>NC_086336.1:1566847-2166847 GCF_032445375.1 Bacillus rossius redtenbacheri | reverse complement strand
CTGTTCCACACACAGTGTTGGTAATATTTAAAGACATAATTATGCTTATAATATGATGTGGGGATTATAATTGCGTATTTTATGAGTGACGCTCCAGCGATCAACATCTCGCTCTCTGTGTGTGGGGTTTTGAGGTTATGTTTCTCCCAGGTAAAGTCATAGCTAGTATGGCGAGGATTTTAAGCATAGCGGCATACTCTGGGTGGTGGGGGTTGCGGCTTTTGTGGAGTGGTGAGGGTTTGCTTTTCGAAATTTAAACATGGTGGTTGGAATTTAAATATGGTGGCAATTGCTTTAAGCATAATGGTGGGGTTTTGCTTTAGGCATACATCATGGCGGTTGGAAATTAGACATGACAGCATTTTATTTATTTTCGAAATTTAAAAACATGGCGGTTTAAGCATACAAAATGGCGGTTTAAGCATAGCGGTAAATGTTTTAGGCATACTTGGGGTGGGTGTTTGAAGCATACTAGGAGTGGGTGTTTTAAGCATAGCGGCAGATGATTTAGGCATAGCTAGTATGGTGGGGATTTTTAAGCATAGCAGCATTTTATTTAGGCATAGCTAGTATGGCGGGGGTTTCTTTTAGGAATACTTGGGGTGGGGGTGGGTGTTTTAAGCATACAACATGGTGGTTTAAGCATAGCAGTAAATGATTTTTGGAAATTAAACATGGCTGTATAGACATAGCTAGTATGGCTGCATTATTTAAGCATATTTTTCGAAATTTAAAAACATGGCGGTTAGATTTAAAAACATGCCGCCTTTTAAGCATATCTTCCTTATTTCATTCTACACCTCTCAACTGATCTCGTGGTCTAGTGGATAAGGTGTCTGCCTCCTAACCTCGACGTTGCTGTGTCCCATGGATCGAATCCCCACGCCACCCAGGATTTTTTGTATACAATTCCTGCCTTCGGAGCGACTGTGGCGCGCTCCGGTTACCAAAGGCTGAACTAAGATGGCGGCCTCCAGCAGACGTAAACAAGATGGCGGCCCCCAGTGGCAGCGATGGTGGCGCGCCCTGGTAACCAATGTCAACAACATTGGCGGCCTTTATGAAACAAGATGGCGGCCCCCAGGGGGGTTCTGGCGCAATGTTTACATTGGTCCAGAACCCTCATCTCCTCCTACTTCTGTGTTCCATGTAGAAATAGTCATATTTTGTAAAATTCTAAATTTCTATCAATGATGAATGCATCCGCGTCAACTGCACTTGTTCGGGACGGTCTTCACTCACTTCCCGGCGGGCACACATTCTGAGTGCTACGAGCTGCACCCTGTTTTTGTGAATTTCGACAACCTTTCTCTTCCCCGACCATCACCATTTTTGTGGGCATTCTTGCTCATTTAATGACTGTATGTGAACCAGGTCTAATCATGTTCGATTTGGCTTGTTCACAGACAGGGTTCAAGAACCAGAGCAAGCGACCGTATGCTTTTTTCCTGTCCTCTGACTCAGGACTGCTATGGCGCCCTGGTAGTCCCACTACAGCGTGAAACTTCATCTTCGACCATCTAGTTCCAAACATCATACATATTTCCAAATTCTCCGTTAGACCTCCAGAGTGCCAAAATGCGATAATTAGACAACTTTAATTACTCGATGTGCCAATCATTATAATACTTGGTTTGTTTGTTCTTAAAGTTAATTGTTTATTCTTATTGTTAAATATGGTGGAAGTCTTCTCGTAATATTTTTGCAAAGGGTCGACCCAACGAACCAATTTGTGTATTAGCCACCATTGTAATGCCTAAGGAATAATGCATTAGTCAACTTATGTATGTCAAAGAACTAATTTCTTTATTATGTTTATTGTTATAATGTTTTGTTGGCTCAGTTTACAGTAACTATAAAAGTACAATAATTAGGTGCACAGAAATAGACGAAATTGCATTTTTTATTTATGTATTTGAAACTAAAAGATCCACCAGTCTTCAAAGTTTTACCAAGAAGACATTTACGTTACACCAACGCTAAGGTAGAGAGCGAATGTAACAGTAGGAGAAAATATGTCTGGTGCCTAAAGAATTCATTTAGTATATGATTCATTATCATACCGGATACTTTTGTTCAAATTTATATTTTACAGTATAAACCATTGAAGCAAACTTCAATGATCGAAAGAAAAAAGTACTATGCATGACATCAAATAGTAATCCTGTTTGTAATTGTTGTGATTTAAAGACTAAAAACCTATTGAGTACACTTCTAACCATAGGATATGATAACATATGTAGTACTCTGCTTGAATAAGATTATTGGAATGGAAGGATATCCGGGATATGCTGCTTGACTGGGATCAGAAGCTATATCGGTAAATGGCACAGTAAGATATTCTGCATAGTTGGTCTCGGTGCGATACATCGAGAAAAGGCAAACGGGATATTCAGCTTCGTCGAGAACAATAGGATAGAAAGATAGAAGAATCGATGGGGTACGAAAGGTACGATTCAATAGAATATTATTGGAAGTTTGACAACTAGCCCCATCGAGTTGGACGCGGGAATAGATGGCAATTCCTTGGCTGCATGCACAATCTCGTGTTAAAGTTCCTATTGTAATAAAATAATGACAGTGATGTAGTGTGTCAAATCTTGTATATGTAGTGTGAATTTCAATAGCACATAATGAATTTTTAAATGTTTTCAGAATTGGTTAGTAACGAATTTTCAAGATGGCGGCCATGATTGCTGACATATGGTGGATGCTGTAATTGTTGAAATTCTTTTGATTGATGTAAGTGCATTCTAGCGAGAAATTATTAAATCAATATGGCAGCAGTACACTTTAGCAAACGAATCCAACATGGCTGATTCAAGATGGCATGGTCGCGATGGCCTCATAATAGCACGAATAATAAATTTCTTGGTCAAAGTGGTAGGGTTCAATGTGAATGACAAATTCAATGAGGAACAGCTTATTGTCACTTTTTTTTTTTTTTTAATTGATTTTGTCTATATTCGAATCGAGGACTCGAAGGTCCATGATGGCAGCAAGATACTAATTAAAATTTTATAAAAGTTGCAATTAAGTTAATTTTAATAAACTTTAAAATTCATCCGATTGTTTATATAATGATAACGGATTTTCAACATGTCATTATTCAAAATTGTGGGATCCAAAATGGTAGAAAGTACTAGAAAAAATGGCGGATGTGACATCACAACTCAAAATGGCGGAAAGTTCTATGAAACAATACAGCAGATTCCAAGATGGCTGGGAGCATTAACGGAGGCGAAGTTAGTGGATGGGAAAGATTGAGTTTCCATATATGCCTTGATGAAAAGGGGGGTTATGGAGCCCTTATGATGCTAGACTCCATAAAGGAAAGACCGGTCACCATTTTTAATTGAATGACCTTTCGGGATGGAACCGAGGACTCCAAGGTGCATCACGTAAATGTATTTTTAAATACCTAATTTTTTTTTTTTACTTTTTAAATAAGTTATTATAAATTTTAAAATACACTACTTTTAAAAATAATATGGTGGAAGTGTGGTCTTAATTCCAAATGGGGGATTCGAAAATGGCATTAAATTCTAGAATTTAAGATAGCGGAAAGTTCTAAGAAACAAATAAGGCGGTTGTGTCAATATGCAGTAATCCAAGATGGTAGAAAATACTATAATACAAGGTCAAGGTCAAGGTCAAAGATCGAGGTAAATTTTATCCAACTAGACGGCCGTGACATCATAATCCAAGGTGACCTGAATCACGCACCATAACTTATTCCGTATTCGCCATAAACATACTACTTCTAAGTTAACGACTAAATTTCACAGAAAAAACAGATAGCGTTTTAAACGGATGCGAAAGCAATTATTATTTTCTTAAAATTATGTACGGTATTCTTTCCGCAATTCTTTATTCCCATAAGCAACTATAGTGGAACAAATGTTATGCCTGTCCAAACATGCGGATAGCCACGCCCCCTGGCTTAAAGGATCGCCTTGGGCCCCGCCCTGCTGTACAGTGATAGGCTGCATCTTTATGAATGACATTGTTGCTTTCAGGAAGTTATGGCAAAGGAACAATACAGTTATTTGTTAGTAATGAAACATCCGGAAGAGAAGTGACAAAGTATGAGAAAGTGTTATCATAGATCTCCAGATATTAATTTATTGGTTCAGATTAAGTTCAGTTTAGACATAAAATTCAAAATATCCGCTAACGAATAATTGCTAAATTAGAATTTTATATTTCTGTTATTTGCTGTTCCTCCATATCTGCAATGTGAATGAACCTTTAGTCATAGTACGATACCAATAAACTTTTAAAAAGTTTAAAAATTAAGATACTATCTAACTAATTTTCTGCAGGCTACACCGAGTTCTATAACATCATATGAAACATAAACCATACAAGCAAAGGAAAGGGATACTTGTGCATTTAACTAATACAAGGATATCTATCTGTACACGATGACAACTGCGTTATTATTAAATACATTTTTACGATTTTAATTTTGTAAAATACTGAAAACGTATCAATCCAAACATATTAATTTTTATATTTTAATATGTATATAAAAAGTTTTTTTATGTATTAACTTATGTTAATTAACTGCTGAGTAATAATACTCAGTAAAATTGTCAGTTTGGAAAAAAAATAGCATGAAGCCAATAATAAGTACAGTATAATAACCGTTAATATTTTTTGACTGTGTTCTGTTAAATTTTGGACAATAAATTGTTACCATTTTTTAAAAGAGTAAAACAATATTTACTGGCTTGGTATGTTATGTAAATAATAGAATTTTAAGGGTATTTAAAATAAAGATTATGTAATACGTGAAAGTTTCTTGCATATTCCAATTCAATAATTTACTGAAATCGTCATGACAAGGTTGGATTCCAGATCCAAACTCCGTAGGTGGATAATCTTTGATCCAAACTGTTTAAAGGAAATAGTACATCATGCGGTGACTGAAAAAAGAGCTATAGTTTCTAAAGTACAATGAGATTTATTTCAACATGATGTATCCAAAAATTAAAATGGCATTGCATATCGTAAATGTATACTAGTTATTAAAAAATATGTAAATATTTTGACTAGAATACAGTAATGTTTATAAATAAATAATTTTAAGTTCAGATATTTCAAAATAATATCCATTTTATTTTAAAATATTTACTCTTCTTTTTTAACAATATAAGTGTAATTGGGATAAACAAATTATAACCATAATCATATATTTTAATACATAATCAAAATTTTATTGCCATTCATAGTACATCAATTTTATGCAGAAAATGTTAAGGAAAAAAAATTATAAACAAGAAAAACAGGCTATTAAAAATATTAACACGAATGCACTTCATTAACAGAGAAAAGACTGAACAAAAAGTTAAATAATATTAATATATACAATGATAATGAAAATATATAAAATAATAAATTACATAATTATTACAAGAATTAATAGAAAAAATCAAAATGTATTTTTTATCTTATATGAGACAATAACATCACTAGAAATAATATTTCATTATTCCAAGCATTATACAATGCTTCGGAATTTAGGATATGAACTTAAACATTCCGAAGAAATTATTGCGTACGTTAGAGTTGTACATGATTAACTTGTCATTGCTGGCCAACAAAATGACCAAACTGAAATAACTATTTTCCATTTTGGCCACATTAATTCCTTGCTGTTCTTGTCCACCTTATCCCTGTTGCCCACCATGTCCCTGCTGGCCACCTTGCTGTCCTTGACTGCCTTGTCCTTGCTGACCACCTTGTTGTCCCTGCTGACCACCTTGTCCTGGTTGGCCTCCTTGCTGTCCTTGTCCACCTTGTTGTCCCTGCTGGCCACCCTGTCCTGGTTGGCCGCCTTGTTGTCCTTGTCCACCTTGCTGTCCTTGTCCACCTTGTTGTCCTTGCTGACCACCTTGTCCTGGTTGGCCTCCTTGCTGTCCTTGTCCACCTTGTTGTCCCTGCTGGCCACCCTGTCCTGGTTGGCCGCCTTGTTGTCCTTGTCCACCTTGCTGTCCTTGTCCACCTTGTCCTTGCTGACCACCTTGTCCTGGTTGGCCTCCTTGCTGTCCTTGTCCACCTTGTTGTCCCTGCTGGCCACCCTGTCCTGGTTGTCCGCCTTGTTGTCCTTGTCCACCTTGTCCTGGTTGGCCACCTTGCTGTCCTTGTCCACCTTGTTGTCCTTGCTGGCCACCAGGCTGTCCTTGTTGACCTCCTTGCTGGTTACCTCCTTGACCAATAGCCTGCCTAACACCAGGTTGTCCTTGTCCATTTTGTCCTGATCCTTGTTGTCCTTGTCCACTCTGGCCACCCTGTCCTGGTTGGCCACCTTGCTGTCCTTGTCCACCTTGCTGTCCTTGTCCACCTTGCTGTCCTTGTCCACCTTGCTGTCCTTGTCCACCTTGTTGTCCTTGCTGGCCACCCTGACCTGGTTGGCCGCCTTGTTGTCCTTGACCACTTTGTCCTTGCTGGCCACCCTGTCCTGGTTGGCCACCTTGCTGTCCTTGTCCACCTTGCTGTCCTTGTCCACCTTGTTGTCCTTGCTGGCCACCCTGTCCTGGTTGGCCACCTTGCTGTCCTTGTCCACCTTGTTGTCCTTGCTGGCCACCCTGTCCTGGTTGGCCGCCTTGTTGTCCTTGTCCACCTTGCTGTCCTTGTCCACCTTGTCCTGGTTGGCCACCTTGTTGTCCTTGTCCACCTTGCTGTCCTTGACCACCTTGTTGTCCTTGCTGGCCACCAGGCTGTCCTTGTTGACCACCTTGTTGGCCTCCTTGCTGATTACCACCTTGACCAATAGCCTGCCTAACACCAGGTTGTCCTTGTCCATTTTGACCTGATCCTTGTTGTCCTTGTTGACCGCCATGTCCTTGCTGACCACCCTGTCCTGGTTGGCCGCCTTGTTGTCCTTGTCCACCTTGTCCTTGCTGGCCGCCTTGTTGTCCTTGTCCACTCTGGCCACCTTGTCCTGGTTGGCCGCCTTGTTGTCCTTGTCCACCTTGCTGTCCTTGTCCACCCTGTCCTGGTTGGCCACCTTGTTGTCCTTGTCCACCTTGGCCTTGCTGGCCACCCTGTCCTGGTTGGCCACCTTGTTGTCCTTGTCCACCTTGCTGGCCTTGTCCACCTTGTCCTGGTTGGCCACCTTGTTGTCCTTGTCCACCTTGGCCCTGCTGACCACCCTGTCCTGGTTGGCCGCCTTGTTGTCCTTGTCCACCTTGCTGCCCTTGTCCACCTTGTCCTGGTTGGCCACCTTGCTGTCCTTGTCCACCTTGCTGTCCTTGCTGACCACCAGGCTGTCCTTGTTGACCACCTTGTTGACCTCCTTGCTGGTTACCTCCTTGACCAATAGCCTGCCTAACACCAGGTTGTCCTTGTCCATTTTGACCTGATCCTTGTTGTCCTTGTTGACCGCCATGTCCTTGCTGACCACCCTGTCCTGGTTGGCCGCCTTGTTGTCCTTGTCCACCTTGTCCTTGCTGGCCGCCTTGTTGTCCTTGTCCACTCTGGCCACCCTGTCCTGGTTGGCCGCCTTGTTGTCCTTGTCCACCTTGCTGTCCTTGTCCACCCTGTCCTGGTTGTCCACCTTGTTGTCCTTGTCCACCTTGTCCTTGCTGGCCGCCTTGTTGTCCTTGTCCACTCTGGCCACCTTGTCCTGGTTGGCCGCCTTGTTGTCCTTGTCCACCTTGCTGGCCTTGTCCACCTTGTCCTGGTTGGCCGCCTTGTTGTCCTTGTCCACCTTGTTGGCCTTGTCCACCTTGTTGTCCTTGTCCACCTTGTTGGCCTTGTCCACCTTGTCCTGGTTGGCCGCCTTGTTGGCCTTGTCCACCTTGTCCTGGTTGGCCACCTTGTTGTCCTTGTCCACCTGGTCCTTGCTGGCCACCCTGTCCTGGTTGGCCACCTTGTTGTCCTTGTCCACCTGGTCCCTGTTGGCCACCCTGTCCTGGTTGGCCACCTGGTGGTCCCTGGTTGCCACCTTGGTTGGGTGGTCCACTTGGGTTTGTAGTTGTGCTGTTGCTGGATGTGCTGTTGCTGGATGTGCTGTTGCTGGATGTGCTGTTCTCGGATCTGAAGTCATACTCGTCCAAGAATGCCGCCGGGATGTGCATGCTGCTGACGCAGTGCAGCGCCACCACCGCTGCCAAGGTCACTGCTAGCAGTCTCATTCTGTGTCCTGCAACAATAGCCTTCAATCACAACATATCCATATTCATATCCACGCTCGATTCACAAGTTTATCTAAGGGTGTCTGTTATCTTAATTACACTGCCATACGCATTATTACCAAATATCTACGACTTTTTTCATAGAATACAATTGATTATATAAAAATAAAAACTCTAATGATTAAAATACAAATGATAAATACTGCTAGTTTTTAATGTAAGGTTAGTATTATACATTATTAAGTAAATTTGAAACATTAATATTATTTTCTTTTTATTTGATTAGACTGTACTAAATATTGTTTAAGAATTTCTCTTTTTTTATTATTTCGTCACAACCCCCCCCCCTTTTTTTTTTCGTTTTACATTCCAGTTAAATTTACTGCTATAACGATATTAAACTCATTTTGTAAGTTAATATATTCCGCGTGTTATTGTCAATTTCTGGGCACGATTTATTTATTTATGATTTTGATGAAGGGTACTTTAAGGACTATATTCAAAGTTCATTATTAATTTTCGCGTAATATTGGTGTGGTTGTGGTGTTCTCAACGCTAGCTGCCTCGTGTCTGCCTGGCCACAGAATAAACAATTGGTAACAGAAGCGACAAACTGTGGTTTTATCCTTGGTTAGTGCGTACCAGCAATCTGATGCTCTCAGGGCGTACACGAATGTAAATAAACAATAATGTTTTTCCATTGAAAGTAATGGGCGTATGATTTAATGAACAGTTTGTGTGGTAGTAAATACAATAATTCGTCATAATTTCACAAATATGTTTGAATTCATAGTATTTAGAGTATTCATGCGTGATTCCAATCAACATTATTCTTTTGTATTGGAATAAATAAGCTAGTTCGTGCGCATTCTAGCCTTGTGTTCCGTGATTCAGTGAATTGTGCAGTAAATGCCAAACAAATTTATTTCAGAAAGAATGCATAATTTTTGGCGTAACTCGTCGACATTTTATTAAATAATGATTGAAAGCCAGCAGGCGTCTTGTCCATCTTGTTTGCTGGAAAGAATGCGTGTTATTTGTGTAACTCTGTGCTTACTGCCATGCAACGTGTCTCGATGCCTTTATTTATTTTTTGCCACAATGCACCTAAGACTACATTAATCAAAATGTAGAGTGATTTTTGTCTATAATTTAATATGCAATTTATATTACAAATGCCACACTTAACATACGTGTGATTTATTTTCCTGTAGGCTTAATGTAATATTGTTGAGAGTGAATTTCTTTAAGTCGTTGCTTTTAATTGGCCCCTACGTTATGTAGTTAACACGTATAAAATATGTATTTACATACTTATAATAAACTTTGTAAATGCACATCATATCTAGGTATTTCTAATGTAGGCCTAAATAGCTACCTACTTTTTTTGGCTTGTTAAATAAGTAGAATCTCATAACACAAATTAATTTAATATTTAAGTTTACTTAACCATTTTCTTATTGACACTAACTGAAGAAACTTTCTTGTCTGTAAATTTTAGCTCTTAATGGGAGGACAACATATCATTGTCATTTTGTTTAGTTTATTTTGTCCATCTTGTCAGATCTTCTGTGTGTACACGTTTGTACAAAGATATTAGACGTCAATACAAAACAAACAAAAAAAAAACTTGCATAATGTAAATCAATGTACGCAAATGTGAAGCCTACATAATTAAATCATTTACAATGCCAGAATTCACTCGCAATCACTAACTAATACAGTACTTAATTCAAATCCGACTAAACTGCTATCCCAGCATTGGCTAAACGCGCCCCGAAAAGATGGCGACCGAAAAGTAAACAAACGAAGACGAGTACGCGAGTAAACCCACTTGTCGCTTCTGTTACTGTTTATTCTGTGGCCTGGCAGCGGCTCTACAGCCCCCCCCCCCCCCCCCCACCATCTAGAGTCCAGCAGCCCCCTCGTGCTGCACTACCAACCACACAGCTTCAAACCAGAGAAATTTAGTTTTGTCACGAATTGTATGAGGCTCTAGGTTTCTTTCGTAATTGCTGGGGTTCGGGATCTAGGGCGCTTTAACACATTTATGCGTTTTAATGAAATATCTTCTAATTTGTATTTCCATATCTTCGTATTCATTACAAAAAATTAAGGAATTACATATATTTTTATTGCGTTCTTTGATGGTCTTGAATGTTATGTTAATCTTGTTGTTTCACAATTCATAATTATCTTTGGCCCCTAAAATAGCCACTTTAATTTACAAAAAATGCCATCTAATGCAATACACACAAAATTGCTTTATTCAAAGTAGCAGCTGTAAATACCGCAAATACGCAATAGGAATGTACAATTAGTTACTTCCAAGAATCAACCGTTACATTCAAACACTCATGTGCCCACAAAAATTAACATAGATGTTGGTATTAAAACACAAACTTTTACCGTGGTGCCCTGATACCTAACACTTGAGGCGAAACACATTAATGATAAAAATAATAATAATACGTATGCATTCTATTTACTGTTTTAAATACACCAGACAGGCATATGCCAAACACAACAATAGTTGGACGAGCGCGATTTGAAGAAAACAAGGACTCCAACGTGTCGGTGTAACCATTTTTATTCGAACCTTTATGTTAAAAAAATTGTAAATTGGTTTCCTCAACACTAAAATGTTGTACGAGTCAAAATAATCATATTAAGAAGATAAAATTAGAGTTTAGTTTCACAAATAACATTATCAAAATTATTTATAATTGTTCTTATTCCCAAAAAGGCACAAGCAGTGTGGCCAACAGACTATCAGCCAATAAAACTTCTTTGCTCGGATGATAAAATTATAGCCAGAATATACGCAAAACGCTTAAATGAGAAGTTGAGTGATTTGTTGGTTCCTGGGCAGATTTGTACAGTTACAGGAAGATCCATTACTCAGTAAGTACTCCCATTGCGTGATATGCACTTACTTTCTTTTGACATTGCAATGAAACAGCACTTTAAGCACTGACATGGAAATGGCTTTAGACCATATCGACAATTTTTTTTTTTTTTTTTTTTTTTTAGTTATAACCCATCTTGGATTTCCAAACAATGCAGTCCATTCGGTAAAAACTTTTTTTCACGTGATTCTCCTCTCGGCTGACTGTGCATGGATTTTTTACGCACTCTTTGCCAACTGCGAGCTCTGTTAGACAAGGACGAGATATTTCAATACTTTATTTTTATTCACATTGGCCATCGAACCATTACGTAGACTTTTAGACGCAACTATTCAAGGCATTCTTGTGAACCTAAGTTCATTTAAAATAAATGTATTCACCTACGACATCACATTGTTATTATATCAGAAGAAAAAATTAAAGAAGTGGCAAATTGTCTAGAACTTTACCAGCGTGTCTCAAATTTGCGAGTAAATATTACAAAAATGGTAGCATTGCAGCTGAGAGGCACAGGAGAAATATATGACGCTACGCGGATAAAATGAAAGCTCTAGGTGTGTATTTTCAATTAGATGTTGCTCGTACTGCCAAGAGTAACTGGGAAGTAGTGGAAAATAAACCGTGCAATAGCATAATAAGCGATAGTTACCGACCTTGAAAAATGTATCGCTAAAAAATGCTCTTTTTTATTGGTAAAGATGTGGCTTGTGTCACGTGTTTTTATTTTCCTCTTCCAGGAGCATATGTGTTGGTCGTCTTGTGTGTAGTTCCTAAACATCCAAGCTGGCCAGGCCAAACCTCTGTCGGACAACAACAGGGTGGTGCCACTGCTTATATGCTGCCAGTTTATTAATTTCCTTTTGAAAACACTTTGTTCGGCCTGTCGCGTCTAAAAGAAAACTGGTAGAAATATGTATTGTAGGTTCATGTTCTGACGAGCTGATGCGCGCATGCTGTGCTACGGCAGTCCTCAGGCACCTCCTTGTGAGTACGCCACTGCCTCGCCTCAAACAATATTGTAAAGGAAACTAATCGAATTTTGAAAATAAACCCATGAAACAAAACAACTTGTTATAACTAAGATAACCTGAAGAAATACTGGATTCAACCGTTTTTTAATGGTCTTCATGTTCGCATTTATTTAACAAACTATACATATCTTATATATAAATACATATTAATATTAAGTAACTAAGATTAGTTATCATTTATTTAGTCTAATCATGAAGTAATTGCATATTTACTGCATTGATTTATTAACAACCCTTCATATTTATTTACCACCGATGATAACCACGTCTGTAGGGCATCATTTAACAGGCATATGATAAATTTGTATGAAAAACTGTAATAAAGTGGCCACATTGTAGATTTATTAAACATGTGACTTTATATCTTATCGCTCTTCATTGTTACGGTAACATTCAAATTAAATAGGCCTATCTTTAAATATGTGCGATGATATTTATGTTTATATTTTAAAACTAAGTACAATGAAAAAGGTTTTTAGATATATTGTGACTAGAGATAATGTTTAAACATATTACGAGCAGTCACTCGTGTTAACATATTCTTCCCTTAACATTAATATATCGTTCATGTTAGACTTAGACATTCATTCTATGAAAATAAATTATCATGAATTTAATGATTTTTCTCAAGTATTATATGCCTATAGTAACTAAAAGTTTAGGATTGTGAAGGAGAAGATGACTAAACTAAGGCCATTAATTTGCTTTTTATAAGTCTTTAAATATTTTAACAGTTTGATATTTACTTTTATGTAAACATAACAGCTAAATATTTATTAAAACTCGGCAAGTGCAGACACTTTACTGTGTACTCCGACTGATACGTAGCTAATAGCTTAGATCCCTACCAGTTCCGAGACTGGGCTGTTTACCTGTTTTCCTGGATGTCACAGAAGCGAAGAAACAGTGAGATATAAATGAAGGCTACTTCCAGTGGATTTATATACTGTTTTTGAAATTGGACCGTAACCCCAAAACACTCACGAGGTCAGCTTGAGTGCCGAGTGAAGTGGCTTAGCTTCATTCTCCCCGACCTGGAAATTCCGGATGAATTGTTCATGAACTATGTAATCAGCACTGCGGTGCCTATTGGTGGAGCTGAGAGGATTGTTTACTCCGCCGCGGGCTGGTGCCACTCTGGTTATCTTTGCATCAGGATCTCGTACTTCCCAACAACAAAGTATTCGAGCTAAGACATCAGCACTTATTTCAGAATGATACGGGATGGGTTAGCCAGAGAGCCGTGTTCAATATTGTTCATGCTACGTGAGTTAAAAATGTTTTACTTTTAATGTATAATAAAGTGTGAAAGAAAGCTGTGCGGAAACAAGTATTAGTCAATCCATTGTTTATGTGTTACTTACAGCTACAACTTTATAAACGAGAACCTTATCACTACTTTTCCCAGGTTACTTTGTGAATGCAGGGAAAATAAGTTCTGTTGTTTGGAAGAACTCGTATAAAATAGTTTATCATCAGTCATTTAAAGTCAACTTATACCTTCTGTTTTTAAGCATTAAGTGAATTTAGATGGTTACTAAGGGTCACTTGTGTATCTCTACCACACATCCTAGTAGAGTAGCTCAATTGAAAGGGGCACAGATCTATCTTTACTTTGAGGTCTCAGCTGGAATGCCTTGAAATAGGTTATTATTTGAAGAGAGATAATATATATGTAACTCTGGTTATAGTTTCTTTGGTTAACAGGTAAAAATTTTGTTTCGTAACAATTTGTTCCTATTTTTTCACAAATTTGTCAAGTTATATTTGAGTATGTTATGCAACATAACTGTTACCTTGAATATTAATTATTTACAGTAGCATCATCCTATATCTGAGAAACACAAAACATTAAAAATATTTAAATGAATTGCAAACATTAAATAAAAATTATTACAATTATTTTTACTTTTTCATGGACATTTTTTTTAATAAATGGAAGAGCTTATAGAAAATTCAATGTTTTAAGTCCAATATCAGTAATGTAAAATAGTAATAATATACTATTTTTGATGAATTTATGAAACTAGTTTAGTAAAACTTGTTTATTAGTTGTTTAAAGTTTTGATTTTTTAAATAGTTTTTTTTAAATAATACTAATACCAAATAAAATTAAGATAACTGCAATCAAATACATCCAAAATTAAACCTTAATTTTTAATTTTCTATAATAACGAGTGACACATATCCAAAAAAAAATTACTTTATTTTTAAGACAATGGAATATGTATTTTTTTATTTTCTAAATTAGTGAATTAGCTCTCACTTTGGAAAAAGACAATCCTTATTTTAAAAAACTATACATTTTTTTCCAATTATGCAGTCGACTTTAAAAAATATTTTGACTACCTATAAAAAATTTGGAAACAAAAGTATTATTTATAAAAGAGTAGGTAACGAACAAAACGAGTTTAGTCACATGCATAGCAATTTTCGGTATTAAAGAAAAACTGCTTAGCAATAATCTTAAATAATTTTAACTATTATTTAAATATACAGTTGTAATAAGCTTTGTTAATCATGAAAACAATCACTTTGGTGATGAAAATTAACACTTTATTCAGAACTACGTTTAAATTACTTAAATAAACTTTTTTTGTTGGTTTATTATTAATTAAATCTTTTTTGATTGTACGTTTTAAGATAAAACGTTTTTTTTTGTACATTTTCAGGAATAAATCTCTTTTGTTTGAACAACATTAATACTGACAACACTAGACAATAATAGACAGTCACATGTTGCCTGGGTTTTTTAAAAAAAAAACGTTTTTATACATGAAATCCACAGTCTTCATCCATACAGTTGCACATAACTGCTTTATATCAAATTCATGATCTTTGTTATTTGCAATAGGTAAGACATTGTCAATTATATCGGCATACCACTTCAGCCTTAATTCGTTTCTCACATATCTCCAAACATTAACTACAAAAGTTTTTTTCACAGCCTTTTTCTTGTCTTCTTTGATATTTTGCATCAAAGGTAGCATGACTAGCTCGTAACTTTTGCATCTTGCATCATTCCAATTATTCTTTCTAAGAGTTACCCAAGGTTTTGCCTCAAATTCAAACTGTAAGTATTGTAGGCCTTTTATTTCAAGAAAAGGTACGTCTTTTTTTTTAAACTCTTTGTTGCCCTTATTGATTATGATAATTTTAATTTCAGATATTTCTTCCGTGAGCCTGAAGCAACCATCTTTGGAGGAAAGTGCTTTGTGTCATATAAGAACCAGTCTACTCCTAAAATGTTTACATCTCCAACAGACTTGTAGATATCAATGAACTCGTCTTTTCCAACAATAACAGTTTTCTTCCAAAGAAACCTTTCAACACGGCCAACAACTCAGTCCGCTGGAAGGCAGCTATGTACACGCACCCAGTATGTGATCTGAACTGCTTCTAAACCAGATTAGGATTTTAGTAAGTAATTCATTAGGGTGTGCAAACATAGTTGTTTTGTTTCGAGACCGACCCACACCTATCACAAAACAGCTTCATAGTTTTCGTGTTTTCATCTAGCTGCAAGTTCTGCCAGTGTTGGAACAATGCTGAACTTACTTCCACAGCGCAATTCCCTTCCTTGTTCTGATCAGACATAACAAGCTTGTTTTGATTCAGGTAATTCAACAACACACAAGGCGTAAAACCCAAACTGACCGGAGTAGTATGCCTCTTGAATAGGCAATTTTGGCAGAAACTGGATCTGCTGAACATCAAAACAAATTTTTGCTCCATTATGCACAGCTTCTTTCATGATTTTATAAAAAGCATTAGCACGAAGTTTTGTGAATTCTCTTTTGTGCTATATACTCAACCTTGGTTTGTTCATCCTGGACAGTTTTTATTAGATGTTTTAACCTTTGTTAATAACTGCAGACACCAGACTCAGGTGACCTATATCCAATGTTGAATTTTGAAAACTCTCTCATTAACATACATTTTGGGAGTTTGAGACTGTCATTCACTTGGGCTTCGATGTTTATCTTGCACAATATATTTATGTTTAAGTTTTCACTGAGATAAATCATTTTATACGTTTTCCTGCAGTAGTGGCTTTCTTTTCCCCTTAACGTTTTGATAAATTCTGAAACTGCAAGGCATTTTGCTGCATTTTTGTGAGACTTTCGGTATCCACCTCTTTTTTCAGAAAGATGCTCGCCTTTAGACTTGGCCTGAAAGATACTTCTTTTTCTAGTATGTTTCACACACATTACTTGCATGAAAAGCTTCTTACACACGCACCGTTTTACTGGGAGAACTTAAAATAAAAAATAATAAAAATTGGTTGTCTGTTAAGTTGGTTTACGGACGATAGTTTAACGTGACAACGTCACAACAAAACATTGATGAAATTATTGTATACATTTTGAATAAAATTGAATCATTTTTATTGAATTATCACTATTTTGTATGGATACAAAGAAGGAGTGAAATGAAATCTACAATTTAATTGATAAATTTACTTTTATTTGCACTCATTAATTCAAATATATGTTTATTACTTTAACGAAGAGATTATTTTAACTATAACTTTTATACATGTTTGCTATTTAACTTCTTCCAATCTGTGTTATTCTGTTAAGGATAGGAAAAGTAGGAAACGAATGGGAGTGTTTCAAGTTTAATGTGCCTCGAAAAAGTCAAATCGATGGTTGTTCCAATCGAGTGGAAGCGCAAGCGTACAATGAGCGTAACGGGACAAAGCGTAACGGGAAAATGTGCGTGACGGGACAATGAGTCATCCTCTTTCGTGCGTGCAGCCTGCGTTCATCGATTTATTAGACGTCACGTCAAAAAAAAACTGGAAATAAAGTTATTCTGAGCTACTTTATTCGACACTAAACGTTTGTTCCTAAGTACTTACATTCATTAGGTGAAAACTTATTGTACTTAAAGTGCTTACTATTGTGGCGACAAGGGTTGTATGTGTTGAAGCCTTTGGGTTGCGAGTACATTTCTTCTCTTTTCATCACTCTCTTCCTTTAGTTTCTCTTTTTCGGCTGCCTACTTTGCTCGCACAAACAGTCATTAAATTTGTCTTCAATGTCACTCATTTTTGTTTTAATAAAAAAGAGAGCAGCAGAGGATAATGGGAACTTGAGCTAGCTCTGTGATTGGCGGTTTTTTGAAATAAATCTCGTCATATTTTCACTGCTGCTAGATTCACACTATCTGTGTAATCAGTCTACAAAATCTTGCAATTAGAGCTCAGGGCAGGCAGTACGACTGAAACAGTTTACAATGGGATTCAAACTTTTTTTTTACCAAATCTCACTCATTTATTTGCCTCAGACGTACGTGGGTTCGAGTCCCGCCCATGACCCCGCTAAAGAAACACCTCAGAAGTAAGCCAGTATACCTGGTTCACAGACATCCATAGGTGTGCGCAGGACTTCAGTATTGGTGGTGTCAGATTACACAACAGCCCTCTCATTCACAGACCCCGAGTCTAAAGCGGGGGGTCCGGGGGTCCTCCCCCGGAAAAATTTGGATTTGAAAGCGCAAAATGGTGCTATTTAAGGTGTTTCCGAACAAAAACATTAAATACACAGATGTAAAAATTTTAACATTTTTTATGACACATTATGGCTTTGAACGTTATAATCACCAGGAAAACTACTAAACTATTTACAGTTTTAGGCTTTGTTGAGCCATAAAGTAAATTGCACAAATTGTTTGCACGAAATTCATGCTGGTGACTTTGAAAAACCGTACTTATATGTTTTCTGAAGACGCCAAATAAATGCTAGAAAAAACATTCTCAAATGTTAAGATTTAAAATCATCAAATGAAGGGAGTTTTTGTAACATACCTATAATATGTAAAATATTAAAATAATAAAAATAAACAAATAAGAGTGGGCAAAAGTTTTAACTTTTGGAATACAACAAAAATGTTTTGTCGGCGACTGATATAAGTCATCGAGTAAGCCTATCCTTTTAACATATTAAACTCTCTCTCTTTTTTTAAATAAACCCTGGCGGACGGCGGCTATTATTCCGTGCGCCTGCCGAGTGGAGTGAACAGTGGACACCGAGCGCGCATTCTATGTAATTCGAGGAGAACTAGGAGAAGTTTCGTAGCCGCGGCCCGCGTGTACAACACAATTAATTGCAACTGGCTTGCTTCCGTGTGTATAGTTGGTTCGATTGATAATTGATATACTGATAGTGTTATGAGCACATATCTGTAACTCGACACGATTGGAAAACATATTTTTTGGAAATAATACGGATTTTTGTAAGTATGTATTATTTGTGCTTGTAAGAAACAAAATAACGTTAACCCTAATGGTGGTGCCAAGGCACCTGTGGCACCTACCGTGCGCACGCCTATGAGACATCCACACATAACCTCAACACAAGAGGCAGTGGCGGGACCTTGGTTCGATGCTCGGCTCTGGCACTCGGACCACGAGGCCCGCAGTGGCTGAGATGACAACACAGTGTGTCGCAGTGTCTTCTGGCCGAGCAGACAGTCTGAGCTAAACTTATTTTGAAATAAACTTCAATTTTCGAATGGCACCATACATGGAATTAATTTTTTTTTCGAATGTTTTAGGTGATAACAATAGTGTATGATGACCAATCCCTACACAAAAATACCCTCAGCTCACTATGTGATTTTTTGTGACTAAACCTTTCTTGTTCGTCACCTCCCATATATGTTATATGTAACGAAGTAATTTTCTTACTTGTTTTTTCTAATTATTTCTCATCAATCTGCTTTCCTTCTTACAACAATTACTTAATTTAATATCAATATTACCGATACTATACATTTATTAGTAAGGTAGACCTATAATGCAATTAGAAACAAACATCCTGGTTATATTACATACATTTGATGCTTAACAGACAGCAAGAAATCTCGAATATTGTCAAACATTGAAATGTTTAAAACTTTAAACGAATTTTCAGCCCAATTTTTTTTTAAAATAATAATTTACTGTCCTGGTTAACTTGAGTGAATTACTTATAATATACTATTTTTTTAAAATAAAAACGCATACAAATACCAGTATATATTCCAAGAATGGTTGCAATGGTTTTACTGGAGTTTTCCTCTTGTCGCTTAGAACAAGTTTCTCGTAATACTATTTGTGTATTTAAAATGCTTATTTAGCAACAAAAAATGTCGAGGTGCTTACAAGCATCCGATATTTAATGTCAGAAATATTAAATATTTATTTTAAAATTCCTTATATAATGGAATTTTGGGAAAACAATATATACAATATGTTTCACTACATAAAAACTTTATTAAAAGAATAACAGATATGTGTGAAATTGGGTGCAGTGTGTAGAAATTCTTTGATTTTTTTGTTATTAGGCACACAAAAAAATCAATTTTCAAAATTTTCTTAATTTTCAAATTTCGGAAAATAAGTGCATCTTTTAACAGCCGCAGCCTGCTAGGCAGGTGTAGCACAAAGTAGAGGCTGTTGGTGGGTGAGTGCGTGGTGCAGGTTGATGGGTGTGTGTAGCGGGAAAAAGCTGGGGTAGAAAATATGGCATATGTGTTGCAGTAAGTGACAGCCCTCAGTCTTTCTCCACTAAGACCACACAGACACTTGAAACTAAACTGGCACATTGAATTACCTTGAATTGTTACCATCGAAATCTCTGGCCTCTTGAACGCAAGACCTTGAAATTATAGTCACATTCTTGTAAATAATAATGTTATTTACGCGTTATTTTAAAACAGGTCACGAAAAATTTGTTTTAAAACAAGGCAAACAGTTTGAAGTGGCTTACAGATTGATAATTTTTTTTCTTGTTGCTTGCTGCGTGTAAAGTGACAAACCTGTTTTGATGTATAAGATAACATGAATCAGAGAGAGCGTGACAAGATTTGATAGTGTTGTATGATTGTCAGGCCACGCGCCAGCCACCACGGTAAAGCGGGCTTGCTTCCCGGCGGATTTTCTCGCATGTATGCGTGGAGCGGTGGCCAGTGGGTGTTCTCAGAGTGCTGCTGTCTGCTCTCCGCCGCCCTGATTGGCTCGCTGCAGTCTTGGTGCGGCACATTGGCCCGGGGGGGGGGGGGGGGGACCCGATACCCCGGCATTGCTTGTGTTCACCTTGGTAGGACGAAAGTACAACAATTCTGTCAATATAATTTTAAAGGAAACCTTGCAAGTAGTGAACCATGAAAGTAGTGCACAGGTCACCTTCAAAGTTATGGCCATACTAATGTTAACAGTCTTTAGATATAGTTGTATTAGTGGGAGTAATATATAATAGTAAGTCCGGTTACTGGAGTCTGAGTGAGGAGAGAGAAGATGATCCGCCATCTTGGTTTATGATGCCACTGCTGCCATCTTAGATGACCTTCACATTTGACCTTGACCTTGACCCCAGAGACCATCGAGAATCAGCGATTATGCTTTCCGTCATCTTGGATTCCACGATTTGAATTATGTAACATCTACAAATTTGTTTTCAGACATTTCGGATTTTATAAATTTCCGCCATTTTAAATTCTAGAACTTTCTGCCAGTTTGGATTATGTGGTAATAGCTACAATTTTCGTTATGGCCACCATTTTTAAAATCCATAATTATTATCAGAATATTTGGGGGAAAATTTTCAAATTTATAAAACAATTATTTAATCAAATAAAAATAAAAATGTTTTATCATTTTCCCCACCATTTTGAAATATAGTGTAACTGTTGCACTTTACGTAATGGTCACCATCTTGAAAATCCGTGATTCATCAGAAAAAAATAAAACAATAAAAATGTTATGAACACCACTAATACCAATGCAAATATTACATCATCCAGTATAATATTATGGTGGTCATCTTGTTTTTGTCTGCTGGAAGCCACCATCGTGGATACACCATGTTTTTTTTCATCTGCTAGAGACTGCTGCCACCATATTAGTGTAATTTTTACCCACTAGAGTGCAGTATTATTTATTACCTTGACAGCTAGAATCTTATCGGCCATCTTGCTGATATCTTGAAAACCTGTATTTTTTTTAGTTAGAAATTCGGAAAAAGTTACAAAAATTATAAAAAAATGATTTAATTGATTTATTTCCTTGGTTGGACCCCTGGATAGCACCAAAAAAACTAATTTAACCATAAAAGTATCATTTTCAAATAATAATACACCACAGCAAAATTACAAACTACAAAATGTATTACATAAATTCTACAAGAACATAAACAAACAAATAACTAGTATTTCTCGATTTCTGCATCTGCTACCCACGAATTAAAGCGATGTGGAAAGCCCTACCACTTGACGTAGGATCGAACATTTTGCAGTTTGAGAATCTTCTCCACCAAGTACGTATCGCGATACATCGTAGGCTGAATCTCTTCGGCATAGAAGCCACCAAGAATGAGCTTGTGGTCCAACTCTTCGAGGTAGTAGGTCCTAGGCTACGATTCGCGACGTTGGTCACTCTGAGAGTTTCTGGTCTCCAATTCGCAGTGAAACCTTTCTCGAAGACTCCTTTCTGCTTGGAAATCCGCACAATGTCAGCGATGTTAGCTTTACACATACGTGGATCTTTCTTCTTCGTGTTGGAAAACACTGTTCGAAGGAGGTGATCATCCTTTATGTCATTGGCCTTCATTTTCTGGAATAATGCACAGTGAATTTGTTTTCGCTTACTATATTCGGCAAGATATCAAGCCATGTGTAATGTCTGTTAGCTCTGAACTGTCACCACATATTGGTGTATAATATTCGACGATGGAAGGCTTTGACACTACTAAATGTAGAGTAGTATTTGATGCCATGCATCTTCATCAAAGCCTTGAAGGCCGCATTGTAGAATTATTTGCCAAGCTATGTTTGCAGGTGCAACCGTACATGTCCATCACGCAAAATGTCTGTCATGGACATGGTTACGTCGGTTGCATTCTTCGATTTCACAGGTTTGGCCCCATCGAACTTGCTATACACATCGATAACCACAAACATGTACTTGAAAACTTTATTCACTCGGGAATATGTTATAAACTCAAAAAGGTCCGCCTGGAATAAATCAAGTCCAAGCACTACGACTATACGCCGAAGGTATTGCCGTCTTGCAAAAGCGTGAAGTTCGCAAGCGATTCCAGTTCCCTCAGTTCTTCGAGTATGGAGATTATTTCACTGTAGTGCGAATAGTTTCTTGCAATAAGTGAAGCTTAAACTGTCAACTATATCGTTTGGATCGTCCCAATACACATAGTCAAAGTTCTGACCACTCTCGACCTTTTTTTAAACCTTCATCATGTACCTACTGCTAGTTCACTGAAGAGATTGGCGAGAATATCGATTTTTTTCATGATTTTCGTCTTTAAATAGGCCTATACCACTTTCCACATCGTTATCACGAAAATGGGCATAAGTAGGTTCTAGCAGTTTTTTGTACTCTTATAAATACTCACAAAAATAGCTTTTATTTTCCCTGCAAAAGAGCATTTCGTACAGATCTGCTGTCCAATGTGTTTTGTACTCCTTTACACATATGATATTTCCTGACGTCACACGCCTCCTCCAGGGGGTGTTGGCTTGGGCCGTGTGATGGGTTCACGTGGCCTTCACGGCCAAGTGCTTACAAGTTAGTGTTTACCTGCTTAGGAATTACTGCATTTATGTTAGGTATATTCGATTGAGTGTATTTAAATTGTATTACCCAATTAATTTATTTTAATCACTTACATTTTGTTAAGTATTTTCTATCTGGTTCCATTAAATTAGAACTTAACTTATTCTTTTATAACTATCGTCAGGAACACCCTAAAATAACGATTTGAGAATTTATTTTTAATTTTACTATTACATGTTTGAAATGGGGAAAAAAGAATCCCAATAGCTAATCAGGTTAGTCATATATCCTAAGGATAGAATATTTGATCCCAATATATGGATAAGGAAAAAAATTATGTTATAATAAGTTTTCGATTTGTAAATTATCGAGAAAAATAGTTAATCTGTATTTTAAAAAACATTGATTTAAAAAAAAATACTATTTATATTAATACAAATCCCAATAAGCAAATATTAATTGAAAGATAATGGAATCATACTATTTATATAGTTACGTAGTTGATATATAATTTAAATATATCCCGGCTATGTGGTCAATAAAAAACATAACATTAATAATACTCATAGGCCCAATTAAAATAGATATTTCCTATAATCTGCAAATATTGGTATATTCTAACGTAATGTGATAAATATCAATCCCTTTTTGGCTGCTACTAACCTAACCCCATTTAATAAAAGTAATTTATATTTTATTTTACTTATTAAGTCAGACCTTTGTTTCCTGCTATTAAAAAGCCCCAGCCCAAGCGACTTTAGCATGACCGCTATACAGAGACACCAGCATTAGCATGGCCGCTATACAGTAGTCACTGTGACATTAGCATGGCCGCTATACAGAGACACTGCGGTATTATCATGGCCACTATACAGTAGTCACTGTGACATTAGCATGTCCGCTATACAGTATACACTGTGACATTAGCATGGTCTCTATACAGAGACATTGCGACATTAGCATGGCCTATATACCGTATACACTGTGACATTAGCATGGCCGCTATACAGAGACACTACGACATTAGCATGGCCGCAATACAGAGATACTGCGACATTAGCATGATCGCTATACAGTAGTCACTGCGTCATTCGGACCGCTCTAGAAATTCATCATACTGAAAGTTTACTGTATTGATTGCGTTTACATAATACATTTTGTGGGAAGGTGTAAGAAGCTATCATTTAGAATTATACATACGTTTATGTGTGTTACGAATATTGTTATGACAGTGAATCTTGGTATGTTACGAAGTATGGTCGACTCTACGACTGTACTGTTCACCTTTGGACACTTTTTTTTAATGATTAAAACTTGTATTTTGCTGACTGAAAATGCTTTTCACAGTGTTGATAAATATAAGGTAGAAAAGAAACTACATATACTATACCGCTATTTATACCTATATATGTGTGTGTGTATGTGTATATGTATATGTATGTAGACACGTGTCTGTATTGTTAATACTACTCTCATATAATTTAATTATTATTTACTTGAACACTATTTAAAAAAAATTAACAATATCACACTGATAAATAGAATTGTGTGTTATGGTAGGCCAATGTACATACAGGGTAAAACAATGTGTGTGTGTATATATATACATATATATTTCAATAAAAAGTGAACATCAATATAATTTAGTGTACTAAAATATGGATTTTTATTTCTCTTAAATTTGCATCAAATGTAATAAATTTTCAACATAACATTTATACAAAAACAAGTAACTTTATGGCTGAACGACTGTTTTCATTGTTAATATTCCAAATACATGTCGGGCACATGAAAAGAATCATTCGTTCATTCGATATTATCAGTTTCATAAGTCTTACAAATAACACTACACTAGTAATGTGTTGCTGATATATGTTATAAAAGTGGCGTAGCCAGGATATGTGTATGGGGGGGGGGGGTTAAGAAGCATGGTTCCCCCCCCCCCCCCTAATAAAGTGGGGGGTCCGGGGGTCCACCCCCGGAAAAAAAATTGGATTTTAAGGTGTAAAATAGTGCTATTTTAGCAGTTTTCGGTACTTAACTTTAAATATTGTAATGGTAAAAATATTATTAATTTTTTAATAAAAAATTGTTTGAGTGATGAAGTAAGAAATTAATTAAAGATATTTTAATCAATCCAAGTGCCTTGTTTACGTCCACTCAAAATCATAAATCATGCTCGAAGCTCGACAATACAAAAAAAAAAAAAGGAATAAAAAGGGTTGGGTTTCGGCAGAACGATCTATTCCTGGAAACAATTAGCTTGTGCTTGAAGAGTTACCCAGTCACCACCTGCTCATAATTACCGCGCTGGTTTAATACAGTAGGTGTAAGATATTTGAAAGCTTGGGACCCGTCACGGCGTCACAACCTTATAGCTTCTGCTCGCGACAGGGGTAGGGGAAGGGAAGGAGAATCGGTAGGGCTCGCTTACTCTTCCCCCACAGTGCAGTGGCCGGTGATAGCAGTAAGACATCCAGGCTTTTAGCTAACCTGCTTTCAGATAAGAAAAATAATTGGGGATAAAGGGGGGGGGGGGGGGTTAGAACCCCTAACCCCCCCCCCCCTCCGGCAGCACCGCTGGTTATAACCCTAACCCCCCCTCCCCCCACGGCTACGCCCCTGGGGTTCGCTTCGGCTAGCTGGGCTCAGTGGTAGTCACACGAAACTTTCAAAAAGGACCACTGAATGAGCGAGAACCAGAAAATTACAAATAGGTATTAACTCCGAAAATTAGTTATCTTCACTCGTGAAAGTATGTGCTAGTTACGTCAGATTACTTCAATCACGTTTTGTCAGTGTTTCATGCTCTTGTGATACACATATAACATACAATATTGTTTATACAAATAGTGTTACACGTGTGCATATGTAAGTGAGGAAGCTTTTCAGAACAAATGTACTCACTTACTATACAGCTCACTTTGATATATCGAAGATAATAACACTGTTTATACATAAAAACACTCTAAGCCTTTTTTAAATCACTGCAGTATTGTCAGGGCCGGTGCAAGGTAAATTGGCGCCCTAGGCGAAAGACCTTAATGCCACCCCCCCCCCCCCCGGACACCCCAAAATTTTTTTTCCTTGCCTCAAAATACATCACGTAAGCCTAAAATTTTGTCAACAATCAAATGTAAGCAGGCTTGTGTTTTTTTTTACTTTTTTATTTATTACAAATCATAAACAGGTCACCGTAGATTTTAAATAATTACTTATATCAATATAAACATTCCAAACTGTTACAAAAATCCCTTTTCATCTAGTTTCAATAATCGTTAAACATATTATATCAGCTGTTATGTGTCGTGCTGCGCCGCCCCCAGCTACTTGGCGCCCTAGGCGGTTGCCTAGTTCGCCTTTATGGACGCGCCGGCCCTGAGTATTGTTGCAAACAGTCAAATTACTTATTTGCACTTTAAATGTAGTGGATTTAACACCACGTTACACAGTCTCACTGCGCCATTTTTTACGTTTTTACATTCTCTTTTGATCATTTAAAATGTAATTTAATTAATTAATGCTGGTTCCTGATTGGCTGGAATGCCGTGAGATTAAACGTTTTTCAATATCAATATCATAACAGAAACTGACAACAAAGATGAGTTTAGTGTAAAATAATTCAAATTTAAAATAAAAACACATTGAAAGTGTTATATTTCATAAAATAAAACCATTTAGTTTTCAAATGTCATGAGCAATAGTCCTAAGAGGGGTCTATGAATTGCTTTGACATTCGAACAACAATAGTCATAGAGTTATGGGTTTTGTAGATATGACTTAAATTGCACCGTAAAAATACTGTTTACAATGCAAAAAAATAAATGTAGGATATAAAATAAAAATTATTAGATAACTTCTGTGGTAACACATTTTTCAGTACAATACTAAATTATAAAGTGATCATGAGGTTGAGCAGTTAACTTTTAACTCCATTGGAGATATTAAACTACCTATTTCGATAGCCAAATTGTGATATTCATGATTAGCAGTAAGAAATTTACTAAATAAATTTAAAAAAACTTTTTACATTAAAGTTTACTCCTTTTTATGAAACTACATTCCGGTTCACTCTTCAGCAACTTTATCCTTGTCATTGTGAGACTGCCGACCCCTACACAACCCTCCTCCTTTTTAGACCCCCCGCTGATATTACAACTCATCCTCGGCTGCCTTGCTGCCCACGGGGTTCTTTACCTTATCCATTCCCTTCACGACCGAACACCACCGAAAAGGCAGAGCAGAAAATTTGTCTCTATGATGAATCTTCTTAGAGGTTTTACGGAAGAAACGGCTAGTGAACAGTCAACCTTTGAGAACTGCGAGGGGCAAAAACAAACAGGCGATCAACCTAGGAGTGTCACTACCTCTCCCACACAAGACATTTCAGATGACAGTGGGAAATCAAAGACACTCCAAAACCTAATGCAGCTACAGCCTTCTAAGCACCCAAGGCCAGGCAGAGAGATTAATGTGCCAGTCAAGTTTAAGAAATATTAAAAAAAAAAAAAAAAAAAAAAATGTATGTGTGGGTAATTGAATTCCTATAATATGTGTTAGAAAAAAGAGAAAGAAAGGTGAGTATAAACCAAATCAATGGTTTAATGGTTTAATGGTTTAGTGGTTTGATACATTTGTTTTGTTATTGATGGTCATGTTTTCAAGTGGGTTTGTATTTAAAACAAACTTTGTGATAGGGGAAGATGTAAATGTGGACTTGTTCATACATTAAACACGTGAGACTGGCGAGTGAAATAAACGAGTTTTTGACTAAATCTCAACAGTATTCTCGTGACTGAGGGAAAACCCAGTTACACAACATGTTGTGTAGCAGTCCAGATATCTGGGGGTTTCCTTAAGTGTGTTGGCCGAGGGTCGAGTGGAAGCACGTGTGCGCTGCTGTTAGAGATTGTTCTCATTGTGGCGGTGTGATAACCTGGCACTGTCTTATCTCGCGGGTCAATTTTCACGTGAGAATACTTCAGATTTTCATTAAGTAGTGATTTTTATCAGTTTTAGAATTAGTTGTCATAGTGACATATATTTTTACTCTCTTGGTTAGGAAAACAAGTCTCCAGAACGTGTGTTCTGTATACAGCTAGATACTCTTATATTTCACCTGTTAGGCTCTTGAATGAAATAACATAGTTTAAGTCAAACTAAATAGTATATAGAATATTGACCTCAACTACAGATGGTGGGGACCATGGCGGACATCTCCAGGTGGAAGTGTACAGTGAGCACCAGATCTCCGAGAGCTGCCTCACATGTGGAGGCAGGTAGGTGAGGTTCACAGCTCAGTCGTTGGATGGCTGGCTCTATTTTTGCGAAGTGTGCATTGAGAAGTCACTACACACACGAACCTGCCAGCTATTAGAATTTGACAACTTACTTGGCACAATAGCTTCTGTCTGCAACATGGTAGCTGGCACCGTGCAATGGGACATAACATTCCAAAGGATGGGATTTATATTACGTGGATGCTACAATGAATTAAAGTATCTACTCCACTCATAAAAGCTCTTACGAAAATATTCTCTTTTAAACATTCAATTTTACTAAAATAATTAAACTTTTGCAGCTAATAAAGATAAAACAGTTGAATGACAATTATATGAGTCAAATTTAATTTAATAGCTACTATTCTAAATGTCATGTGCTGTTACATGACAATCCCATGCACATAAAGTGAATTATTTTAATTTTAATAACATTTTAATATATTTATGGTTATTTGTATATTTTCCCATGTTAAATGCTCTATATTTGTAGTTGGACGTATCTACGTGTGCTACACTCTGTGACGTAGCCCGAGCTGACATGTGAGCAACAATTGGCAAGACCCCTCTAGGGCATTATTGACTTTAACGGCAAATGAAACTTTTCCCACGTATTTTATATAAAAGGATATTCATTGTTGGAAATTAACCTTTTAAATTTGTGACATTTTGGTATTTTCAGATGTATTGTTGGAAGTGAGTAATTGTTTTGAAGTGTAAATTTACGTTAACGGTCTTTGTACTCCAGCCAATGAGAGGCCGAGTTACTTAAGTTAAGAGTTTTTAGAACTGAATTAAGAAAAAGTTATGGAATGGTGACGGCGTTGATGAAATCGCCCGGGTTTCAGTCCCAAATATATTTGACAATCTGCAAAGCTAAGTTAGATCATCCATGTGTAAGGATGTTTAAATCGTCGTGTAATTAAATGTATGTAATTACTATAGGGCACATTCGTACTGATGTGTAATTAGGAGTGAATCTTGACGCGAGTAAAACTAACTCCTTATTCTCCGCCGTCAAAGACTGTTTCCTGCAACGAATGTAATTCTATCATATTATCTACGAATAAAAACATTGATCATCTTTCAAAACTAAGTAAAGCCCTCCAAAGACAAACATTTTAGTCAAAATTCTACATACATATCACAGTTCATACCCAGAGGTGAAATGAGACTGGAATCTCATGTTGTTCTACCCACAAGACATATTGAACTAAGCCGAGGTATATTTTCTTAAATTAAACGTTAATGGTAATAAACTATATTTTATATATTTTCTTCGATCTAAGAGTGAGAATAACGGACATAATAAACTGAATTAAAGAACTTTTTTTGGAATTTCATGTGTGCAACATATTTCCTGTTTGTTATAGAGACATAATTATATACCACTTGCCAAGACAAAAATTATATATATTTATTTTATGAAAGACTATCTGTTTAATAATATTTTATTTTATTATTATTTAATATTGTGTATGTTCAGGGCCGGTGCAAGGTAAATTGGCGCCCTAGGCGAAAAACCTTAATGCCGCCGCCCCCCCCCCCCCCCCCCCGGCCGGACACCCCAAAAAAATTTTCCTTGCCTCAAAATACATCACGTAAGCCTAAGATTTTGTCAACAATCAAATGTAAGCGGGCTTGTGTTTTTTTTTTTAACTTTTTTACTTATTACAAATCATAAACAGGTCACCGTGGAATTTTAATAATTACTTATATAAATATCAGGGGCACAACAACTAAATTTCCAAAAGGGAGGGGGGGGGGCAATATACCTTTTTATAAAGAATCATCGATCCCCCCTATTGAAGCGGGGGTCCGGGTCCCCCGGGAAAATTTGTATTTCAAGGTGGAAAATGGTGCTACTTAAGCAGTTTTATTATCTAATAATTGATTACACAGCACTTTCTTTGCCCCCGTTTGCCCCCACTTCAAGGTTTCAGAGGGAGGCAAAATACCCTTGCCCCCCCTGTTGTTGCGCCCCTGATAAATATAAACATTCCAAACTGTTACAAAAATCAATTTTCATTTAGTTTCAATAATATTTAAACATATTATATGAGCTGTTATGTGTCGTGCTGCGCCGCCCCCAGCTACTTGGCGCCCTAGGCGGTTGCCTAGTTCGCCTGTATGGACGCGCCGGCCCTGTGTATGTTCAGCAACCCTAATTTCTCCATGTTTTTCACTCTACCTAAACATTAGATCTGAAATGTGGTTTTTCTATTATGTATTTATTTCACTTGTTTTCTTTGATAACAAAGTAAACGTATACGTAGGAGCAGTGGCGCAACAACAGGGGGGGCAAGGGTATTTTGCCCCCCCTCTGAAACCTTGAAGTGGGGGCAAACGGGGGCAAAGAAAGTGCTGTGTAATCAATTTTTAGATAATAAAACTGCTTAAATAGCACCATTTTCCACCTTGAAATACAAATTTTTCCGGGGGAGGACCCCCGGACCCCCCGCTTCAATAGGGGGGATCGATGATTCTTTATAAAAAGGTATATTGCTCCCCCCTTTGGAAATGTAGTTGCGCCCCTGCGTAGGAGTGGCGCCCAGTATCAACTACCAATTCAATGAGTTCAAACACATAATTAGAAGGAACATTACAGTCATGATATCGAGAATTTATAAAATTAAAGAAATGATCCTTGAAAGATATTTTAATGAAATTAAGGCAATTAATATTTCTACACTTTACAAAGATAAATGCTTACCAATATTCGAAACTATTAACACAATGTTATTAACAAGGTTAATTACGGTTAATATTATGTAATTAAGATATTTGTAACTTCATTTAGACTGGCCAGAGAGTTGAAACGAATAATTAATAATTTAACTAGATTCAAACCAGTGGCGAGGCGTGAGGTTTACATGAGGGGAAGCAACAACTCCGTTCACATCAAAACATGATTGGGGGGGGGGGGGGGGGGGGGGGTCCGGGGTTCCTCCCCCGGGGAAATATGGATTTCAAGGTACAAAATGGTGCTATTTAAGTAGTTTTCTTAACTGAACATTGACTATTCCACAGGTAGAAAAATTGACATTTTTTTTTAAATAAATTATTTTTGAAAAATAATGATTGACTTACAATATTCTGATAGTAAAATACCTACTCTACATTGCTTATATACTAAGTGGGAGTGTAATATCATCGATATCTGGTACAAAATATATAAACAGACAACACATGGCAAAGTAAGTACTTAAAATAAAGATAAGAACCTCATAAAAATGTACTAGAATAGTAAAAATTAAATCTTGGTATTTTTCGTACCAACACAAAAGAAATTATCTTCATACGTGATCAGAAACTCTGTTAACTGGTATGTGTACCAAGAAACTGGCACGTCAATCATTCCTGAAACGCCACGATTTTTTTTTCCTAGCCTAAATTATTCTAAGTGTGTAAGGGGAGGGTCCAGGTTAGGGGAGGACCTAAGTGTGTCTCAGGCCGAAGCCTATACACTCTACCATGCGGGTTTTTAACCATGCAGGACAAGGGCGCGTGCATCGTGTGCTTATTGGGGTTTACTGGCCAGCCATGGCTGCGATTGGCGCCATGACTGACGCCCCATTGGTCGCATAGCTTAAAGCTAGCTAATGTGACCCAGGTAAAACCTGCATAGACACAGGGAAAACCCTGGGCCGGTTCATGCGGGGATCAAATAACATGCATTACGCAAGCAGGTAACTACTGGACAAGAGGAAGAAGGGTCCAGGTAAGAAGAGTTGGAGGGGCTGAAAAATCAACCATGCTGGAGTTGGGTGCTTGGGCCTTGCGGCCCGCATTTAAAGTTGGGAGCTCCTGGGTTATTATTAACCAGGGGCGCAAGCGCCCCCAGGGGCGGGCGACTTCACTCGTCAGCCCAGCCCAGCTGCCCAGGCAGCCACAGTTAAACCAGATGTGAGCAGACGAGCCAGTAAAGCGGCTCGAACTGCGGGCGCACGGGGCGAAAGGCAGCCTGACGTTGCGCCATCTTCATCTTCCTTCTTCAGGTCAACAGCAGTACTTCTCAAGCCAGGGTGGGGGGAGGGACCCAACCTCGCCACCCAAAATCCCCGAGACGGTTGAAGGTCGCGCCGCTCGAGGCTACTACTGTCAGACCTACAGCAGCCCCAGCTGAAGGTTCCTGATGTCTTCCTTCAGAGTTCCGATGCATTTCAATTCCGTTGCGCGCGCAGCAGTTCACAGCTCCGCAAGTTCCAGCCCGCAGTTCGTCTACACTTCGCATCCAGGGCACATCGAGCTCCCCTGCGGTGCCTTCGCCGACGGAACTGCTTTCTGCCGCGCGCCGAGCTACATTCAGGCTACCTGTCACCCCGATAGCCGTAATAACGACTCCACAGGCCGGCCATTGGTCCGCGGACTGCTATTGGTTATTCACAGTCACCTCAGCGAGATTGCAACTCTCGAGCTGGGCTCCCGTATCCGCCACCCGCGGGACGCGGTCGGCAGCAGTTGGCACTGCTAGGCCGCCTCCCGTACGTACGCAAATCCCCCACGCACTGCCAGCCAACAGCCCGCGGGAGAGATGCGCGCGCCCCGAGAGACGACTTACGAAGGTAGCGCTTTCTTGCCGAACTGAAGCGAACATGGCCGAAGCAGACGGTGGAATTCTTCCGCCGACTGCTTCGGCTATGTCCGCTACAGTTCGGCACGGCAGGTGGCGAGGTCGCGTTTCAGTCGGCGGTCGTCTCTCGGGGCGTGCTGACTGGCGGCGGAGTGAGTGGTCAGTGCAACCACTCACCACCAGGGGCGCTTGCGTCCCTGGTCACTAAATCCAGTCCTGGATAAAAAGCAAAGCGGACTACTAGTCCAAGTGCCCAACCCCCGCATGGTAGACTCTTTTCTACTCTGTCCAACACTTCATCCAGACCATCCTCTGTCTCCTGTAAACTCCTACACGTAATGCATGCCAATTTGCATCCCGCATGAATGTGCCCAGGGTTTTCCCTGTGTCTATGCAGGTTTTACCTGGGCCCAACCTATCTCTAGTTATAGTCTAGATTTAAGAGTGAGGGGAGTTAGTCATGGCGCCAATCGCTGCCATGGCTGGCCAATCCCCTCCTAGCACATGATGCATGCGACCCTCTCCTTGCATGGCTAATCCCAGCATGACTAGGCGTATAGGCTTCGGCCTGAGACGCACCTAGGTCCCTCCCTAACCCGGACCCCTCCAAAATACACTTAGTTTTAGTTAGGTTAGGAAAAAAAAAAAAAAAAAAAAAAAAAATCGTCTCTCGGGGCGCGCGCATCTCTCCCGCGGGCTGTTGGCTGGCAGTGCGTGGGGGATTTGCGTACGTACGGGAGGCGGCCTAGCAGTGCCAACTGCTGCCGACCGCGTCCCGCGGGTGGCGGATACGGGAGCCCAGCTCGAGAGTTGCAATCTCGCTGAGGTGACTGTGAATAACCAATAGCAGTCCGCGGACCAATGGCCGGCCTGTGGAGTCGTTATTACGGCTATCGGGGTGACAGGTAGCCTGAATGTAGCTCGGCGCGCGGCAGAAAGCAGTTCCGTCGGCGAAGGCACCGCAGGGGAGCTCGATGTGCCCTGGATGCGAAGTGTAGACGAACTGCGGGCTGGAAATTGCGGAGCTGTGGACTGCCGCGCGCGCAACGGAACTGAACAGCATCGTAACTCTGAAGGAAGAGATGGCGGCGCCTTTAAGTTGGGGCCCTGTTGGAGCCAGTGGTAGCCTGGGCGGCGCGACCTTCAACCGTCCCGGGATTTTGGAGGACAAGTGGGTCCGACTCGCAATATACTTCATTCGCCTGAACGACTTACCCCCACCCTGGCTTGAAAGGTCGTTGGCTGTTGACTGGAAGATGGAAGATGAAGATGGCGCAACGTCAGGCTGCCTTTCGCCCCGTGCGCCCGCAGTTCGAGCCGCTTTACTGGCTCGTCTGCTCACATCTGGTTTAACTGTGGCTGCCTGGGCAGCTGGGCTGGGCTGACGAGTGAAGTCGCCCGCCCCTGGGGGCGCATGCGCCCCTGGTTAATAATAACCCAGGAGCTCCCAACTTTAAATGCGGGCCGCAAGGCCCAAGCACCCAACTCCAGCATGGTTGATTTTTCAGCCCCTCCAACTCTTCTTACCTGGACCCTTCTTCCCTCTTGTCCAGTAGTTACCTGCTTGCTTAATGCATGTTATTTGATCCCCGCATGAACCGGCCCAGGGTTTTCCCTGTGTCTATGCAGGTTTTACCTGGGTCACATTAGCTAGCTTTTAAGCTAGGCGACCAATGGGGCGTCAGTCATGGCGCCAATCGCAGCCATGGCTGGCCAGTAAACCCCAATAAGCACACGATGCACGCGCCCTTGTCCTGCATGGTTAAAAACCCGCATGGTAGAGTGTATAGGCTTCGGCCTGAGACACACTTAGGTCCTCCCCTAACCTGGACCCTCCCCTACACACTTAGAATTAACTTAGGCTAGGAAAAAAATAAATCGTAGCTTCTACCACGTGTTTTTACAGCCAATCCCCTCCCTGAACCTTTGTACCATGCCACCCCCCCCCCCCCCCTTCCGAAAGGAAACTACTGCGGCAGCCTTCCTGCTGAAAGCGGTCCTACCAGCGCTTCTAAACCTAGCAACGCTTCTAAAACAGCATGTCTTGTGTGTCAACGAGTTCTTTTCTTATAGTGCACAGCGCACAGCACTGGGTCCCAAGAAGATAGTGTAAAAAATACATACACCTAACGGCACAAGCCAAAGTAAAATACTATTCTGAATAAAATATTTATTTAAAAAATACAATGTCTGGAAACTGCCTGGGCAAGCACTGTTTGCCTTGCTTGCCCTGACGAGACGCCACTGATTCAAACTCATTAGTGTACTACTAGCTTACTCAGAGGCATAAGAGTCTTTACTGATAGCATATCTTTGCTTTTGGTTAATCAATAAATTTTATAACTTTCATCGAACAAAGTTAAGGGATTACTAGTACAAATAGTCCAACAATAATAATAGCTGATACGCGGATGTTTTAGACAATACTAGTGTTCGTAGCAGTGTGGATACTCATCAAGTCCTTGGCGATCATGTTGTTGCAGTGCGCCTCTTGGCGGTAGATGCGTCGAATCAACTTCCAAGTCTCCCGAATGCAGATCTGGATGGGAAAAGACCAGGTCTATGCGTCAATCAGTGGTATGGAGTTCCATGACTTCGGTTATGGATGTTAACAAGCCAAAAAAATAAATAAATAAATAAAGAATGTCGAATGCACTTATATGACAAGGAGAACATATACTGTTCTAAACTTTCTTGTTCTTTGGTACACAGAAGGAGAGTAGACGAGGTGGTTCTGATGTACTATTCCTGTTAGTCCTTAAGACAACAGCTGTTTCGTACACGACCCGTCAAAACTACTAAATGAAAGTCATAAACCATTTTACTAGTATACATAATGTCATTATTTTGTACACGACTAAACATCAATGTTAATTCTTAAGGGGGCAGTTCAACCTCCAAAAATCTTCATTTTCCCAAAAGTTAATTTTGATGATTATTATTGTAGAGGGGGTCGAACTCTGCATCCCCCACCACTCAACTGGTCTGTATGTAGACTGGGTTGGCCGTAGAAGCGTCAGTCGTGAGATGGCTTTCAGACAGGGAGGGTGTATCTCTGCAATCTCCTGGGACAAGCGTGTGTTTAAAAGCTCCCCCTCCTACCACAGCCCATCCTCCGCTGGGCGCAACCTGCTCTAGCGACAGTGTTGCCAATGGCACTGGCTTCCCCCTCGCCCCTCGATACCCCTCATCAAAGAGGCAGCAGGCAGGGCCCCAGTAACACCCAAAAACTAATGCGGACAGCAATGTCCAAGCTCCCGCCCTTTGCTTAGTAGTTTATTTCTACTCTGTCCAACTCTTCTTCCGGAACCATCCTTCTGTTTCCTGTAACCAACCTGCTTATTATTCATGCATGAAATTTTTATGCATGTCAGTGCCCAGGGTTTTCCCTGTGTCTATGCAGGGTTTACCTGGGCCCAACTTATCTAGTTTTAGTCTAGAATAGTCAGTGAGGGGAGTTAGTCATGGCTAAAACGCTGCCATGGCTGGCCAATCCCCTCCTAGCACATGATGCATGCTACCCCTCCTGCATGGCTTAAACCCTGCATGTTTAGAGCGTATGGGCTTCGGCCTGAGACGCACTTAGTCTCCCTCCCTAACCCGGAAACCTCCCAAATGCAATTAGTTTTTAGTTAGGTTAGGAAAAGAAAAAGGCAGGGCCAGACATGAGCCGCGGGTCTGCTGCGCTCCATGAACCCCGGAGCACGGGCTCACACAACCTGTATGTGTATACATCAGATAAGTCTCCATAATGAATTATAATTTAATGTCATTATTTCATTAAAATGTAATAGAAATTCGGGGCGTAATTTCAATCATAGAGCCGCTATTTATCGGCTATGTGAAAGCAGGGGCGTAGCCAGGGGGGGTTTTAGGGGTTCAAGCCCCCCCCCCCCCCCCCCTAGCATAAAATCTTTAATTAATTTCTTATTCATCACTCAAACAAATTTCATATTAAAATTAATAGGCATTTTATTTTTGCATCACTAGTGAAGTGTTTTTTTTTTTTTGATGATTTAGACAAAGACAAGGGGAGAAATTATTAGAATTCTCAACCGATGAGGCGATGACTAGTAAAATCGCATTTAATTTGAACATAATTATATTGCTTTATTAATAACAAAAATCACAAGCAAATATTTAGATTAAACACGTGTGCGTTTTTGAATTACGTCTTTCATAATTGGCAACTTAAAAATTCAAATAATCACGAAAATTTAAATTAATACATGACTGTTTTCTTTATGCTAGATTGAACTTGAGAAACATACATAGTAATTTAGATGTATTGCTTAATGGTGAATTAATTCATTGTATTAGAGAAATTGAGAATTGAAACATTAGTCAAAAATACTTTGTCCGGAGGTAATTATAGTGAATAACAATTTAAAGCATCGGGGAACAGTGGTGTGCTGATAACCACAATCCTGGATTTTACAAACAATTTAACGAAAAATATCAATTCAGTATAATTTTTCTGACTTACGTTTTGGCTACACTGTTGAAAGATGTTGAATGAACATATATTTTCTGAAAAAAGTATAAAAGACTTATATTCTTAAAAGTATTGTAACTAGCTATCTGGAGCTATATATAATTTAATTTTTCATTTCCTTTGTCAATAAACCCAAACAAGTAGGTAAGTGACATAAGTTCTGCAAATGCACCCAAAAAATATAATACTGATGGTGTTTCTTCTGATTGTAAAGAAATAAAATTTATATAGAGGTAATAATTTCGGGAAAAATTCTGTTCTCACCCTTTTAAAAAGCACTGCACTAATCTTAAAAGAAAAGTAAAAATAATCTAGGAGTGGAAACTAATAATTTAATTTATATATAAAAAATACATTCATATAGGTACTTCAATTGAGTATGGCAGTAGTAAGTCTGCAATGACCATAAGCTTTTAAATGCTGATACTATGACGAAGTCAATTTCGCAAACATCCTTTAAAAATTGACAAGAGCAAGTCACATTTTTTCAAATAAGTTATTTGACCTAATGTGTTTCAACTATACAATAAATAGTTCAACAAAAGACATTTGTTATATGTAGGATAAGAGCAAGCCACTGTTAATTTTTAATCAGGTCTGCCTGTAATAAACTGATTTTGATCTTGAAATGTTTATTTAAAAATAACAAAAAATCATTCTTTCAACCGATTCATGCATATTTACTTTTTAATCTATTTTTGTTTAAAACGCTTTGCATAATTTAAAGGATTACCTCGATTAATAGTTGTGTGTTAATAAATGTTCGGAATAATACTATGTAAAATCAGTGTCACAAAAAAAATTAACCTAAAATCTTCCGAAAAAAAAATCAGAATTTATTTACTGATTGATTCAATTGATTCCTGCTCTTGGTTTGATCCTTGCTCGAAGCAAAATATATATAATTTAAGGTCAAAATTATTTATTATTTTAATTTAACATCACAGTGACAGGTTAAAGGAAAAAAACAACAAAATAACAAATAAAAAACCTAAATTTTACAAGTACAAACAAGGAAATTACGTACTAGTGTTCTCAATTTCTACAGTCTTCTCAGAAAAAAGATTAACTGTCTAAAACTGTTTTTATGTAGCCTCAATATTAAAAACACCAATTAGTTATGTGTTAATAAATTATGTATGTACTGTGCTCTCTCTTAAAACCCCATTTAAAGGCATAAAAAAAAATTGCTGTTCTGCACCCAAGTACTATGTATGTATAATTTTGTTTATTATGAGTAGCGCACTTTCCGTGTACTGAAAGCACAGTGACTCTGCCTTTATTAAATATTATTTTCACATCTCAAGATACTGATATTTGAATTCAAATTAGAAAAAATAGAACTAAGTCTGAAACATCTGATGTCATGTTTGGTATTCATTTAACAAACAAGCAAATAAAACAATTAATAAAAATTAAATAAATAAGAAAATTTATTTGTAAAACTTCAAAATACACAACTACATAAAATATACATGAGCATGTTTACCTACTTTGGTTGGTCATTAGCTTATTGTTTATTATTAAAAAAAAAACATCCAAACAACAACGTGAACAATCACGTGAGACAGATGAGGCCTAAGCTACCTTTGCATTGTCATTTCACCATGCACTATCTTAGATTACACACTAACAGTCTGGTACAGCAAGTCTCTCGATATTCACGAGACTTTGGACGGAATAAGAGAATGTAACCATTACATAACAATTCTATTCTTTATTTTAATGCATGTCTGGATGCAACACAATGAGAATCATAAAACAAACATTGCATAAAAAAATCAGTAAAAAAAATTTATATAATAAAAACTAATTGAGACCTACAATTCAACACAGCAAAACTAATTATTTTAGTAATGTTTAAATGTGACAAATAAATACCATTGCACAAAAGAAAATCAGTAACGACACTAACATGTTAGTGAAAACGCCGAAGAACAACTAATGAGCTACAGAACAGTCGCGCTACAGTTTGGAGTGGTCCCTCACAGAGCTGGGAAACTAACCTATTTTCCCATACAAAATGTAAACAATCTGATCCAACGAACTTACTCTACATTGGAAATAACCTCCCCATCAGTAAACATTGTGAAATTCCTTTAACAAAAAGCAAAGAAATACATTTAATTTAAAAAGCTGCTCACAATGACATTATTACTACAGTCTATTAATTAGTCCATATTACTTATTATTACTTAGTCCATATTTCTAATGAGACACAGAAGTATTTACATAAGGACTGTCTTCACCAGTAACGAATTAGTTCTTTTGTTAATCTTTACAATTTGTGTCCTGAACCCAATTTTGTTGATAGATATTTACTACACATTCACTACTATTTGTAAAAAAGAATTTTAGTTATGAATACTTGCCTTTTTGCTAGAATAGTGACATAGTGGTAGTAACTTTTTCTTCATAATACATAGTATGATAAATTAGCAGAAGAAAAATTCAAATCAGTGAAGCCAGGCCTTAAATATCATGTCTACTGTAGATTCTAAATCTACTCAAGAGCAGAACAACTATTCCTGACGGCTGCCAGCCTGAATGCAGAAACACTCCCTGGAGTTGTTTCCAAACTGACGGACAAGTGCAGAATACCTCAACCCGTACATACGTCCGCTACAACTACGAAACAGTGTCACCGCTCCAACATGATACAAACAATTACAATTGTTCAATACATGCCGCAGCCACCGAATTAATGTAGTTTGCGGTCAACTGTCACAAATAGTCGCTTCATTTGTTGCAACCAATAGCTTTTGCTGAAATTTTTACCAGGACATCTTCCACACAAAAATGTTTAAAGTACAAAGAAAACCGTTTTGACATATCTTAAGAGATGAGGAGAAAACAGTGAAACGCAGAAAAGTGTACAATACAAAAATAATATAAAATACAGGAAAGTTAATAAAAAAAATTTAAAAAAAAGAGGGGGGGGGGCTGGTTAGTGACAACTAAAAAAAAAAAAAAAAAAAAAAATTTGCTCTGAAATCAGGAATGGTTGTACAAACATGATTCCCTCAAGCCTCTGAACTGCAGGCAGCACATGGACTCTAAGTGTCTGTGCTCCAGCACGCCATGACTGCAGTGGGCCGTGCCGCTAGGCCGGGGCGGTCGACACGGTGCTGTGGGGCGTGGTGGGGCGCGAGCCGGCGATCGAGTGCGTGGTCGATGCGTTCAGCGACTGCATCGTGCCCATCTGCAGCGGGCAACAAACAAGCACACAAGTATTCATCACCTGTGTTAGTTCTATAACATCCCATGCTAGGTCAGAAGTGTGGCACTAATGAGCATTAGCAATGTAAACATTTGGCTGTAATTCATTAAGTCCTTTCTTTTAAATGACAATTTGAACGTCATCATGCATTGTTTAATAGTACACGAAAATCAGTGTTGACAAAGTTATTTGCAATTAAAAAATATGTATTTTAAATTCCTTTTGGTGCACCACCGTATTATATTTTGTTGAAGATGTTACTTAAGAGAGTTTAATGCTCCCGCATGGAAGCCATTTCTCGTGGCTGTGCCGCGTTTGTCAGGGCTGTGATCAGGTTGTTATGTTTGGGTCGTTCGTTTTTTTGCAATAAGATTTGTTCCTGGATATTTAAAGATGTTCAAGTCTACGGCAGGCCCTTTAATTTTGTGATGGAACCACGTTTACCTAGCCTGTTCGTTACTTGAAACATGTGGCGAGTTGCCTGCACCGGGCTAGACACATTTCGCTTTTGGTTGATTACAAATATCAATCAGGATTGGTGTCGTTCTTCCCCTATTGCAGGGATGTGCTTTTAGTAGAGGTCTGCGAATATGTACTCGAAAATCGAGCTCGAGCCGAGTCTATATACTTCAAGCTCTAGCTCGTCTCGAAAAAATTGTTAGGCTCAAAAATTTCGAGCTTCAACAGCAGCAGGTTATTTGGCCGGAAAGCATTGTGACGGTGTTTTACTATTTACGAAAAAAAAAAATACAGTAAAACTTACAACGGTCCTGCATTGTAAGTTTTTTTCGTATAAATAGTTTAAATTGTCCGGGGTCTCGTCATTTACGTCATTAACTGTGTGATACTAAGTCCAGTTAAAAATTTTTCCAAACGTTCCCGTCACAAATAGTAATGGCGTACGTAAATGTGAAGAAAAGACAAATGAACACCACCTTACGAAGAAATATGGAAGATGTACTATACCTAAAGTAAAAACCCGATAGTTATCTTAAGATAATTACCATAAAAAGAACTAAAAATTCTTTGTAGATACCATAATTACTACAGAAGCATGATAGCTACCACATTTGCACTATAATTATCATAACAACCAAGATGTATATTTACCGTAATGGTAATGTATTTTTTTATGACGTATTAAAATTAAAGAACATTATTGACAAAAAAAATGTTTATTTTGATATGTACGGTTGGCACATGTAGCTAAAAAATATTGCGAGTTGAAAGAATGCAGTACTACTATGAAAAGTGAAAAGGGTACTCGTGGATTTTTAGGTTATGGCAGACTCTTTCGTTTTTCAGTAATATAAGCCAAAAATTAACAAGCGTATCAAAAATCGGCAGAAATGCCTATGCAACTAAATATCGGCAAAATCGGCTTCTACCGATTCGTATCGGTACATCTCTACATTTGATGACATGAGTAAACATATTTCAACGTTCAGGATACTGAAAAAGACTAAATTTCCTTGTAGGTCTATTATTTGTATGTTTTTTTTTTTGCAAGTGATGAACCAATGGAAACAGGTAAGATTCAATGGCAAAACTTTTTTTTTTTAGCAGTGCAAAATGTAAATGCACTCTGTAAATATTTACCAAATTAATAAGCCCACTTCATATCAACACTTTATTCAAACATTATTCTAAGTTTAAGATAAAAAAAAACTTCCATAAAGTGCAACTGTACCACAAAATCTCGAGCTCGAGCTTGAAGTAAATTTCTTAGGCTCGCAGACCTCTAGCTTTTACTGTGGTGTAATTTGCAAATTAAAGTAATTTTTGGTATCGGAGAAAAGTCCGTAGCACTTTGCATTCTCTTTCGAGCTGATTCCTGCTCTCTCTTATATGTGATGTAAGTAGTGGGGTAGTGAGCGGGACTCACCCGCAGGTGGGCCAGGTCCTCCAGCTTGGTGAGGTCGGACAGCTCGAGGTACAGGGAGTACACCAGCAGCCAGCCGTACGCGCTGGCCACCGTGAACACCATCCACAGCAGGCACATGGCCACGTTGTAGCCGAAGATCATGTCGTTCACGATGGAGGCAAACACAAACGCAAACAGGCGGAACAGGGTGAACACCGCGAAGATGTAGATCCACGGCAGCATCTTGCGTTCGTGTTCCTGCAAACCAACACTCTCGCAGGCCCCTTCGCTCCAAGTGCAACCTGAACCTTCACACTACACACATATGAATGGCTAGGTAGACCTACAAGAAGAGCACGCAATCTTGATGCCACAGTCTGTTGCCAGCATTTACCTCTGTGTTTTGTTTTGTTCGAGACTGCAACAACCAATATAAAAACTTCACTGAGCTTTGTTTCCCAAGCTCTGTGGAACATCCCTAAGACTGAATAAAAATTTTTTGAAGAGAACACCCTTTCACATCAAGTCGTGTGTTCACCTTGCATCTGAAATACTGCTGAGGATGTCAATAAATAAATAAATAAATAATAACCCATCACCTGCCAAACCTGAAAATTACTGTGTGGAGTATTATTTTTTTTCCTGCCATATTATAGTAAATGAGATATTAACAACTTAACCATCAGAGGCTATGAATTTACTAAAAATGTATATGAGAATCAGCATCACTACAAGATGCAGTTCCACCGTGCATTGCAGTGTCTACGCTCGTCCTAGTGGTCCAATACGCTCTCCTCTTTGGCAAAGTCTGCGATTAAAATAAATTCATATTTAATTTTGAAAACTTTTCAGTTTCATACCAGAGAAAACTGAACACCAACTTGGGGCGAAAAATAACTCATTTTGACATATGGGGTCGGAAGTGGGTCGAACGGCCCAAAACGTTTATAACGACACCCTCTAGAACCGCAAGAGGCCGTGACATTGGGGTTCACATCATTTGTTTACTCAACAACTAGCACTGTAGGTGCTCCAGTCATTCAGTCAAATGTCCAATTTAAACATGAACTGACAAGCCGAACACGTGCTACTGAACTAGCACGGCTGTTGACAACCCAACACAACTCACCTGCCGAAGTGCGATAGCAAGGATGATGCCGGTGACAAAGACTGCAATCCCTCCAATCAGGGAGAATAACGCTATCATTATAAGCGTGTTTCGCACTGAAAAGTGAAAACAATGAACACAAATTAGAATAACCCTAGAAACTATATTGTAAAATATCAGTATGTGTATTATTTACCAACTTAAAACTTAATCTAAACTAAATCTATGCAAAAACGATCTTCACACCTTCTACAAACAATTGAATAAAATGACCATTTAACCTTAATTAGATGGCTTATGTTTACAGGAAATGCTAGCGTTTCATGCTAAGTAAAAAAATATATATATTTTTTAATATAACCTTTTAATGAAGAAGCCAGTAAAAATGCCTTTAAATTTAAAAAGTTTTGTTTGTAATTTTTCAAATTCTTGTTTTTACATCTCAAAAACCCTTAAAAATAATGTGGTCAAATTCTCGCATTGCAGCTTTTCTGTAAATAAAATAACATTCGGAAAATACTTTTTTCAAACACTAAAGACGTTCCTCTATCTACCCTGAAAACAGAGCTTCTAAATTCCTACTGGTTTATGAGAAATTGACATTTATAAGTTAAATTACAATACCCATGCATTGACGCAGTTGCCTCATTTATTTTCCCATGTGGTTCCGTGTGTTTATGTTTTGGAGAACTCAAGTCAAATATTGAGAATGGTCGATTAGGTTAGGATAGCTACATTAAAAATACTGTAGGTACCTACTTTAAAACATTGTGGAGTATTTTCTGAATTTTATTACTAAATTCAGGAAAAGTCGTGACGTAAGAAAATTACCAATATCGCTTCAGCATCTAATTTTGAGAGGAGAATGTGATGCTAAATAAAATCACAGCCAAAGACACCAACCGTGCAGGCTGCCCACGTAGACGAACTCGAAGCTTATGATGTAGTAGCCGTAGTGTGTGGAGCCAGGCGTGGCTTGTGCCAGGCAGTAGATGTCAAACACTGCCGTGGCGAACGTGAACAAGCCCAGGAACTGAAACACAACTCACACGCCTTACTGAAAGCCTTCACAAGCATATTAACTATGGTAGCTGGTGGTAAACTTAATTTCGATGTTCTCTGATGGCTAACTGACACAAATTGTGAACAGGGCCGGCACGTCCATAAAGGCGAACTAGGCAACCGCCTAGGGCGCCAAGTAGCTGGGGGCGGCGCAGCACGACACATAACAGCTGATATAATATTTTTAACGATTATTGAAACTAGATGAAAATGGATTTTTGTAACAGTTTGGAATGTTTGTATTGATATAAGTAATTATTTAATGTCCACGGTGACCTGTTTATGATTTGTAATAAGTAAAAAAGTAAAAAAAAAAACAAGCCTGCTTACATTTGATTGTTAACAAAATCCTAGGCTTACGTGATGTATTTTGAGGCAAGGAAAATTTTTTTTGTGGTGTCCGGCGGGTGGGGGGGCACAATTAAGGTTTTTCGCCCAGGGCGCCAATTTACCTTGCACCGGCCCTGATTGTGAATATTTTAATGTGTTAATGGTTGTAGAAACATGCTTAAATTTAAAACCTGCTAGCAGAGAAATTTAAATGGAATACATGCATGACTGTGCTAGTTATTGTAATAGTGCTTTGCTGCGCACAGTGCACAGTGCACAGCGCTGCTGAACTGCAGAGCCCCACTGACCACGGAGTAGAAGGCCGTCACCAGGGCGCCTCGCTGGATGTCCAGGAAGAAGGCGTCCTGCAGGATGGGCTTCTGGTACCACGGTATCACCACCGACTTCATAGAGCGGGAGGACTTGAGGTTGGCAGACGAGCGCATCGTCATGTGCGAGTACACCGAGGGCGTGCCCATGCTGGTGGGAGTCTTCCTGCCGTAGTTCATCGTGTCCCAGCTGCGGCACAGTTGCACCACCTCACACAACACAACTGTCTACTAACTGGAACCTATCTATACACTTCAAAAATTACAATTTCCTTTTTAAAATTAACTTGTCTTAATCATGACAACCCACTGCACCCATAGTTCAAAATTAAGTAAGCTTGTTTATTCTATTATTTTCACGTCATACATTAAAAATCATTCCCAGCATAGGAGTCTTTAAGTTTACTGAAATGAAAATATTAATATTGCAAACAATAACTCACACGCCTAACTTTACAGTGGTATAATATAAGTGTTGTATTTACACTTTAAACTTACCCTGAATATGAATGCTACAAGGTTACAAAAAAAAGGCAAACACGCTAGCTTCCAAATCGTAAACAATCAAACCGTTTATATGAACATTTCAATGGCACACGCCCTTTACAAGGAAGTAACATAATATAAGGTAGGCCATTGCCGCTAACTGCACATTCATTGGTTGTCTGCTTGTGACGTCTAGAGGTGAAAGGAAAGCAGTACATTGTGATAATATAAACTCATTGTGAAGAAACTAAGCAACCAAAATACATAAATATTTTTGATTATATTCTTTAAGGTTAATAGCCTTTAATGGTCAAGTTGTTAATATCTCATTTACTATAGTACGGCAGAAAAAAATACGTCACACAGTGATTTAAAGGTGTTTTTTTTTGACGTGACGTCTAATAAATCGATGAACGCCGGCTGCTCGCACGAAAAAGGATGACTCATTGTACCGTTACGCTGTGTCCCGTTACGCTCATTGTATGCTTGCGCCGCATCTATTTCTCTTCCACTCGATTGGAACAACCATCGATTTGACTTTTTCGAGGCACATTAAACTTGAACCACTCCCATTCGTTTCTTACTTTTACCATCATCGTCCTATCCTTAACAGAATAACACAGATTGGAAGAAGTTAAATGGCAAACATGTATAAAAGTTATAGTTAAAATAATCTGTTCGCTAAAGTAATAAACATATTTGAATTAATGAGTGCAAATAAAAGTAAATTTATCTATTAAATTGAAGAGTTCATTTCACTCCTTCTTTGTATCCATACAAAATAGTGATAATTCAATAAAGATGATTCAATTTTATTCATAAAACTATGCAATCATTTCATCAATGTTTTGGTATGACGTTGTTATGTTAAACTATCGTCCGTAAACTGACTTTACAGACAACCTATTTTTTTAAAACTTTAAGACAACCTGTCCCAAAGAGCTGAAAGCTTATGCTGGGGGACTATAACAACTTTTCCCAAAGAGCTGAAAGTTTATGCATACAATGTACAATGTATATACAACAACATAAACATAATCCGTATGGTTATCAATATCAAAATAGCCTATACACTTACATGTAATGTGACGTCGTCCCGACCATTGCCTCTAAGCCTGTGCTCCGCACCGCTAGTACCCGATCCCATTTTCGGAGAGCACCCAGCGGGAATGAGTCAGGCGAGCGCCTCGGGCGTGACCCCAATAGACGTAAAGAAACTTAAGGGCTCGAACCCATAAAAAAATTAAGGAAAAAGACATTGGGACAAAATTACTAATTCCCAGACATTAAACAAGTGCATCGTAGCCACTCCGTGCGAGCACCGCATGCACGGAGCAGACAACGAACCTCATTAACATTCACCGCGGCCACTGGCCTTAATTAAAGTGCCACTGACAATGATCAAGTCGGATTAGGAGAAATCCCAATGACGTCGTACTGACCACGGCACCACCAATACAGTTCACAGGGAGACAATATGTTAATAAATTTACAGTCGCCAACTTGATGCCACAATTCAAATAATTAAATACTCTAAACAATTGTTAAGCCTTAAGCACCCAATTACCAGGTGCTACATTTTAATTGGGCACCTGGAATGTGTTTTTAGCTTATAATAGAGAAAATTAAGTTAATGTAAGTTTTTGGCGCCGGCTCACAAAGGAGGTCAAGACATGTGTCCGTGAGCAGCTCTCCACTTTGTTTCACCGATCGTTCATTCTGTAGTCACTTTAATATCTAAACCTTTTCTTTTAACTCATAGCTGCTCACGTCGACTCGGCGTGTATTTTGCGGGCCCGGGCTTATCCCGACCGCCTTCGTTAGTGGTTCCGCACCGTGTCGCGGACCACGCTATTTACGGCACTGGTCGACTCCAGCCAACTCGCTTTCGCTAAGACCGTCGCGCATACGCCTGCCGGCTGCAACCTCATGTAAGTGTAAATTGTAATTTAGGATCATGCTCACCGAGCCCCCCTAAGACAGTTAACTTTCGGTGCTGGCCATCTCCAGAGCACTAGTAACCGTGCCCCTACGAGACTGTCGCAGCAAATTCACAGTGTTATGTTAGTGTCTTGTTTCGTTCTGTAATCAGCATGTGTTAATGTAACTGAACAATGGCTCAGATGCCACTTAGCGCACTGGCAAAGTTTTTGTAGCGGTTCTGCCACCATGTAGTGTATGTATAGGGAGTACAGCATACCCATGCGTACCACCGGAGAAGTCCGTGGATTAAATGCCAATTTAACATAAACTGTGTCGCTTACGATTATTCCGCACCACTCCGTCCTCCCTACGGCCGAGTGGCCTCACAACCAAGTAGGGAAGTTCAGGATAGATTTCAAGCCGCGTACCTGGCGGGGCACGCAGGAGCAGAGTACCCACGGCCCATCACCCACGGCCTAGTGTCCCACTAGCCTCGCGCCCGTCAGGTACTTCCCGGGCCTTCTACAGAGGCCGGGCGATGGCATTACATTATCAGATCCTGTAATCGGACTCTCGCAAAGCAAAGCTAGCCACCTGTGAGTGACAAAAAAGAGAGAGAGTCAAATAGATACAGCGCATCATGCCTCAAACTGCTTAAAATATTAACGTAGACCAGACAACATTACAGAACTGGCAAAGCAAGATACAGTTACAACAACAACAAAAAAGGAATTGAAAAATTATTGAGCCACAAAACCATATGTACCATGAGACAACTTGACATGGTTACCCTATTGCAATATTCCAAACGTATATTTCCAAGTGGCAAGCCGAAAAAAATAAATTAGAACAAATTTCAAAAGACTACATAATGATCACATGACGTTAAGAACAGGGCCACAACCTGTTGGTGCCCAAGCACACAAACCCAAGTTCCGCGAAGAAGGTTACCATGCTGAGAGCTCGCAAGCACCGTACCCCTAACTGAATTAAAGAGTTACACAAAGAACTACATGCTGCTAAAATGCAAAGTGACCCTACACTGTCGGCAGTGGCGGCTGGTGCCTTTTGAAAATGGGGGTTCACAGCATTAGGCTCTTTTTATAAAGAATCACCGACCCCCCCCCCCCCCCAGCCCTTTTGAAGCGGGTGGTCCGGACATGATCAAAAAGGCATACCGCAGAATAATATGTTGTGAAAGAAAACCTCTCCTTTACTTGATTAGTAATCACATCACATACTACCTAGGCTGCAACAGTTCTATTTACATGAACATCTTCCACTTTCTTTTTTTATAATGCTGCTCTGGCACCGACATTTCAGTTTGCATTCTCACTTTATCCATATTCTCTCTTTCTTTCTCAAATGAAAGTCGAAAACTGTCAACATGTTTCCTGACTTTATCGGCATCGATGCTCTTTTTTTGTAGCTGACTAAACAAAATGTCTACGTGCGGCATTATATTGTGAAAAACTGTCAGCCATAATACAAACACTGGATCATTCAACATACGCCGAATATCTCCTGACTGATTGATTGTTGTTGACTGCTTGCATGACGACTCAATGTTTTTCATGCATTCAATCAGTTGTTTTCTGTACTCGTACACCGTGTTAACAGTAAGACTCTTAAAATTCCATCTTGTAGAAGAAGCACGAGGAATTCTCCTGCCAACAATGCCATCAAGAACAGCAATTCTCTGTGTGAGTGGCTAAAGAAGTTAGTTTTATCACTCAAATTGGAAAAGAATACACGGACTTGTTGGTTTTGGCTTGTAGATTGTGCCACAATTAAATTCAACTGATGCGCATAACAATGCACGTAATGCGCATATATATAATTTTGTTGAATAATGTCCTGAACACCATTGTGATGCCCACTCATTACACTAGCCCCATCATAACTCTGAGATATCAATTTCTCGGATTTGTCAACAATACTTTCCAAAACAATGCGAATACATTCTACGATTGACGCAGCATCATGTCCTGGAGGATTTACAAACTGCCAGAATCGTTATACTGCTTGCCCGTTAGATAACACATAGCGAAAAACTATAACCAATTGGAATAAAGATGATATGTCTGTCGTTTCGTCTGCAATCACTGAAACAAAACTTGCACATGAAATTTCTTTTTTGATGTATTCTTGGCAGACTTTAAGCATACAATCTAGCAAATCGTTTTGGATTTCTTTACAAGTCACATTGAAAACAGTTGCAATTGCAAGGTGTTCTTTCAAAGATTTGTCTAACTCTGCTGAAACATTAATTAACCCTCTAAAAATTCCAGGATTAGCAGATTCTTGAGTCTCGTCGTGACCTCGCAGCGCGAGTTCAAACGCCCCGCAAATGTTTATACAATCTATAATTTTAGACAAGACAACGATTTTTTGTAACTTGCTCGTTATGTTGTTTAATGTTCAAACAGTAGGCACAATCAAGTTGTTGGCGAATGTCTAATTTCCCCAAAAGATGAAACTCCCGGACGGAATTCAAATGTGTTTCTGCACTCTCATGCTTCTTTATTTTTTGACTTAAGTGAGACAAATGTGAGATGCCAAAACTTACAGAACTAGATTCACCACTTCGTTTCGAGAAGAGCAGGCAGGGAAAACAATAGAGCTGGTTGGTTTCTTCGCATCCATAGATCCACATAAATGTCCTGCTTAAATTCTCTCCTGAACTCCCTATTTTTTGACTTAGTCACTTGCACTATAGTAAGTTTAGGCATTGGCCTGCCTGCTTGTTTTATTTAGATTTTCCTTTCCAATGACAAATTAGAGAACACCAGTGTTTTTATGTCCGAGACTGTTAACTTACTCAAGCCATAACGAGTAACTTAAATAGTAGTTAAAACAAACTTTTTAAACGTCGCACTAAATGCACTAAAGTAGAACAATAACACGTGACAAACAGCGCCGTCATCATTCTCGAAGAGCGAGCAAAAATGGGAGAAACAAGACAAGAAATGTCGCGCCGCGCACAGGATAGTGTTGCGCACGCCTGGACTGTGCTCCTAGGCTGGCTTATGGGGAGCTACCCCCACCACGTCGCTCCGAGCCGAGCGGCGCGCCGTCGCCCGCCTAGCCACCATCGCACGTGCGATCCCAGCATAGCTGCGTTCACTCTACAGTGGCGGTTTTGGAAAATATTGCTAATGGTTATAAGACCAAATGGGTTGCATTTATTTATTATTCGATGTGTATGATATTTAAGTATTACAGTAGGCGCCTATTTAAATGAGGCGAGGGGGTTCACGTGCGAGAGTGCTCTAATGCAATAACCACCACTGACTGTCGGTAGCTACAGCTAAAAAGGCCTCGAGATCCAGCGCCGAAAATCCTCAAATGCAGTGCCCCAGAAGGGGAACAGCGCAAGCGCCGTAAACCTGAAGGATGGGGGATCAATTACGAGTTGGAAGGAGAAGGAATCGTGATGTATCGAAAGGGGAAAGGAGGGGGAATGGGTAGGAGGGGTGACGACCACGCCGGGCCGAATTCAAAGTTCATGACGTCATTACAAGATGATGTCGTTTCAGACTTCCTTGTCCTTACAAATCCCTGGTTTGGTTAACCATGCCATTCATGGCTACCACTGGCTTCACAGTGGCCCCAGCCGCAGTCCACCATTGTCTACCTTCAGAGTTCCGATGCTGTTCAGTTCCGTTGCGCGCGCAGCAGTCTGCATCATCTGCAGTTCGTCTACACTACGCATTTTTTCAGCATATCGAGCTCACCTGCAGTGCCTTCACCGACGAAACTACTTCCAGCTGCGCGCCTATCTTCATCCAGGCTGCCTTTCACTCCGATAGCTGTTATAACGTTCCCACCAGGCCGGCCAGTGTTCCAGTGTTCCATATGTACTGCTACTGGTTATTCACAGTCACTCCAGTGAAATTACAACTCTCGAGCTGGGATCCCGTATCCACCAAACGTGGGACGCCGTTGATAGCAGATGGCACTGCATATTCGCCTTCGGTTAGCTCGCAATACACCCAATCACTGCCAGCTTTCGGTAACCCAAAAGTTCACTAGGCACTCCCGGCTGACAGCCCGCAGGAGAGATGCTTACATCCCAAGAGGCAAAAACCAACCCACCACTTTTCTTTTGCCTCGAGCAAAAAAAAACTCCGGAGTTTAACGAAGGTGAATATTCGGGGTTGTTCGGGTATGGTCCGATGGATGTTTACATCGTAGGCTTCCCGATGTGGATTACGTTATAATAAGTTTAATATTTGACAGATCAAGTGTATTTCCAAAATTAGATACAGTATTAGCTACGACAATTTCACCAGATTTATACCTTGATATAAATATATTGTAATTTTAATTAATTTATATACTATTTGTTTGTGCTGCAACTTAAGGGCTTATAAATTGCCAGTGGCCACGTTCACGATCATTGTAGTTTTCCCGCGTTATTTTAGAATACCATTCGTGGAACCGAATACTGAACGGTTTTACTTTAACATTTTATTAAATCTGTGCGCGAATGTTGTGAATGTTATTAATAATATTGTAGAGCTGAAGTATTTTAAGTCTGCTCTTGAGAGCAGGCATTTGTGTAATTATGTCATCCAGAAAACGTATAAGTAGAAGACGTTCATTTCGTAAAGAACCTGTAAAGTGGTTAGGTTCCACTACTAAAGAAAATAATTATTTGTAAGTGTTAAAGTAATTTTAGTTTAAACGTCAATGGCAACAATTTTAACTATCCGTGGATTGCTAGTTTTATATTTAATTAATTGAAATGGGTGCGAAGTGTGTGGTGTGATAGTATCGTTATGGTTTCTGAGTTTATGATTCATGGAGGAAGAGTATGGGAGCGTAAACACTCAACAAGTCATTAAGTTACATCAACAACAACAACAACAACAACAACAACAACAATAACAACAATAACAAAAACAAAAATCCATATCACGTTGCTCAATCCAAGTATGATCCTAATGTTATGATCTTGTACACACCCATTCTGTGGTACATAATGCTGCTTTTTTTATTTTATTTAGTATGTCGAAAGATCCTGTACATAACAAAACTTGTGATAAAACAATGATGTGTGATGGTAAGTTGAATTCAAAAGAAAAATATTCCACAATATTCTATAAATGGTCATTATTTGTTTGGATTGTGATATTCTAGTTTTTAGTTTGCCTAGGATCATTGGACTTACTAAATTTAAATAGCAAACATCATGTTCCACAGCATCAATATGTACCTGCAAGTTGATGGAATCAGGATCTCGGGATAAAATTGGATACTTGATACAGAATAGTTACCAAATGTTGCATTTGTGATCACTTTATATCATTGCTACTTCAGTGTAATTAAATCAGAAGAAGATCTATTTCATTTCATTGCCTGTCCAAGCATGTCATCAGCACACATCTATAAATACTTTCTGCTTGAATTTGTATTCTTTACTTAACATGATGCTTGTCACAGCTGTTGCTGTTTCCCTGCCGTCAGGTTCCACACGCCTGTCGTGATGGTCTTCAACGTCTTGTTTCTTTTTTTTTTACTTTGTCTCTCTAGCTGCTCTTTGTCGTTTCCGTGTCGTCTTCGGCTAGCGCTCTTGTTTGTTGTAGTGTGGATGAGCAGAGTACTTGATTGATGTGTTACACTCGCAATTGTGTACAAGGAGTCCTCTTCTGTCTCTTTTGGCCTCTTCTCTTTTAGTCGTCTCAGATCCCTTGCATCTCTCACCCCAGCGTTCCTTCCTCCAGCCCGCTTCACTCCTCCCCTTGCCACCATGCCGCGATCTCCCCGCCCTCTGCACCCTGGCTCTGTTCTGTATCGCTCTCTTCTGCAGGCACGCTCACTTGACTGACGACCGACCTGCGACCGTGTGTTCAGCCTCTTGTCTCCGCGTGTAGCTACGCGAGCATGGAGCAAGCTGCTGCCTCCAGGGCCGCGACACGTCGAGCACGGTTGCTGCTGACCAGCGCCCTCGTGTTCACAGTTCCTCGCCACACTCTGCCCCCGAGGCTGAAGCCAGCGGGACTCACGTGTGCATGCAGACTGGTCATTGCTTTCGTACTGAGAACAAATTTCTAAATTTTAATATTTTAGGATTGCAAACAAATTTATAGATTCTTGAAAACATGAAAGGACAATTTTTTACCTAAGCTAATAATAGTAATGCTGTTAGTTGTTCAACTCTTGTTGTTATGTCACTTTAGACTCTTAGATGCACAATGTTTGAAGAGAAAAAAGTGTGTTTAACTCAGTACACTTGATAGAAGTGAAACTTCTTTGGGAATACAAACCTCGACTTGTTAGTATATCATAACGGGTATACTGGCAGAGAGAGCGAGATAGAAAGAAGACAATTTTCTTAAAAATAATACAGCACACAGATTTTTGCATTTCATTTATTTTTAAAGTATTTAAGAATCCTAACCGTTTTTGTATTTATTAGAAATTTGATTAAAATAAAAATAAATTAATAAATATCAACTAACAAAATTATTACTCACTTCAAAATAAATGCTTTGAATACCAATAATTATTGATAAATTAATAGGTAAACATTAATTAACAATTAATATTACTCACACCATAATGAAAAACTGTGTGTGTTACTGTTTCTTTGAAAAATTCTGCCTTTTGGAATATGCCAATTCTATGAACGAAATATGAAATTCATAACAGCTAGCTCTATCTATGCGGGAAATGCAGAGACTGTCTCAACAGCGCTCTTTACGCTGCTGGTTGAACAAGGAGGAACGCAGCGTGCTGGTAGCAAATATAAAGCTCAAGGCATTCACATCTGACTATAGGATACGTATATCTATTTTCTGAAACAAGTGCATGCGCATCCTCTCTGTTTTATTCTTTCGTTCATCTATCTCTCGGTTCTATTTTTTTTTTTTTGGGCATGGACAGATCATCACACCAAACAAGCTCAGCAACGTATATAGCATTGCACTCTCTTTATATCTCTTTGGCCAGGTACTTATTCTGTCCTTTTCGCATCAGAAAAGTTTCACAACAATGTTTCACGAAAATGTTGCATTAAAATTCGGCCTTGAAATTTTACTCTCGTCGCGCTCAAAAAAGTTTTACTTCAAAAAGATTAAACAATCTTTTGGAAAAAAAAATGTTTTGATGTTGATGACATATGTTACTCATTAATACCTGATACGGACTATTTTAATAAATAAAAATTAGCCTAGTTTGTTTATCGGAATATGAATGTTAATCTTGAAAGGCAATGGAGCTACACAGAAAGTACTATGTGTAGTGTCGTCTCAATCTAACACAGTTGTGTAAAAACAGATGAAGAAGTATATATAAACATAATAATATTACATATAGTGTTATGTTGTTTTTTTTAGTATCTCTGCAGCTAGCTCTATGCCAATCGTATAGCTCTGCACCTAGCTCTATATCGATCAGCTGATCGGTCGCTCCACTGAAACGTCTGTCTTATTATAACTATGGGCGCCACTCTTATGTGTATAATGTCAGGTGTTTCTACAGAATAAATAGTACAATACACATAAGAGAAAATTTGTAAAAGTTTCAGGACAAATAGTTAGACTGTCGAAACAAGGAGAATTGGGATATTTAAACATACATAATACAGACAATAAAGTACAAACGTGATTTCTAGGTCGTATTTAATAAAAACAATAAATATTCAAATTAATAACTTGACATATGGCAACTAAATATGTGTTTTACCATGCTCAGGAATTAGGTTGCACACATGAATACAAATACAAAAGTCCGTTTTATCCCGTTTGTAAAGTTTGTTGTTTTCAGTTTAGGTGCGGCGAAAAATGAATAAATTATCGTATATACTTTCAAAGTTCACTTCAATTAAAAATGTACTGCGGCGTAGTTCATTATATGTGCCGGTAAAACATCGTGAGATCCTATCCCGTTTAACCTCTGGGTATAGGAATTGGATTGTGTATTCAGAGTAAAATTAATTAAAAACACGTCTGTCTTTAGTATGTTGACGTAATTTCACGTATTAGTTTAATGTTTTACATTTGTAGGGAAACAGATATGACGATTTTTGGTTCGTAGACACGGCCTTTGCGATGGAGGAAATTGAGTCAGATATTACTCACGTATTTTCACTCCTAAGATCGCATCAGTTCTGATGCGCCCTATGATAATTACATTTAATTTAATTTAATTTAATTAGCTGCAATTGGGTACAAAGTGCCCGGTGGCAAGCATTCTCCCTACTTCCCCCTCACTCTCCTTCTGAACTTGTCCACACTCCCAGCCGACACACACTCCTCCTCCAGCCTATTCCATTCCCCTACTGTCCTCACGACCATCACATTTTTTACCCTTTCTGTTCTCCTCCTCTCTTTGAAAACCTTCCTAGTATTTTCCTTTCTACTTCTAGGCATTCCCATTTTGACTTTGCCCCCCAGCTCTCCCCATCCTCCCACTCCACTCAGCACCTGGTACATCTTGACCAATCTCTCCTTCTGTCTTCTATCCTTTAAGCTCTCCCATCTCATTCCTATCAACATCTCTGTGGTACTGCACTCCCCCTTCCCTTCTCTGTCCGTTCTCCTCCACTTGCCCTTCACCCATCTAGCTGCTCTCCTCTGCACCCCCTCCAGCTCCCTCTCAAGTACTGCCGTGTATGGGTCCCACACTGCTGCGGCATACTCCGGCATGGGGCGGACCATAGTTTTATAGGCCTTGTCACGTATGCTGCTGCTTCCCCCCCTGAGCACTCGTCCCAGCATGCCCAGGGCCTGTCGGCTCTTCTTCCCTACCTTGTCTACATGCTCCCCCCACCCCAGGTTACCCTGCAGCACCACCCCTAGATATTTACAGCTGTCGGCCTCACTTATCACGTCTCCCCTCCAGCGATATTCCCTCCTGACAATCTTCCTCTTCCTGGTAAACCTGACCACTTTCGTCTTTCCCACATTTATTTTCATACCATTATTTTCCACCCATTCTTCCAGCCTTTCCAGATCCTCCTGTAACCCATTTCTCTCCGCATCCATGTAAACCACGCAGTCGTCTGCAAAAAGCCTAATATGCCCTTGTATCTTCTCTCCGATATCGTTCATCATTATGGTAAAGAGAAGTGGGCCAAGCACACTGCCCTGCGGCACCCCTGATGTAACCCTTCCTTCCTCCGATAACTCCTCCTCCACACGTACCCTCTGTGTCCGGTTACTTATGAAGTCACCAATCCAACCCACCACCCTCCTGTCACTTATAGCTCCCTCCACTTTTTCCATCATTTTTTCGTGAGGAACTTTATCGAATGCTTTTTCAAAATCGATGAAGCAGGCATCAATCTGTAGACCATTATCTACCCCCTCCACCAGCTCCTCCAACAGTCCAGCCAGCTGAGTCTCACACGAGTATCCCCTTCGAAATCCATGCTGTCTCCTGTCAATCCACTTTCTACCATCCAGCTCCCCTACCACATGCCTGTGCACTAACCTCTCCATCACCTTGCCCACCGCCGACGTGATACTAACAGGTCTATAGCTGGCTGGGTCCTCTTTGCTACCCCCCTCCTTGTATATCGGTACCACCACCGCCTCCTTCCATTCTTACGGCAACTTGCCCTCCTGCATCGATCTACTGAATAGCAGCTCCAGGTACTTCACCATGGCTTGCCCCCCCAGCTTTATCATCCCATTCCCTATGCCATCCTTACCTATGGCTTTCCTGCTGTCTAGCCTTTTCACTACTTTCTCAATTTCTTCCTTCCTGATCTCAAGCCGTTTCTCGTGTCGCCCTGTACTATGCTCAGCATGTTTCCTTTCCCACCGTTTTCCCTTCTCGAACACTGACATGTACTGCATGGCCAACAAGTTTGCCTTTTCCTTGGATCCCGCTGCAATTTCACCTTCCTGATTCCTCAAAATTGGTACCCCTGTCCCTGTGCCCTTCGTGCTTCTAACAAACCCGTATAGCTTTTGCCAGTTGCCTTTTGTCCCCTGTACCATCAGGTCCCCGAGATAGGCCTCCTTCGCCTTCTTTATCTCTCTATTCAGTTGCTTTCCTATTTCTTTCAGCTCCTCTGTTATAGTCTTCTTTCCTTCCTTTTTCCCCAGCGCATATAACAGCCTACCCTTCATCTTTAGTTTCCGAATTTCCCTTCCATAATAAGGTGGGTCCCCTCCCACATTAATCCTCTTTTTAGGTACGTATTGCTCTTGAGCATCTCCCACCACCTTTTTGAAATCCTTCCACAGTTCCTGCACATCGATGCCTATGCTCCATTGGTCGAATCTCTCTTCCAGGAACTCCTCCACCCTTGTCTGTACTGCCCTCCCATACAACCATATTTGCCTGCTGCTGCCTTTCATATAATTAATGTATACGTCGTTTGGAAACATCCTTTTTCTTGGATGACCTAAATAGCTTCGTAGAATATCAGATTATCAAGGGATCTCAACCCCGGCGATTTTGACTGTGACGCCACAATTTTATAACTCCTATTCTTAATTTTAGTTCCAAACTCTTCATTATTGCAACTCGGCTTCCCATTGGCCGGAACAAAAACACCGTTAACGTAAATTAACACTTTATAATAAAATCCGACTTCACCCAAAACGTCTTAAAGTGTCAAAACGTCACAAATTTAAAATGTTATTTTTCAACAATAAACACACTTTTATATAAAATCAGTGTCAAAAGCTTAAATCACCGTTAAAACCAATAAGGCCCTAGAGGGGTCTAGTCAATTGCTGCTTAATTGTCAGCTTGAATTATATCAGAGATTCCGACACACGCAGAGACGTTCAATTACACAAAATAAATCGTTCAAACGGAAAAATATAAACAAACAACGATAAATACAATAAAATGTTAGTAAATAAATAGTTTGTTTACATTCTGTGCGTGAAATAGTCATAAATGTAACAGCACAGCAAATGTCCTATGTCTGTGCTAGTGTCAGTTGGGATGTTGTTTCAGGAGGTTTGAGTTTGGCTCGGTGGTCGCCGCGGTGGGGGACTTCGTGCTGGTCCTGAACGCAGATGCGCTGGAGCCGGACACGGTGGACGGCAGCGACGTCGCCAAGATACTGCGGCTGTACGAGTCGGGTAGGTGTAGCCCCACAGTGCTTGTGTACAGGTTCCAGGGGCGTAGCCAGGATTTTATTTTGGAGGGGGATTAAACATTTGGTTATTCACCCACCCCCCTTTACGAAGCGGGGGGTCCGGGGGTCCTCCCCCGTAAAAATTTGGATTTTTACGTGAAAAATGGTGCTATTTTAGCAGTTTTCATAATACATATAACATTGAATATTGTTCTGCTGTAAACATTATTGATTTTGAATATTAAAATAACACAAATTACAATCTCAACTCAGGTAAAAAAAACCTTCCACACATTTCGGGGGGGGATGGATCCCTATGATCCCCCCCCTTCCCTACGCCTTTGACAGGTTCCAAAACACAGTGCGACAATACAGCCGACAAGTCCCCCAGTGAATGTGCAGATGTCGTGTTTATGTGATTAGGTTTGGGTACCTACACTACTGATGGCAGTAGAAACCTTCATCACTTGCCTTGGAGCGTGGCTCAACTCTGATGATATTGATGGTTAGATAATCTTCAGAACGTGAGAGCTTCATTGCGCGACTAATCTGCACCTCAGTTCAGCCAACCCCGCCGCTCGGTTTGCTAACCGACTGGACACAGTGAGCCGTGGTTTGTGGAGCAAGCGTTGTTCGGAGAGCGAGGCTGGCGCAGTCGTAGCAACTCCCCCGTGTGGCCGTTTGAAGCCGTCTTGAGTCAGCTGTTCCCTGGTGCGACAAGGTGCGTTGGCTGGCGGTCCAACGCGCTGCTCACTGTTGCTCTACGAGTCTCCAGTCTGCCGCAGCAACTAGCCCGCCAGTATTGTTCCTCTGAGAATAGCTCTTTCTCTTCTGTAAATCAAGTCATCATATTCTTTCAAAATATATGTTGTTTTTTTTTCCGTGTTATCATTACGTCCAGGTTAAAGATGTTATACTCTACTCTGAGCCTGATAAAATTACATTTTGCTCCATACGTTTTCTATATTTGGTTTTTTGAAGCAGTGGTCTAGCATCAAAACAGATGTTTCTGTGCAAAATTTAAAAATTGGTTTCACAGCACAATTTTTTTGTGGTCTTGTTTGAATAATTTCCCATTTCAAAGTTTTTATACATTTTGAGCTTTAGGTTTTAAACAGTAATATTAAATTTTTGTTTGGTGATTAAATACACTATAAACTTCAACAGTGTGATTTTTCTCCCGGAAGAAATTACTTCATAAGTTTGATTGGAATTTTTAGAAGCAAGTTAAGTTTCAATCAAGCTGCAGTTTGACCAAACTCTTTCTTGCTGTGTTCTGTGGTGTGAGAGGGCGTTGCAAGCATTAATTCAATTACATGCAGTTAGCAACAGTATTTGCTAATGTCTGTGCACAGTGCACCTTCTCTGTGGAGGTTGTGGAGTGACAGTGATGCGTGCACGGCTGTGTTCAGACACCAACGCGGAAGACCCGTACCGCGCCGTGGTGCAGTGGTACTCCCGCGTGCGAGAGCTGCCCAAGAAGACCGCGCTGCAGCTCGAAGGATGCCCGGAGCTGTGCCCCGAGGCGGAGGTCGTGGAGGACACCCGGTCGTTCGACGACGACATCAGCCTGGAAACTGTGTTCCGCAGTTGCAAGGTAGGGGACAAGCATCAGGTACTTCAGCCCTGGGTCGCCGGGCCTGAATCCTGAACTCTAGGAAGTGTAACTGCCGCTGGAGCTCCAGCACTCTTGGTTCCTCACGAGAGTAGGTTAGTCCTCAAGCCCACTAGCGTGGCATTAGAGACGTTAGGAGCCTGTAACCATCACATCACCAGCACTTGTGAGTGGGAAATTTTATATAAAAAAAATTGGTTGTCTGTAAAGTCGGTTTACGGACAATAGTTTAAAGTGACAACGTCATAACAAAACATTGATGAAATGATTGCATACTTTGTGAATAAAATTGAATCATTTTTATTTTAATAATAAAAGAATAAATACTTGAAATTGTTGTAATAAGCAATGAAAACCACATTAACTTTTCACTTCACTTTATTAACAATCGAGTGGAAGAGAGATAGATGCGGCGCAAGCGTTCAATGAGCATAAAGGAACACAGCGTAACAGAACAATGTGCGTAACGGGACACTTTTTCGTGCGTGCAGCCGGCATTCATCGATTTATTAGACATCACGTCAAAAAAAAAAAGAGGTCTAAGGACTGAAGCCATTGAATTTTCCGATAATATTTCACACGCAAATTATGATATAGGTCTTACTGAAACGTGGTTTACGAATACATGTATTAACTTCCATTATTTTAATGACATCTGCCACATATTCAGCACAGACAGAGACCCATCTTTAACTTGCAGGGAAACAGGTGGCGGTGTATTAATAGCTGTTAATAAACATAAATTTAAAAACGTAATATCTACGCATGAATATGATCACCTCGGTGTTGAAGCTATCTAGATAAAAATTGGAACTCGTCACACTAAATATTGAACTCTTGGTAACATTTATATTCCTCCCTATACTATTCCTTCAACTTATGCGCCATATTTTGAAGTTCTAGAAAATAAATTTATGAACAGTCAAGACAACATACATACTTAGTGTCAACACTAAGATGTTGCGCCCACGTGTCCTGGGGGATGATACCAGGTGTGCGTGACGCCTAGAGAGCCCACGGCGTAGCAACTGTTAGTGTGTCCGACACTGAGCGAACCAGGTCAGGAGGATTGGGGCAGACACCAGGGAGCAGAGCTCGAGTCTTATCGCACGCGGCCGACGTTGCGATCCTACTGAGAGTCTCACCGAGTTCGCGTGCTCTTCCACGTCATGGCACCCATTACCATCCATTCTCGAGTAGCGCTGACGTGTCAGACTCCCTGACGTCCTGTTATGTTCCGTCTCTGTAGCCCCTTCAGTTGTACAGTAGTTTATCTGTACTTGTCTTTGATGTTTTTGCTCTGCAGTGACTTTCCTGTCTGTTGTCCCCGCATGTTTGTAGTTTTGCTTGTGTGTGGTGCCTTCCTGCGTCTAGTGTCTGCATGGATGTGTTCTGCACATGAACATGTAAGTGTTTGACTGTCTTTCGTCGTTGCCGCCTCGAAAGTCCTCCCAACTGTTGGTCGACATGTTACAAATATAAACAAATTTTAAAAATAAAAAAAAATACCTGAAAGCCCGGTTAACATATGCTAGTCCAGATTAGTATTTTTGCATAGCAGCTTTGTTTGGATGAAGATAAAAAAAATAATATCTTGTGCTTACGGAGGATGGTTCAATCCAAGCAACCAATTGAACCTTGTGTGTGTGCGTGTTCTTGCTCTAAATTGAGTCATTTCAGATCATCATGGAAGCCTTGAGAAAATATTGAACTCCCAATCGATAATTCATTAACAATGGGTCGTCCCAAGGCAGGCGCTGCTGTGCCGAGGAATTATGTGTTCGCCTGGACGTGATCTTGTCCGAAGTTAGGTTCTTGCAATTCATAACCTAACGGAGTGTGCTTACATAGATAATAAAGGGTGGAATAATGTTCTACATGCCTTGAGTTTAATTTTTAGTGTCTTGTACGGCATGCAAATTTAGGACATTCACATGATTTTCTTTGTTTGGTTGTTGGTTTACCCCGGACTGAGTCTCCGACCCTGGCAGGTGTCGCTCCTTGTTGTGTTGTTCTTGAGCCTCGCCACGTGGCAGGCCCCGCCGGAGTGTCCAGTGGCTGGGTGTATTGTCGAGGGCACACACTTCCCCTGTGTATCTGTAGGTTGGATTGCACCGTGTGGAGTAAGTAATGGACAGTGTGTAGTGGTGAGGTGGCGATGGTGCAGCCCCGCGCCGTGTCGTGGTTCCAGGTGGTGTTCCTCCCGCCGAGCCGAGACCCCCGAGAGGCAGCACGCGAAGGTGGCCCCGCGCCGTTGTTCGTGTGTCGATTCCGGTTGGTTCCTCGCGCCCGCACTTCCTTCGCTCTGGAGCCGGTGTCCGCGGTCGACAAGGGGGGAAACTTGAAAACACTGCGACGCAAGATATTTCCGTGCGACGAAGATTCCACCCACGACTCTCCAGGTAATGATGACAGTGATTTGTATTCCAGAACCCACGTCTGCTGTGAGTTTATAGATTTTATTTCTGTTTGTTTTTGGTGTGCAAAGATTTGTAAAATAAAAGTTCCTCTTAATATTCTTTAAGGTACATTTTGAAGAAAACTACCTATCGTAGCCGTTACCATGGTGCGACTTCTTGAAAATTTCTATGTAGTTTTTCGTTTTATGGTCTGTAGACCCCAAAACTATTGTCGACTCAAAAGTTTAAAGTTTGGACATGATAACTGCCGTAATTTTGCATGAATCACGTGCACACTGACAAAAAAAAAAATGGAAAATCTCAGTCAAGGTCATTAATGGGCAAAATTCCACCAAAGGGGTAGATATGGAGAGGTTTTTTAAGAATAGAAAAATTGCTAAAACTCCCATGATTATACAAATTTAGCATTCATTTGAATGTATTATAACTTGGAGTAATACAAGATAAGCTGTTTACAGTTTTATTTTATTGTCAAAATTATTTTTCTTAATTAATTTTTAATATTTATGTTATTGATTTAAATGTAAAGATTTAAGCATAACTAGATAGAGGCAACTTAATGTAAGCCATTCCATTTCACCATGGTTTAGACGTTGATAGAAGGTAAGTTCTGATTTTTAACTATATATTTTTTGACGTTATTCCGTAATATTAAAGAAGGGTTTGCTCAAAAATTAACGTAAAAATTAATGTTAAATTAATCTCTAGTTTGGCACAATTACCCTAAAAGTTAATGTTTTGACCATTGAATAACTATAATTTATAAGTTGTCCAACTGCATATATTTTCGGGTCAAATATCATGTTAAAGGAATACAAGAATTGTTTAGAGCCATAAATAGGTGTTGATCATTACTGGCATTAAAATATAAATTTGAAACCACTCAGAAATATCAGAATTGTATTTATCAGTAGATAGCAAATGCATTTATTATGTAAGGCTTAAAACTAGACAGAATCTGAGACACCTACACCAATGACAATTTAAAACTTTATTGTTAGTTTATTCTACTACACACTATGTTCCTCACAGTTTCCTTATAAGTATTGAAAGTTCAAAGATGCTAGACACAGCTGTGAGTGCTGGTTACACCGCTCTGCTGGTCATATTTAAAACTGAACACATTCACTGCACCTCCAGTCAGCACATGAGCTGCGAGTACAGATCACTACAGGGAACAGTCTGTCGAAGTGAGTCTCGCTGTGACAACAACTTTTGTTCATAATATTTTTTTTACACAACCAACCATTATAACAAGGGGTTGGAAGAAAACATGGGTCGAAAAAAAAATAATAATAAGCCCCTAAAATAATAACACTATCGAATCCGTTAAAATTGTTTGTAAATCATATAAATTTTATGTAAAACTTTTGCCTAAACTGTTTTTTGATAAAACAAAACATTGAAGCTAGGGGTTTAAAAAAAAAAACAGGTAAAATAAAATAAAAAATAATTTTCGTACCATGTACACCATTAAGTCCAATCTGTTTTTTTTTTATGTTGAACCATAAAAGATTATCTATAACTTTTTTCCGAAATTTTTTTTTTTATTCGACCAACAATTATAGCAAAGGGTGGAATAGAAACAAGGGGCGAAGGACAAAAAAAATTCATAAATTCCTTAGTATGTAAAGTATAGAATATATAATAATTGATTGCAAAACTTCTAAAAACTATCTAAAACATTGGTCTGAACTCTGAAGCAATTTTTGATTACAAGAATTGTTACCGTAAAAACAGAGAGGGTTGTAATTAAAAAATATGTACACTTCCTTACTATCATATGTGTTCAATTTTTATATGCCCACCCACGTATTAGTACAAGGAATAAAAAATTGTTTGATCAAAAAATTCACTACTACCTTGGTAGGCATAATAGAAAAATTGTTTTTAGCTATTTAATGCTGAATGCATTGAGTGAAAATCATTAAAAATATTTTTACTGCATGGGATATCAACAAAAATTACATTATGTTTTTAAATTGTTAAACAGTTTATTGAAGTTTCCAGAACATTATCCAGAACAAATAAGTTCTTCAAAATTTTTTTACATCTATAGGATGTATCGAAAGGTTTTTTTTTTTTTGAACGTAGGAGGATTCAAAAACTTAAAATTTTATTCTGAACTTTAGCTAACTTAAATTTGATTTAAAACTAATAGAACTGATGAGATCACATCTCAATTCACATGCAGTTTCTTTTATAGATTCAATTGTAAGAAACTTATTTATGTTTTTGTATATACTATAACCAAAGTAGGGAATTGTTACATCTGTACACTTAACCAGTCATTTGAATAAGACAAATGAGCAATTAGTAAATACACTAAATATTAATCATCTTAATATTTACTGTGGTATAGGTTTGTTACTTGTTTGTGTCAAATTGTAATCTCTATTCATAAGTTTTAGTATCACTACATAGTATAAAACAAAGTTGCGTTCCTCTGTCTGTCTGTCCCTATGTATGCTTAGATCTTTAAAACTACGCAACTGATTTTGATGCTTTTTTTTAATACATAGAGTGATTCAAGAGGAAGGTTCATAAGTATAATACATGCATAATATAGTAGAGAAACACTGATAATTTTAGAGGTTTCTAATGTGATGTCGTAAATAAACACATTTTTTTGCACTTACATTGCAAATGCTGGCTGAACCCTACGAGATAGATCAAAATAATGTACTACAGTATTGTCTACAAAAAAGTCTCTTAGGGATAACCCACAATAACCATTTTTTATTCTTTACTTTTTACGAGAAATAATGCAGATCTCAATGAGTAAACAGAAAATTATAGGTCATAGACATACAAACAGAAATTGTGTGTCATTTCTCTATGTCTACCACACTGTCTTAAAAGCGCTATCCATTTTGCCTTAACTTGCGGACAATATATCACCCTGTGTTCAGCCCGGGTACTGCAGCTAGTAAATATATAAAGTGTGTTGTTTATTTCAAATGTTAATGCACATCGTACATGTTTTATTCCGACAGAGAAAAAGAAACTGCTGAGTCCTGATAGAATAACTGGACTGCAGAGTGCTAGTTCAGACAGCGGTGACAGCGGCGATGAGCTCATCAAGTCCAGCTCTCACAGCAAGCGTCGAAGGAGACGGCTGTCTCGTTCCTCCCCGGGAAGCAGCAGCAGGAGCGCCGGGGTCGCACCCGGGACGCACCAGTCCTCCGCCGGGAAGACGGGACACGGACTGAGGGGTCCCGTTGCTGAAGCGGGCGGGGGTCGCCGGGAGGAGCGGTCCACGCCGTCCGTCGGCAAGAAGAGGTCACCGGGCTCGCGCCAGGCCAGGCGGGCACTGGGGCTGGACTTCGAGCTGCGGCAACGCAGAGTGACGGACAGTGACGAAGACAGCGACAGCGACGACGTCACGAAGCAGTCGACACCTGCGAGGAAGGGAAGTAAGGTAGGGCTCACGTTGGGCGTTCCTCTAGTCTACACTTCCCTGTCAGTATTTATTTTGTGCACGCTTAGCTAATGTTTTAATGATTTACACTTTTTTTTTTTTTTCAAGGTTTCCATTTTTTCTTCTGAAATTTCATCCCTCCCCTTTCTCACCAATTACAAATTGTGTGCATGCCTTGTCTTGCTTCATGTTCGAATCCGTCTTTGCAAACTTATCGATGGCATTTTGAGACAATTGTTTGGCTTTTATCCTGAGTTAGTTCAACCCATCATTGATAGTGTATTGCAGCTCAGTTATTAATTGCAGCCATGTTTTATTACATTAGTGATTTAAGATAAAAATGTAATTTTTCTGAAGTAAACGAAATGGAAGATACAATGTTAGGTATGACGTATGACCATATGAAAAACCAAAATATGGATGAACAAACGTCTATTTACCGTTGGCTGAGAAAAATTATATCTTCGAACGTGCTGGAGCAACAAATAAAATAACTAAGCATGATTGGCATTATGAATGTACCTAAAGTAAGAGATGACGTCTCGGGAGCAGGTCAAGCCGGAGGTAGCGTAATGCTGGTGCCGGCATGCAGGCTGCGTCGAGGGACCACACGCCCGGCATGCCGCAGCGCAAGTGCTCCGTGTCGACCCCCTCCACGGTGCTGGAGGAGGCACGCTCGCGCCTGCACGTCTCGGCCGTGCCGCAGGAGCTGCCGTGCCGCGAGGAGGAGTTCCGCAGCATCTGCCAGTTCCTGCGCTCCAAGGTGCTGGACAGCGTGGGAGGGTGAGTCGCAGGCCGAGCGAGCCTCTCCGTTTATTCCTGCATTCTCGCGCCAGTCACATAGCTTTCCGAGCTCACTTTGTAGACACTTACTTTGCTAAGTACTGCCAGGCTGGAAGTTTATGTAATCAGAAAAAAAAAAAGACGTGTTATTTCTTATATCAGATTGGTTGCTGCTGATTTGATTACTGTTTTGTTTATGTACAGTAGTAGAGTAAGATATTGTACATAAAAAAAAACATTTATATATTTATATTATTAATTTTTTTTCAACCACCTATACTCACGCTGTTGCACTTACGGCTTGCTACAATTGGCTCAACATGTGCTACCTGCTCGTAGCGTAGTCTACACGCTAGAGTTGGGACGGGGACTGATGCAAGCTATTCGTAACAGAAACCTTGTTAAAAAAATTTGCCTGTTCTGGTGGAAGTCCAGCTGTGTTTTACATAATGCTGTGGAACTATTGTAGCCTGTCAGCAAACACTCCTTTACTATCAAAGTATTAATAATATCTGCTCTTATATTTTTCCCCCCCCTTATTTTTCAAATTTATCCTGCTTCTGAAAATAACATTGCCCACTTTATAAAGACAAGTACAATTTCATAATTAAATACGGAAAAGAAATTTTTATAGAAGCAAAGCTGTACTCAGAATAAAAACAAATTGCAGCATGACCAATCAGCTCATTGTGCAGAGAATTCACATTACTGTGCTTAGTATTGCTAAATTTTTGTCAAAGTGTATTTGTCAAATTTTGTTTCATTTTTTTTGTCTACATTGCTGTTACTTACTACAGTTTCGAAGGAAGTGGTTAGTGCAGTGGCGTGAGTGTGTGGAGTGTGTGAGGGAAAGCGGTTGTAACCGAGTGTTGACAGTTGTCGGGGTGAAGGAGGCGTGCACTAACGGCCGTGTGTGTGCCCAGGTGCATGTACATCAGCGGCGTGCCCGGCACGGGGAAGACAGCCACGGTCCGTGAAGTGCTCGGCTACCTGCGCGGCGCGGTCCGTGCCGGCGAGCTGCCTCAGTTCAAGGTGCTGTTCACCCGGCATGTGTCCCGTGTTGAAGCTGGCCTGTGCGAGTGAATCAAGTTCAAGTACAAATATAGAATAGTTATCGAATATGAATACAAACATTAAAATACTTTTTCCTTTCAGCATTTCTTTTGATAGTTTTTAGTTCCTATTTAATCTAACACTTGAACACAATGTTTTGTAATTGTTCTAGTGTTGAAGGCTGGGGTTGGAGGTCTGTGTGTGTGTGTGTGTGGGCAGCTGGTGGAGGTGAACGGCATGCAGCTGACGAGGCCCAGCCAGGTGTACGCGGAGATCCTGCTGCAGCTGACGGGACAGAAGCTGAAGGCGGAGCAGGCTCAGCAGATCCTCGAGAAGAGGTTCAAGACCCCGGCACCAAGACGCACCATGACGCTCCTGGTCGTTGACGAGGTATCTCGACGCAGAGGAGCATCCAAGCATACTGATGCTGAAGAAATTTTTAGTGGTGCACCGATATGACTTTACCGATTACCGATTCGATTACCGATTATGAGAGCAATAATCGGCAGATACCGATTCAGTTACCGATTATAATGAACAAATTTCTTTGAGTGTAATAATGCACACAAAAATTTTATTCCCATGTGAATTTAATAACAAGATTAGGTAAAATTGAGAATACAGTTATAATAACAGTACAAAAGTATATAAAATACACTATTAAGTCATTGCAAAGTGTAAATTAAATTAACTTCTATTTATATTTGTTATTGCAAACAACTTGAACTACAGTCTAATAATTGTAATTTACAATGGGTAAGCTTTTGTTGCGGAAAACTAGCATTATTATCGACTATCACATAAGGTTGCATCGAGAAATTACCGTTTAACAATGTAAACATGTTGCTTTATTTTGTTCACTTGAGTTTATAGAAAAATGTTTCCACACTTCACTTTTTTTCTCCGTACTCGCCATTTCACTATAATTATAAAAAAAAATGACTCAAAACCAATGCTAGCACATGTGATTTTATTTATGTTGACTGAATATATCAAATTATAAATACGTTTCCACTTTTTACGTCACATATAAATAACACAACAACGGATAATGTTACCAAAGATACCCATAATGAGTTTGTAAAACGCAGTGATGAACTCTAGAAGGTATCGGGACCACGATTTTGAACCGCTACTACGACTCGAAAAGATCGATTGTCATAGAATCCACTGCAACTGCTTGTGGTATTTTGATTGCGTGCCATCTATTTTACGTCTCTGGCTATAGGTAATGTACAAGGCCACTAAACAAAAATCAGAACAAAAGACGAAACGTAAATAAACGTGTAGGAAAAATGTACTTTTTATTGTTTGAGGCAATGAGATTTATTAAACTTAACTAAATATCTGTAATCATATGATGGAGTTAGATGAATTTTGTGATATAAACAAATATTACCGTATTTCATCCTAAATTGAGTAACAAAATATTACACGGTAAAAACCTACTTAATTACGCCGGGACGTAGATAATCGGCAAAGTAATCGTTAAGATAATCGCCGTTTACAATTAATCGGAAAGTACCAATAATCGCCGATTACGATTCATCGGTATCCGCATCGGTGCACCACTAGAAATTTTTATTTAATGAACGTATTCAATTTAGAAATTTAATTATATGTATTTTTAATATTTTTATGTATAGTTGTGAGTTAATTTTTTAAGTTTTATATTAATATTTTAAAAAATGTTAGTTTGAAATCATTTCAGCAGTGTGAAGGCTATAAAACCAAGTACACACAGTAACTTTAATCTGATTTTTTTAAAATTTGTTGCAGATCAATAGTTAGTAGTAAATGATTTGTGGTGCAATAATAAATGCAACGCTTGTGTTGTGACCATGGATACATTCATGATAAGCAATACGCGTATCCAATCAGAGCACAAGTACAACTCAGTGACCGTCGCTGCTAATGCGACAAGCAATATGAACGTAAACACAGGAGGTCTCTCGACTTTTCCACGGAGGCGTGTTACTCATGTGGCTAGGGTTACGTTACGGATGACTCCATGTGTGAGTGCCGGGTTAGGTTTTGTGAGTTATACAATATGCCTGAGTTTGTCTACTGCTTAACAAAAATTATAATTTTGCTCTGGTTCAGTAGTATGCAAATTAGGAAAATTACTCAAACTATGCAATGCTGTTTTACCGTGAACAGCCGCTGCTAGCCTACTGCTCTCTGCTGTCTCGACCTGCTTCTCGTCACTGCGATGCTCACGTGCAAAAACAAACTTGCGCCGTGTGAGACTGTCAAATGGCACTGTAAGATATGTTTGAAATACAACAAATGAAAAGCTAATACAAACTTTAACAAAATTATGGTCAACAATTAGTATTAAATGAATGTAAACATCTAGGTAAGTAAATAAATGGACAGAGGCCAAGCCAACTCCAAGTTGCCGCACCGTGCCTTGTTGCAGTTGGATCTCCTGTGCACGCGTCGCCAGGACGTGGTGTACAACCTGCTCGACTGGCCCAACTACAGCACGGCGCACCTGGTGGTCATCACCATCGCCAACACGATGGACCTGCCCGAACGAAGCTTCATCAACAGGGTCAACAGTAGAATGGTGTGTGTCGACTTATGGACATTTGGTTTTTGTAAATGGTATTATTGTGGCAGTTCTAAATAACCTTAGGAAAAAAAAAATTCTTTGCAAGTTATTAATTTTTTTGTAATTCATTTTCAGGAACAAATAATGTACCATGTATTGATTTAATATAAGATGCAAAGTACTGCAATACAGGGATGTAGCCACATGGGGCGGCATGGGGCGGTGAAACCCACACTCGGAAATCGCCGACCCACACTAATTTTATCTAAAAACCATATCTCTATTCCTGGATGTATGGCAAGGAATGTTATCTCCTTGTTGCGCTAAGCAGTTTTTGCCGCCTGGCCGGAGCTGGAGGAGTGAATATGGAAGGGGGATGAGCTATTTTTAGACAGTCTTGCTGCGTGTGATGTGCCGCTGCAGAGAAGCTCTCTGCTACTTCCTTCCTACCCCAAGTCTCTACGTTGCTAGGCAACCATTCCTCCCCCTCTTTCCTTACGTTGGAGGGACAAAGACAAGGTCAAACACTCCGTGCCGCCTAGCCTGGCTCGTTTGCCGCCGCGCGTCTGATGATTTAGAGATAACAGTGCCGCCAGGCGTCAACAAAGGACCTTCCTATCTTCCGTGTTAAGTGACAAGCAAACCACTCTACTGCACCATCAAAAGTGACATGTAGGCCTATACTAAAACATTAATCTGTTGTATGAGTGTCAGAGTGGATAGGTCAGTTGGACTTGTGAAAGTTTTTCTTTGTTATTGAGAGAAGGCTTGTGTATTATGAGGTGATGAGTATATTTACTTGTTACTTCCAATGGCCTATTTCTAGAGTGCCAAAGGAGTGAGTGAAGAATTTGTGACAAATGGTATACTAATAAAACTTTTGTGAGAAAACTAACATAAATAAGCCATTAGTTTTAGTAATAACATTGTCGGTTCTGTATTTATTTTAAGATATTCACAAATGGCTTTCTTTTACAGTAGTGTAAACATGTCTAACAATGGGAAAAGAAATCAGACAATTACAAAGTTTTTCGTTTCACAACCAAGAAAAAAACGGGAAATTTTTCTGGACAGTGAGAATGTTCATTCTGAGGAGACTACCAAATCAAATTGTAAAGTATCAGAGTTAGAAAACAAGTGCCTTGTGACAAACACTGCGCCTATTGAAGACCAGCAAGCACACTAACACCCTCAACTAGTTCTGCAGTTGCAGTGGGACGAAAACAAGCAGTCACATTTAGGCGAGAGTGGAAAACTAACAGAGCATGGTTGGTTTACAACACAGATGCTAAAGGTATGTTCTGCTTGCTGTGTCAAAAATTTAACAAAACTCCTTTTGATAGAGATACTTGGACAAAATCCCCATGCACTCGTTTGCGATTGGAAAGTGTTGTTCGACACGAAAATTGTGCTGCACATATTGATTCACTTAAACTTGAATTGCAAGCCAGCCTTCATGGTCCCATCAGTGACAAAATACAGCCAAGCATGTGTGAGGAAGATCTCATGAAAGCGTTTGCATGTCTATACTTCTTGTGCAAAAAGAAAATTCCTCATACAACAAACTTTGAGCCTATTTTGGACTTGGCATGCTTTCTTGGTGTTCCCATCAAAGACACAATTCGTGTAGCAAAAAATGCTAATTACTGTAGTAGAACATCCATTCAAGATATGGTAATTAGTTTATCCACTGTGATAGAAAATGAGATCTTGGGCAAGTTACAAAATGCACCATTCTTCTCAATTGAAATTGATGAGACTACAGATTCAGCTGTAGTTGAACAATTAGTCATTCATGCACGTTATGTTGACAGTGAAGGTGTCCTGCAAAGCAGTTTCCTGAAAATTATTGACATTCTCAGTGACTTAGGAAATAGTGGCCTTAGTGGTACAAAAAATTGTACCTCAAATTTGCAAGGTGTTGCCCTGAACTCTGTTAACATTTCAAATGCTGTTATATCATATTTGCATGATAGTGATCTATGTTTCTCAAAGCTGTGTGGTATTGGAACAGATGGTGCACCTGTTCTTACAGGTAAACATAATGGGGCAGTTAAAAAGATAAGAGAGAAACAGGTAGAAATTCAGCAACAGCTAGGTGTAGAAAATGTATGTGAAGCTGTTGGTGTACACTGTGCAGGCCACAGGTTGAATCTGGCTGTATCGCAAGCTGCTGAAAAGACCCTTGGAATAAAAAAATTCTGTGACATTATGAGGCAGGTATTTGACTTTTACCAAAACAGCTCTGTCAGAAGTGCTGGCCTGCATGAATTACAGTGTCTATTTCCTCAAGATCCACAAGGCAAGGTCAAGCAGCCTAGTCATACAAGGTGGTTGAGCTATGGAGAATGTGTACTTCGGATGAAAGATATTTATCCAAGTGTTGTACTTAGTCTTGAAAGGGAATGTGAAGAAAGAAATGATGCAAGGGCTCGGGGTCTGTGTTCTTATGTGACTGAATTCTCATTCATTGCAACACTGCTGTTAATGTGTGACGTATTACCCATCATGAACCGTCTTTCTAAAATATTTCAACAGGAAAATGCTGATTTGAGTATTGTGAAGTCTTTTGTAGATTCAACGATCAACAAACTTCAGAGACTGAAAGATTTTGAAGGATTAAATGAGAGGGAAATTGCATCATATTTGGAAATGTGTGCAAGTAAAGGTGTCTCAGTTCACACCAAGCCAACAAATGCTGCTCATTTCAAGAACATTAAATTACAGTACCTCCAAACACTAATTGAAAACATTCAAGTCAGATTTACCGATTGTGACATTCTAACATGTTTTTCCATTTTTAACCCTACACATCTTCCATCTCCTCATGACCATCGCTTTGATGTGTATGGAACAGAAGCTATAAAACTGTCGTCTGCAAGATTTGGATTAGAATCAAGACTTTGCCTACAAGAATGGTGTGAAATCAAGCAATACATGGCTGATAACCACAGGAAAAAGACTTGTACAGAAGTGGTCCACTTTCTTTGCACTGACAAAACAATTGGCAGTTTGTTTCCAAATATAGCCAAACTCGCACAAGTGTACAGAGTCATTCCACTTCACACAGCTGACTGTGAGAGAGATTTCTCTCAAATGAAGCTCATAAAAACTGACTTGAGAAACAGACTGAGTGAGTTCACGCTTGATTCCCTGCTTCGCATTTCGCTGGAAGGTCCAGATGTCCAAGACTACCCATTTAAAACTGCAGTTCAGCATTGGGCAGCACAGAAGAACAGAAGAATTCGCTTGAAATAGAAGTGAACGTTAACGATGGTTGAGAAAATTTGGTTAAATTTAAACGGGGGTGTTGTTTTTCCTAAAACAATTGACGTTAAAGTTGTGGTATTTAATTTGCTGTGTCGCCATTTTTTTGCAGGCAACCCACACTCACATTTTCCTAGCTACATCCCTGGGAATAAAAAAAATTTGGAACTTGTATTTGTGAAGATGCTAGTTTGAATGCCAGCTTGTGTATCTTGATTTCAGTTAGAATCATTCCAAGAAAAACTCTGGGATGGTTTATCAGTGTTTTCCCGACTTGTATAGTGTTTCTCCGTCACTGAGCACCACGTGGCCCAGACAGCCTTGCTGTTGGTCGGCACACGAGACGGCAGGTGTGTGCAGGACACATGGCCTCCTGCAGTCAGAGCCCGGCACTCGCGGAGTGTGCCCGGTGACTCGCCCCTCCGCGGGACCCGGTGCCCAGTGGTCCCCGTGGAGCCACTTGTACCTTTCTGGTTGTGCCTCTCTCTTTCTCTGATCATGAAAGGTTATGTTTCCTCTGCAATGTAGGTTTCTTTGGGCCTGACTAAATGATTTCGTATGTTTCACAGTTTGTATTTGTTTGTCTCTTTGGTGTTTTGGCCGGTCGTAAAATGCCAGTCATCGGAGTTTGGGTCCGTTTGGATTATCGAATTTTAATTTCCAATAATGTTGGTTGGCCTTTCAATTTTATTTAATTTTGTTTTTAAAGGATGTAATCTTGTCTAGAGAATTGTTTGTTCTGAATCTGTAAAAAATTACTGTTTGAATGAATGTTAGGTTTGCTATAAATTCCAGTCTGTTTCTTACAGTTATTTATGTTTATTTATGTCTGGTTCTGTTCGTGTGGATGAGAGCAGGCGATGGCTGAGCGACCGCCCTGACCTCGTAGGCACAACGGACCGTGCTTCAAGAACGGTGCATGTGCTGATGTTCTGAGGGGACCTTCTCTGATAAATAGACAAGGTGTGCAAGGAAAGAGTGTTTGTTCCAGGGTCTCACCAGGATAACGTTCCAGCCGTACACTTACGTGCAGTTGCAGAAGATTGTGATGTCGCGACTGCAGGGCCTGGATGCGTTCGACCCGGATGCAGTCCAGCTGGTAGCTCGGTGAGTGAGCCCCGCCCGCCGCGCTGCGTCCACAACTGCAGCTAGCTCTGGGTCAGTGAGTGTCAGGAATTTCATCAGTTAATATTGCTTTCGTCAGGAAAAATAAGTTCCTCAAACAGTTGTGTTTTGTAAGATAAATTTATCTGCGAGTAAAAAAATATGCATGAACCTCGCATACTTTAGTAAATCAACTACAGTTTTTCTACTAATATTTCTAATGATGATGGTGAAGTATTGATTAATTTTAAAATAATTTTTTTCATTTTATCGTTAAAGAGACGATACTCGCTTGTTAATAAATCGGCTGTGCTCGGAGTTAGTTCGGTGGACCTGTGTGGTTCCAGCAAGGTGGCAGCAGTGTCGGGGGACGCTCGGCGGGCGCTGGACATGTGCAGGCGAGCCACAGAGATCTCGTCTTCGTGCAGCGAGACGGTCTCCATGGACCACGTCAGCCAGGTGCTGCAGGAGATGATAACTTCGCCCAAGATCCAGGCCATCAGGTACTGGCATGTCATCAGTTCACCCACGACACGTCATCAGCTCCATGTTCGTCACTTTGAAGCCTGCTCGGCACCCGGGTTCGAACCGCCTGCAAACGGCGCTAGGCAAGACGGGAAAACATATCGTCATTAAAGGTGGAATCCATTCTGTTATGGATTAAGAGTGTCTAGTGTGAGTTAAACACTGAAACCTACCTTACACAGGCAAACAAAAGATGTATCAGTGGGTAAAGTAATTATATCAATTTGTTTATCAAATTTATTTCAACCATATATACACTAGTAAATTTAGTAAAATGACATATAGGTGCGAACAAAGCAAATGCCACCTGCTCATTGGCTACTGACTTGTGAGACCTATCAACTGGGATGCTTGCTATTCGATACTTCTTTGGTTGAAGGTTTTTCATTGGCCCATAGTCCTTCAGATAAACTGTTAGCCAATCACAGTAGCAATATAAAGATACATGCATTTGGATTCTAGCATAATGCAAAATGAATCTGCGAATTTTTCCTGTGTCTGTCTACTAGTAATAGAAATAAGAAGCTACCCGTTCCTTTTTTCTTTCTAAACCACAACCCATGCTTTTATTTATTAAAAAAAAAAGTGGTTCACTGTAAACAACAACATACAGTGCTCATAAACACAAGTCTGGATAAAGAAAATTAACTTTCAGTCATCAAACAAAATAAACAAACCACTTAATAAATACTTTAACACTACCAACTTTTAAATATTTAAAAGTTTACTTAGGAACTTTGATGCAAAAAGGCAAAAATGTGATCAACATGAGCTAAAAGACTGATAGTTAAAACATTAAAAAAATTTCAGTCACTCTACAGCCATCAACAAAGAAAAATATATAAGTTTTAAAATTCAATAAAATTCTAAACTGTGTCAAAATTCCAAAGATAAAATATAGCTTTACGAAAAACGCAAACAAAGTTAACTACCAGACAAGTTTACAGTTAAAACTGCTCAAGGCTCAAAACTTGCCCGACCCCCTTCATCGTCTGGCCTCAGGCCGCCACACTTTTCTCTGATAGGCTCGCTCGTCGAGACCAGCGGTCTGGCCCCAGCTACCTGCTGCCCCCTGCACCGTGCTGTCGCTGCAGTGGCACTCGCCCCGGGCAGGAGGGGTGGCTACCCGGGGTACTGCCTCCCACAACCACGCTGAGCGGTCACGCGTCTCGCGTCTGCTCCTCGTACAGCCGGGCAGGACAGTTGCTTCGCCACGTCCGGCCGCACACACGACGACAATTGCTAACACTAAACAAAAGAAAACTGGCCGATAAAAATTAAAGAACTGGGGCCCGTGATCGACGTAATACTCAAATACATGGATTTTCTCTGGTGTTTTAACTGCTACTTCTTGTATATTACTATGGTCGCTGCCGTGTCTTAGCGACAGACGGTGCGTGATGTGATGGCTGTGTCTCAGGAGCTGCAGCGTGCTGGAGCAGGCCTTCCTCCGGGCCACGGCGGCGGAGGTGTCTCGCACGGGGGTCGAGGAGACTGTGTTCAGCCAAGTGTACCAGCAGCTGTGCACCCTGTGCCTCATCGACAGTGAGTCTCACAGCCAACGCTTGGTCTTCAGAATGTTACCTATGTATTCGTTTTTTTGTTCAAGAACTTGTAAATAAGATACACCAACATCATTTATTGTCGAGAGACCTTATTTTACTGAATATGCATGTGATATTTGCCAACTGAATTGGTAATCGTCTGTGTAGAGTTTTACAATTTGTAATTAATCAGAACTATAATCTGTCAAGGCACATAAGTGCATCAATGGGTTAAAGTAAATTATTTTGTAAAAGTATTGTACATATAGTTTGATTTATAATTTTAAAAAAAAAAGTAAATATATATTAAATTATTTCCAATGATTGGAAGAGGCCGGATGCCGGTGGTAGTGCAGTGCTGTGTCGTCTCTGTCACAGACCTGACCAGACCGTCCGTGTCGGAGGCGTTCGGCCTGTGCGCCCGGCTCGGGGCGTGCCGGCTGCTGCTCACGGAACACGCCCGCGCGTCGTCCTACCAGCGCATCATCCTCAACGTCAGCGTCGACGACGTGCACTACGCCACGTCCCGGCAAGACATCGCCGCGGCGTAGCGACGCGTTCCTGGTCTGTCCTTGTGCGAAAAATAACTGTAGGGTTGGTTTCCAAACAAATTTCCTCCCTTCGCTGCCAAGTGTCTATTCACTGCAAACATCGGGAAAAAAAATTGTACGAAGTTGAATCATTCAGAATTCACAGGCTGTTTGATTAATGACTGCCTAAACATATTTTAACAAATGCAAGATAAATTAAACTGGTGTACGTGTTATATTAAGTTTCAATTTCATTTGTTCAGATCTTTGCTCTATTTTAAACTCTGTATATTACATTCTTCTTTCAGTGAAGTTTCATAATGTGCTTATAGGACCTCTGTATGAAACATAGTAGTAAATGTTTCCTGTCCGTCGCAGCCTTGTTTACGATGTCTGACACAAGTCACACGTGGCTTGAGGGGGCAGTGTTTCGTGACGCTGTTAGTTTCCTTAACTATGTATATTTCTTCAGTTATTTCAACTATAAAGTAAAGGTAAAATCTGTATAAATAAGTATACATCATCATAAGCATTAGACCTGAGTGTCGATTACATATTCACATTCATTTATGAGTATGTACAAATGTCTTGACAGACAATAGTAATTTAAAAAAGAAAAATGTATTAAAGTATTTCCAATTATTTTTATTATGTTCAAGAGACTGAATACTGGTGGTTGTGAGAACAATATGTTCCGACATATTTGTTCTTCGATGTTATAATTAACACATCTGAATTGTATCTACCAATCTCTAAAGACAGTTATTGTTCTTGGTAAAAATCCTAGAAAACGTGGTTAATATCTACGTGTGCATGATTGTGTGTGTCTCTGTATACACATACTTAGAAGCTAAAAACCACTCACTCTGAAAACAATATGTCCAGACTTGAAATTTGGCTCAATTTCTTCATGGGCATCTTGTAAGAACATATTTGACTAAAATTAGCCCCCAGTGTGTGTGTGTGTGTGTGGGGGGGGGGGGGGGTTCAGTGTTTTAAAAAAAATCAAAATTTCATGTTTTTCAACATTAAGTTCTACAAAATTCATTGTTTAGCACAGGCAATGCCGGGTATTTCAGGTAGTAAAATAAAGAAAGGGAAAAAGGTTGTTTTGCTAAACTTCACAGCATCATTTTGGACTGTTCTTTGATAGTAAAACCTGTGTTACAGGTTAGAGATCCACACACGTAGGAGAGTGCGGCCTGCTGTGTGAGCAGGGCCCAGGGGCCTTGCAGGGGGTGAGGGGTGAGGGGTGAGGGCTTCCTGCCTGGTCTGCTCACAGACTATTTGTTTGACTGAAAAAACTGACAAACTTTGAAGAATCATATTCTTTTTCAAGAGCAGAGTCAATCAAGTCAGACTCAGGCAGTTGTTTACGGTTGATAGAACACTTGCAGTCTGGCTGATGCCCATAGTGCAGGTCTGGAAGTCAACAGTTTTCAGGCCTCTTTGGTCAGATATTTCTCTCTCTTGTTATTGCAATTCTAAATTTTGTCTTATATGGTTTCTAGGTGTGTGAGAATACTTTTTTTTTTGTGTTTCTCCATTTAAGTGAAAGTCGATCACTTAAATATTTTGCTAATATAAGACAAATCCATATAGATACAACTTTGAATGTTTGAGTTGGTGTTTATTCAGAACATCCTGCATACCACACACAATGGAGGAAACAAGCAAGCTATCACACTGCCACTGAGAACTCCTATGCAGAGGGGTTAAAGAAACTTGTGCAGCATCGCGAGAAGTGCTTGTAATTGAGTGGAGACTGACAATATGAAGTAGATAATGTAGTAAACTAACACTGCCAATAAAAACTCTTTCTCACTAGTTTTTTTTTTTTTTAATGACGAACTGTACTTGCTTTACAGACAGACATCCCTCGTAAATCATGCACCTGCAATATAATGTTATTAAAACCTTTAGCGATATAACCAACTTGTTTGTAGTGCAAGGATTTCCTTTCTCAATAGCGCTCCACCCCTTGAGTTGACACGTGTGGTTGTGAGAAACTGTTGTCAGGTCACAAAAAAGTTAAATGTTTTCTGTACATAGTTTTTGGAATAATAAAAGCTACGACTAAAGCAAGTACACAATCTGCACTATCAAGCTGTGAACAGTTGATAGGCCAATTAATGACGGTTTTGACTATATGTACATTAAAAAAAAATTAAAGGAAGTAAGCTTTCCCCCCCCCCCCCCCCCTCAAAGTTGTCAAATCTCCACCCTGCACCAAATCACTAGATCCTGTTAGTGCAAATTTATACGTTAAAATATTATATAATTTTTTTCTATGTAAATCTGAATACTAATATTGATAGTTCAAAACAAAATCAAACATAAAGAACAAAACCTGAGCTTTCACTTCCTGCTGGCAGAGAGCACATTCCGTGCCTCGCCGTGCGCCGTGTCTCGCAAGGGGGAGAGCACGTGACGTGCCACGACCGTGTACCGTGCCCGCTGGGGAGGCAACGGGAAAGTCATTCAGATGAACACCAGGCACATGGCAATCAAATTATAATCTCAGCAAATTAATCATATTCTTGGCACAGCAGATTACATTGCACAATAGGGACTGCAACAGCGTTACTTATATATGGTGCTAACACATACATATGCGAAGTAAAAAAAACTAACTAAAAAGTAAAATACATACTAGAGAAATATTTTTTACAAAGAAAATAATACTGACATCGCATCAGATCCCATCCCATTGGAACACCGAATACACGTCCCGGCCTGGAGCCTTGGACAACAGCCACGCCAGCGAGCAGTGCCAACTGTGTTACAGCACTCCTACACTGGTACTACATGAGAGTTTAATTAGATTATTCTTAAACTGCGCTAAGAACTGTATTTTAGGTGGTGGTGTCTTTACGGACTGATGAACGTCAGTACCCATACTTGCTGACACAAGCAATATTCACGAGAAAGCCGGTCCACATCACGAGGCGACTGCAGATGAGGCGCAGAGCGGGGAGTGATGTCCAGTTATCTGCGCTTCTTCTTCTCCTGCTTGCGCGGGCGGTGGTGTCCGTGCGGGCGCCGTGGCGTGGCCTGGGGCGTGCTGTGCTCCGAGCCCTCCTCCTCGCTTACGTCCAGCTCCTGCGAGCACGGACACGCACGGCTATCGGGGCGCCGATACTCACAACCTGTACGCACCACACACTTCACTATTGGAGCAGGCAACTACCAATTATTTCATGCACCGCTGTCTATAGCGCGGGTGACCAGCACGGGAAAACCTGTACAAATCAATAGCTGAGACTTATGTATTTTGATTGTACTTGTTCCATGTACAAAACCTTTCTTCCCCAATCCCACCCTGTATCTCAGTGTCGCAAAAATGTTTTCCTCCCTAGTTTTACAAAATGGCTGATTTTTTTGCATTTGTAATGATTTGCACTAATTTGTATTACTCGAAACTGGTGAACCTGAAATTGGTGAAGTTTGACTTTAAAAATGACAAATTTTCAACTTTTGAAGGCACATGGGTCATTTCCACATCAAGACACCCAGATCATGACACCCAACTCCTCAGATTGTGATGAAACTTGGCACAATTGATTCTATTACACAATGCAAAGTTATGTGCGTGCTTTTTTCCTGCCTGCTTTCATGACATGCTTATGTATCTTTCATGTTTCTGAATGTGTTGCTCTGCATTGGTCACAGAAGAGCTGTAGTTTTTGGAAAATGTTATTGGTAAATTATTTTCAAATCTAATCATTTGTTCTTGTTACCCTCAGAATTTTGTATGCAAAAGAATTCTAATAAGTTTGTAATATGCTTGTGGTTTGGAAATGTATAGTTTTCCTGAGTTATTAACACAGATTAGCATGTTTCTCCTGCTACTGCACAATTGAATGCAGTTTCCTATGCTGTTTTTGATATTAGTAAATTGTTTTCCTTTTACTACACAGTATTGTAATTTACTGGGTTCTTTGGCAACCCAATATGTTGCAACATAAGTGACTTCAATCAAAATTAGTGATCAAAAGTGATGTTTTAAAAAAAAATTAAGTAACTTTCAGTGAAAAAAGTGACCTAATTTAAAGCCGGTGATAGAATTATTTTTGCCTCTGAAATGTCCCTTGACTTCTGCTCTGAAGGCCCGGCCAACTCCCAGAGACACCCTGGGGCAGTGACTTGCTGTGTGGAGGGTCGATAGCGTGGGCTGCATTAAAGTAACAAGTCTCTGCTTGTTCGCTGCAGGAGCGTCTGTAGCGAGGTTGCGAGATGTATATATGAAAGAAGATATTTCCACAAGACATGACATAAGTAACTTCTTTGTGTTGTTATATTCAAATTTTTGTTACGTCAAGGATGTTTCAATGACCTTAATTAAAACAGCAAGCATCATATACCACGGTATCAATATAGGATCATGCCATTAGGCTCAAAGCATAAAGTTGGATACCTGACACTGAATAATTACCATTTTACAAGAAGGACAGTACTAAAGGAAGTTCATTGCTGGAAGGGGCAGGAGATTCAAAAGACAGAAGATTACGAGTACCTAGGGGAGACCTTACGCAACAACCTGGGATGGGGAAGGAGTAGTTTTCTTACGTCGCAGCATATCTGTGAATAAATTATTAAATTCCAAGAACACGTTTTTTTGAATACTAAAGCAGTTCCTCTATTTACCCTGAGAACAGCCTTTCCTAATTCAGACATTTATTTTTTAAATACCCGTTTATAGGTTATATTACAATAGCTGTGCATTGATACTGCTGCCGCCATTTACTGGTTTCCCATGTGAGTGTATGTGTTTGTTTACGAGAACTTTAGTCAATATAGGTATTACATTAATAATAAAAGAGGTAGAAATTAAGAGTGTATTACTTTTAAAATGAAATTTTATTCTTTATACTAAAGAATTTCCTCTACCCTCAAACAGTGTTTCTTAATTCCTACTGGTTTCTGAGAAATTACTATTTGTTTGTTACATTTTAGCAATAGGGAGGTGTAAAGCGCTGACTTGTTACGATGCGATAGCACGTAACCTAACGTAGAAAAGGAATTGTCACTGCGTGTATCAAACATAATAATTCCTTTTAAAATTAGGTGACACGCTATCGCACATAACTAGTCAGCACTTCGTCCAATCATTTTGCTAAAGAAAAGTCCCTGTCAAGGGTTGACGCTTGGGTTTGGATGCACAGTAGGGACTCCTGTAATTTTTTTAAAGTTATTATTTAAATTAAATTGCATTACAATATTCAAATGAAAATCATTAACTTTCTTGTGTGTGGAAAACCACAGGATCAACAACGCAACTTAAACAAAACATGGCAGCGACTGCATTACTGCATACGCTATTAAACGTGAAATACAAAATGTAATATATCAGAAATCACTACGAATTAAGAAATGCTTTTTACAGGGTGCATAGAGGAACATCTTAAGTGTTCGAAAATGGTATTTACCGAATTTTACCATTTTACTTATGGGAAAGCCGAGACGTGAGAAAATTACCGTAACATGCATACTCCAAGTTGGAGACTTGTGCTCTTTCGAAGCCGTACCTTGTGACAGAGATAAGAGAGCTGGAGAAGGTGCAGCGCGGGGTAGCCAGATGGGTAATAAGTATGCACTTAGGCCGTCAGAGATGATCAAGGAACTGCCGTGAGATGATTAGTACAACTAAAATAATTTTCTACGGAGAAGCCGCTAATTTAGAAACTTAACCTTTTGAATCCTACAAATTTATTCAGGCTTACTAACCTTGCAATAGCTGCCTGCAGAATCGGAAACTTTATCCGGCAGTATCACTGCAGCTGCAATACATATTAATTGAAATACTGCTCCTAAGTAGAGTCCGCAACGTAGTAAGGATTCCATGAAGTCCTCAGTCATCTTGGTTTATTTTGAATATCATATAAGCACTAATTTCTAAAACACTTCAATGATTAAGTAAATAAAGTAGGTAATTCAAATATAATGGAAGACAGTAAATTCACATCTGTACCGTATGATAATTTTTCAGTAATTTTAAAACTAAGTTTAATTCACTTCAAATGACAAACACCGAACATCAAAGTAATAACAACAAATATTCTAATAGGACCACAGAACAGGGAAGGATAATATGTTAAACACTGACCAAATACCATTGGCGAAGAGTGAATAATTTTATTTTCACTCCACGCCGCTAGATGCCATTACTCACACACTTAGAACACATTGTAAAAAATGTAGTTAAACTCCACGCCACCAGGATCGTCTACATCGTTGTCTCGTGTATTTCTTACGAGTTATCTATTTTGTCTCTATTACAATAATCATAGAAAAGAGAGATTACAATAATACAATACATACAATATATATAAACAAGATATACAATAATAGATTGGAGTACATAACAAGGTCTATAGACCTTAAATATTTAAAAAAATGAATTCTCGATCACTGCGCATCCATTGCCTGAAGACATCTGATGTCACTTAGAGGAATATGAGTGGGCAGAATTTACCTGGCCAGCGTAGCAGTACACCGCAATAAATTTAACTCGTATTTGTGAAGAAACTGAACATCCAAATCTAATAAATTTTTTATGCACGTTGCCTTTAATACATCACAGTTATTTTAAGGATCTCAAGTGATTGGTACAAAAATGTTCGTTATAAAAGAATTTTTATTTCCTGATGATACAAGAAAAGTAATGTGAGCATATGAAATGTGCATTAATGATCAATTATCAAAAAAATGTCTACTTTTCGTTGGTAGAAATAGCCGTTCTCTCAGAATCGTCATGTGTGTTTTCAGTTACCGCTCACGTTCGCACTGCACACAGGTAAATGCTTCAGAAAAAACTGTCTAGAAAAATACTGTGGAACACATACCTACAGGTGCCATCTGACTAAGCTTACTACTATAATTGTGTTAGTGTAAATAGTGCTAGTGGCACCACGGCATGGCCCCCACGTTCGATTACGAATCCCGGACCCAGGATCGGTTGACAGGGGGATGGGGGCAATTTTACAGTCACGAGCTGATTTATATTTGCGTTGTTATTTCTTACCTACACTCTTTTTAGAATGTTATTTAATCTGAAAATATAGGCTATAATTATGGTTACTATTTTATAAGTACAAACTAAGCTTTATTAATAAAATTATTTTACTTTAAATTAGCGACAGCGAGTATATATTGACGTTGCCGTCGTCCGGGGTCTCGGGCTCGAGTCCTAGTGTGGCTCCTAGTGGGAAAAGGCGGTTCTTGATATGTATTGTCCGGGTGGGCGCCAGACTAGCTCAGTTCTAGTCGTGAATTTGGGGTTGTGGATGTATGTGCCCCTGCGTGGCCCACTAGGGCCGGCTGCGGTGTTGCGTGAGATGGTGTTTAAATAAGAGACGTGGAGTTGAGGTGGCGGTGTCGTACCTTTTATTCAGAGGAGCGAGTCGTACACAATACAACACTCTACAGAGGTCCCCGGGGGGGGGGGGGTTTACTCGTTATTCCGTGGCGCCGTATTGTTTGTGTTCCGCGTTACGTGGGCCTCGGACGCTGTTACGTCTCATACGTCTCACTGGTTACGCGGGTAACGTAATTTCGTAACACAAAGGCGGGACACAAAATACTCTGAATTAAGGGGGCGCGCACAAGTTACGTGGCACTCGTTACTCGGGTAACGTAAGTTAGTAATACAAAATACGGGACACAAAAATACACTGAATTAAGGGGGTGCGCACAAGTTACGTGGCACTCGTTACTCGGGTAACGTAAGTTAGTAATACAAAATACGGGACACAAAAATACACTGAATTAAGGGGGCGGACGGTTGGAGACGGCCAATCCCGTATGCAAATGTCTCTGCGCGGGTGTTGTGCCCACTGTGGTGAAACACGCACCGCAATTAAGTTTGTCCAAGTTCCCTTGCGGGTTTGTGGTCAGCGCCGTGCGCGTGACCTTAAGTAAAGTTCTGTAAGTTGCGGGAGACGGCCCGTGCCGTATACTGAAGATCAGCCCCGCTGACCAAGTGTGGTGCAGGGTGTCTTTAAATTGATGCGGTCGGATTAGGTCCTGGACCGAAAAGAGGGACCGGGTACTCACGGAGAGGTTAAGTAAAAAAAAGGGTTCTGTTAATTAGTGACTATATTTACCGGACGTTACTTTCGATGAAGACAAAGGATGTTGCCTCTCCGTGGGACGTAGGTCCGCCCCGGTCCGTGAGCTGCGCTGAACTGCCGAACTGGCATGGCGTCCGAGGGAGGCTCGGCCTCTCTCGCGCCAGGCATGACTTCATTACGCTAGACTCCAAACGGGTGTGTCTGGAAGAGACTTTATTGTCGCTAAAATCCTAATTTAATGTTCCAGGAGGAATGGGTACGGTTCTTCTCTTGTCTACTCAGGTTTTCGCGGTTTTGCCGTTAATCGCTGTTCGGCTCGCCTGACTCAGGTGGGCCATGGCCAGGGGTGTGTTCCGTTAGCGGGAGCGTATACTGGCGGGTGCAGGTCGGGCTCTGGGGTGGTCGTCGGCCAGATGACGTCAAAGTCGACCCAAGTGTCTCCTCGGCTCCTTCAGGCCGTTATGCCTCGTCAACGTCCTCCATTGTGTCCCCAGTGGAGTGCGACGGCCAGGGACGCACCCGCATGCGCCCTAGCGGGCTAAAGAGCCTATTTGTGCGAGAGATGTTTTTGTGTTTTTGTATATTTTCCGAATGGTCACGGGCCTCAACGCGTATGTAAATATTGTGTATAATTTATTAATTCTGTAAACTTTGTGTGATTATTGTGTCGTTTAGCTGTGAATATTCTGTGTTTCCGCATTTATGTTAATATGTAATTGCAGCCTGGCGCGCCGCGAGACGGGGCTCTCTCCCACGCCGGCCGATTTCCCCTCCCCTCCCCGCAACCCGCGGGCGCCGGCCCGCGGGCGAGCGGGGAGAGTCAGTCGTGTTCAGGGCTCGAACGAGGACGGTCGAGTACGCCGCTCTGCGCTGCTCGCGAGGCGCGTACCCGGAGCTCGTGGCCAACTCTCGTTTTCAGTTCACGAGTGATACGGCAGTCAAGCTGCCTCCGCGAGCCATTCGTCGCGTTACTGAGTTTACGAGTCGTCAAGTGACGTTACCAGCAGAGTACGGCAGTCAAGCTGCCTCCGCGAGTCATCCGCCGTGTTACTGAGTTTACGAGTCGCCGAGAGACTTTACTCGCAGAGTATTCCGGACCGTGGACGTGCCGTTGCGGGTCTCAGAACTTCCATCGTCTTACGGAACGTTACGTAAAAGGGCGCGCGCGCACAGCGCTTCTTCGTGGTGTAACTTAACGGGATTAGTATTACGTATAAGCAGCCTCAATCTGTACCGGGACGTCATAACGGACCATACGGTGTTACGTGAGTCTGGGTCGCCGTGGGAAGGGAGCTGGTTCCGCGGTGGTTTCGCCAGGCTGCGGCAGGGTCATAAATCGTTAATAAAAGGGGCTCGTGAAAACCGTCAACACCGAATCGTTATTGGAACAATTTACCAATATTCCTCTCCTCCTAACTCCTCCCTCCAGGTCCCGCAGTTCCCGGTCCCGGCCACGTTGGCCTGGACCCACTCTCCGCAGAGCAGTACGGGCATAACAGGACATTCACGCAAGCAGGGAACCGGGGGCCTCAAGCCGAGGGACGTCATTATATTTATTTCACACACTGAGATAAAATTAAACAGGACTGGACCCGTACCCTGGACCTAGGGGTCCACCCAGCCCCACCCTTGTGGGGGCCATGCACCATCATGGACTTGTGTAACATATCTCATGAGAACCGTTCGTCCCTTGTATCATAATTATAGTAGTATAACATTCGCGTCTTCGTTAAGGACCACATTTCTCGGCCCGTAATGTTAATCAGTGATGTAAGTTTTTTCGTCATACATGCCACCATCAGTGAGAAACTAGTATCATAAGCAATTTATTTTTAACATGCTGCGTCATTCAGATGTGAAGGTCCAGTTCTGCGAACAGCATCGTTTACAAAGAAAGGGGTTCGGTGCAGTACAGCAACATCATACAAACGCTATGTCCACTGTTATTTCTTATGGCACCCCGAGTGGCAAACAACTAGAGGTTCCTTGCTTCAATGTCTCTCCTGTTTCCAGCGATGTGGCCCATATGTTCCCCCCTGAGAAACAGTGCACCTCTAACTAGCCAGCACACAGAACTCGAACCCATGACTCGACCATCACCGGGGAACAGGCGGAGCACGTCAGACATGCTAAAGTATTCAGTGCTTCAAAGACACTTTTCTTTTAGATGATTTATAAGCCCCATTTTAAATGTTATTACCCTTCTGGTTAAAATATTGTAGTAATATTTTATATTTAGACACTTTTCAATGCATTCTTAATAAAAACAAATTTTTTTGATTGGCTAGCACGATTCTAATTTTGGACATAAATTACATAATCAGCAATAAGTAATCTGTACCTACCTGAAACATCAATATATAATATAAATCAATATATAACAGAATATAATAACCTATATTAAGCATGATTCTAAATATTTGACTATGATTTAAACATTTTCTAGTGTTTCTATATAAATAATTAATAAAAAAACCAAATAAATTTGCTTATTTTAATTAAATTTTAAGCCCAGTAATTTTTTTAATTTAATTAATATTTATATTGCTAAGTGTTGGTTGACAATTATTAAAAATCTTCAAATACATCATACGTAGTAGACATCTATGTTGTAATTAATCGAAGTAAAAACTTATGTGCAAGGGTGTTGGAATTGTGTTAGAATCCTGAGTAAGAAATGGATTTCCCGTTTTTTTTTTTGTTGAAATTTTATTGGAACATTTATTATCAACGGGTTGTGTGAATATTAAGATCTTAAATAATTACAATATGTGCATGATTTTCAAGTGTGATATAAACCAGACTCAGGAATTAATGAGTGTATGTGTAAAATTACTAACATTTTGTGCCTTTACCCATCAATCCTAGGTTGGGATCCAGGATGAATCTAGTAACAGTTGACTATGAATTTATTGTTGTCCCATGAGGGCAACAGCTCATGGACTAGATCAATTGTTGGGTGGGATGCTGGCCCCATTGTTTTTCACTAGGTTTGACACACTATGAAGTAATACTGAGTTCTAGCAAATTTCGTAAACGACAATAAGAGAAACTCTAGGCAATTATCATTGGCGAAGCGCGAGACAAAAGATTGAAATTGGGCTAGCATTTACAGCACAAGTTTCAACAAAATGAAGAGTGCTTGATCGCTTCTGATTGGCAAAAGTTCTCTTATAATGCTTTCTGTAAACACTTTCAATGAATAAACATATGTTCGCCGCTTTTCAAAACATCTAAATCCCTACAAAACAAGTTACCCTTTTTAACTCTAGAAGCACTGTAGCACTTCATTCTGATGATTGTATATAATTTCCACTTTCTATGAAAGTTTCCACAGATATTCAAACACGACTGATTACAAAAACGTCCATGAAAACAACTAACGCACTGCTAATTGTTCTACAGAGGCATCCATACCAGCTGCCATGGAAGACCTTCCCTTGTGTGATGTTGCCTTCAACTTGCTTTTCACAGTCGTTTCTTGAGGAAAAGAACGTGTAAATAGATTTGATCTATCTACAAAATTTTTGTTTAGATTTTACAGACTCTAATTAGACTAAGGTCCAGACTATAAGTAGCCCTTATTATTAAATTTATTTTTGGGACTTTTTCTAACTTTAATAATAGTGTCAAAATAAATTATGGTCTACGAAATCTCTGAGTATTTATGCCTTAAAGACCTGAGACACTGTCAAATTTGCGCTTCCAAAGCCTTTCAGCATGTTGTAACAAATAAAGTTGAATGGTAGACGCAGCGACGTTGGGTAGACGTAACCGAAAACGTCACTAGCGCCATGGAGTTAGGAAGTTAGGGAGCATGGAGTTCCATGGAAAAACGTTGGGTAGACGTAACCTAAAAGTCACTAGCGCCATGGAGTTAAGAAGTTAGGTAGCATGGAGTTCCATGGAAAAACGACATTGGGTAGACGTAACCGAAAACGTCACTAGCGCAGCCATGTTTGTTTGACAAGTGGGATGACTTCAGTTTAAGTCAAATATTTTGCCTATAAAAAGAGTTCTAAAATATGTTGGATATTGGATGTGATCGGCCAATAAAAATCGTGCCTAGCGAAAAATCAAATGACAATGTTTTCATCTCAACGAAGAGCATATGATCGATTAAAGATATTAAAAAAGTTAAATAATTAAAATAATGTTAATATGATTGTCGTATACGAAAACATTTTATGCATGAAAATGAAATTATGTTTTTACAAACTTAAAAAATCTCTGAAAATTTATTTTATTATGAACAAATATTATTTAATTAAAATTTATTCATGTTTTAATTTTTTTAATGCACAAACATAATTGAGGCCTTACTTAAGGCGCTCGAGTTTAAAGTCGGGAGCCGCAGAAGGGTGTACCAACTAAATGCAGTGAGAAGTACGGTCCCTAGGCAAAAAAGAATGACCTGGATAATAATTGAAAACATCACTGCCTGTTTACTATTTAATATTCCTGCTTGGCATCGGCTTGGTACATTAAAATACAGAACCATTTACACAAATCTACAGAAGATCTAGATCTCGCATTAAAGAAAAGGACATCTAATGTAATCACATATTATAAACACTATATTACGGGTAATTTTACAAACATTTAGAAAGGATAAGTTTTTCCCTAACAGGTCCGTTGATTACACTCCTGGATGACGTAATTGTCTATAAATGTTATTTAGGCACAATTCCCAATATTTTGGTCTAACCGGACTCTCGTTTCGACGTAATTATGCGAGTCTCACATCCCGCACCACAGCAACGTGTTAAGTCTGGCTTGCAGTTTACGTAAATTCTCACGTAGCGTAAAAAGGAGAAGTAGAGTTTATTTCGCCACATTACGATTCAAGAAACTAGCAAGATAATGAATTTGAGTTTATGATCAGTCAGGTCTCTCTGCTCATAGTTTTTCCTTAAAAAAACAACCCGGCCTCCGGTTGTTAATAGCGGTTGCGTCGAGGCTTACTTGTAGTTGCGCAGCAAGGTGGACGATAACCCGGGCTGGGCACTGGTCGATGCGTAGGTGAATGGAACAGCCTTTCCATTTTAGCAGCGGCGCAACACGCCTGCACCCGCGAGCCGAAGTCGACTCCACCAGCCGCCAGCACCGTCCTCCCGCTCGCCAGCCGCAGACCGTCGCAGGTTAACGCGTCACCATGACGTCATAAGGCTTCGCGCGCCGCGCGGTGTTGGCTCGCGGAAACACACACAAGCGCAAGCGCCGTGAATGTCCGTAATGCTTATGTTTTAATCAATCTTCAGGACGAAAATGAACCAAGTGTCAAACAATCTATCATAACATATGATATAATTAATTACCAAATTAAAAGGAGGCGTGGCAAACGCCTCATAATAACAAGTTAAAAATTTTCCATTCAGCAATATGCTGCATTATTTAATTTCAAAATCGAGAAAAAAAGTAGAGATAGCTCATATCTAAAATTAACTTTAATAGTGTGACATATTTAAAATATATACTTATTTAAGTTGACCTGAACAAAAATATTTTATGCAGAAAATTGGAAGCTATTTTCCGACCAATACTATTTATTAACTCTATTGTAAATATATTGGAGATAAATTTTTCGACAATGTGATAGGGCTTTAAAGAACTAGTTTTTGTATAATTGTTTGAAAATTATCATAATGCATATATTGTACTGAAACCAATATGGCATCTTTTGGTTCCTATTTCTTATAATTAAAGAGAATTGTTGTGGTAAGTTGGACTTTTTTTTTTACACCTTGCATAATGTTGCCTACATTTGTGGATTTCTGATCTGTGTCTGTATTGGACTTAATAAATTTGTTATTTTTATTCATTGAAAGTGGCCCTGGTTTGTAAGAACTATTTTTATTTTTTAAACGATGGTTATATCGTTAAACCTTTAAAAGTTTTTTATTGTATAATTTTGTAAAAGCACAGATGAGTAATTTGGCAAATAAAGGTGAGCTAATGAAATTTTGTTTGAATGTTGTATAAATTTATGATTAATCTCCAATCTTCTCCTGTTCCACTCCCGCCCCGACCCCACTATGAATACTTGCCTTTCTCTTTCTGTTCTCCTCCATTGTTAAGATTAGTCCATTACTCTGTAACATTCACTGTACAAAAATGTGTTGTGTGAAAATTGTGTCCATTTCAGTTGTTTTTATTAATATTGAAGGGGAAGTTCATGCTAATTGCATAGTGGTGGCTTCATATTAAAATTCAAATAATTTTCATTTACATTTATGATTGAAAGATTATAGTGACCAACATTTTACATTCCCTGCTGGTTCGAGACCTTGGCGGCTGCCCGGCTTGCCTGTCCTCAGAGCAGTTCCCGGTGTTGTTGCTTGGGTACATGCGCAGGAGTGGTTTCTAAATTCACGGAAGACCCAAGTTAAATTTTGCTCCCGAATAAGTTGGTTCAGGCTACTGCTTGGCCTCTTTCACTATAGCTATCATTCTTTTTCAGCCACCCAACAATGTCACTTTTCAAATGTCTTAAGTTAACCTGATGAACACGGAAGAATAGTGCTGACAAAGTTAAGTCCAAATAGCATTTTTAAATATATTTGAAATACCCTAGCTTATATAATTAATGTGCCATATAGTTACACATTTAGCTTTTCACTTGAGTCAGCCTTTTCATGGATATTATGATAATGGGATGGTAACAATTCTAATAAAAAAGATTTCAATGATTAAAAAAAACTATTTTTTTTAATTCTGAAAAAAAAATAAACCTACTTAAAATGAAAGAATGCTTTTTTATCTACCTGAAATGTTTTAAAGTCATTCTCTAAACTGACATTGTTATACTTTTAGTAGCTTACCAGCAGTTTACAATTTTAATGAGCGTTTACGTAAGGTTACATATTACAGATTCTGTTACATTGTTAGAATGTTCAGTTAAGTGAGGTTTGCAATTTTTTAAAAATATTCTGAAATAGTATGGATTATTAGTTCTAAAGGTTAGGCTTTACTTCTCCATCCACAATCAAACATATATAGTATTTTTCATTAAGGAAAGATAAAACTTGGAACTTCCAGTTCTTTAAATTTGTGTCTAATAGTTGTGGATAAGGTGTAGAAGGACCCTTCACTATTTTCAAACACTTATGAATTACTTTTTTTTTGTTACTTTCGGCACAGAATACACTTTTAATTTTACAATCGCTTCTCGCATAAACATCGACAATTAACTACTTTCTAGGACCTTTTGCCTTGGCCCATAATCTCATAAAATTAATATATTTTAGTCGGGAACCACACAAATGACATCATCATTCAAAGTCACATTTTCAACTGTTTTATTTTGTACTGACACTTGTGCATGCACACACACCTGGTGGTCACGAGCCAAACTAATAATCGCAGTCTTTTTACAATGTGTCTTCACAATTTTAGTTTCTTTGCCACGAGTTTGTCCTTATTATAGTTTGTTTGTGTTGTCCTATGTGTTTCTGTACTTTTGTAATATTTGTTTGGTGCCCACTTATTAACGACTGTGACTGTTAAGAGGGCACTCAAATAATAAACAACTAAAATAAATAATTGCATTATTATACTGACCTTATTTACAGACACAGTACATCCCTCTGCTTCCAAACAAAGAAGAATGCTAAATAATACCTAAAATATATGTGAATACATTAGGCAAAAAGTTGGTAAAAACTAGCATGATCATAAAAACTTATTGCCAAAACACAAACTCATCCAGAGAAGATAATAAGCTATTACTTACAACATACCAAAAAACCTAACCGAGTATCATAACGTCTAAAGCATAACAATACTTTGTTTGACATCAAAATCAAAGTTTTATAAGCCGGGAGGGAAAGTGCCAGCATCGCTACAACTGCAAGGGGTAAAAAAAAAACAGAGGTAGAAATATAAAAAAAATTAACAATCGTGGGGCGGCGTCCATGTGGAAGGGCGCTCGGAGCCGGCGGAGACTCATGGTTAAAGGGCCAAGATATGGTTTTTTGTGGGTACAAGGCAGTTCTCGGGGTGGGACGAGTGAGCCTGTGCTCAATGCTGCAGGAAAGCATCCGTCCGCTGAACCAAACAACCATTAGATCAGTTTCCAAACTCTGCCGTAACCCTTCATTAACTTCTTTTATATAAAACTGAGACCTTTGTACAATGACATAAATTTAAAAATGAAATGTTTATAAAAGCTTTTCTGCAACAGGCTGCATTTAGAAACCCACATGCGTCGCACAGCTTCGTCCTAATTGTTTTAGTTGCTGAAAGAAAAATACGTACACTGGGGGTGTTAAATGGACTTTTTAATATTAATAATTACAATTACCTACTAAAGGAAGCTTGGCAATGTTGCTAGTCACAATGGACTCAAATGGTGGGCATAGCCTCTGGTCAATCAAATATTGTATATCACCAGCTATTACTGCATGTGGGGATATGTAATGATTGAAGGACGAAAATAAGTATTACACCTTCTTAGGCATTACAATTTTTTGAAAATCGTCAAATGACCATAATATATATATATATTTTTTTTTATAATTGCAAACCTTAACTCAAAGGGCTTTTCAAATGCTTATCTTGTAGGACTAAATTGATATGTTATTCTCACGGATGTGGCAATATCGGTCCTACTGATGAGGGAGGTTGAAGTCCAGCCCAGGAGAAGTGGGGTCGGGCCAGTCAGAAGTTCTATAAAAATGCTGGATGCATTGAATAAGCAAAATATTTTATCTTAACTTTTGGAATATCAAAGAACATATAAGTTACTTTTATAATTAATTCTCCAGTGTGTTCCAGATGTTTCTACAATGTTCCAGATTTTTTCAGAATTTAGAACTTATTAATCTACTTGTGCCTGTAGGCTGAGTCAGAAGGGATTTTTTTTTATATTCATAAAAAGCTAGAAGTTAGTATCAAAGTTGACTAGTTTTTGTTCATGTATTTGGAACTTACACAAGACTGTCAGAGTGCGTGTTTGTTAGATGCATGTCGTGTGTAAAGTAAGTGGAGCTACAAGGCAGGGTTGGAGGGCCGGGGGACAGACTGCAGGACACTGGTTCCCGGGCTCGGTGGCTCGGGTGCAGTGTTGCCGCGAGACCCAGGCATGCAGGGGTGCAGTTCCAGCTACAGTTTTCTGCAGTGCGACAGTAGGTCAAACAGCAACCGAGTTCTAGAGACCAGTACACTTGTGGCATGGCTGATGTAAGGTAATCCTACTGGCGATCTGGTCAGGCCAGAAATGTTAAAATCCTGGGAGACACACGAGGGTAAAATTAAAACGATGTAACACTGTGAACATTGCAAAATGCATTACAATATTTTCCTGGGTATAGAATAATTGGCACGTACTGAATTAATAAGAATTAATTGATGTTGTTTGGGTCCACACTGAAGCTGAGTGCCAGGACTGACGTGCGGGCGCGTGCTTGTGGCAGAGCGCCGCGGGCTCAGCACGGTGTCCCCAGGGACGCCCGTGGTCAGCGCCCTGCTGCGCGGGCTCCCCGGCTGCCGCTCCCCGGCACAGACGCTGTCCGTGCTGAAGGAAGTGGTGCGTGCGCTGTGCTCGGATGAGAGGGAGAGGCAGCTGTTCTACCTGTGCCGAGGCGTGCAGCAGGTGTCGGAGCTCTGCGACCACGGGGACCGGCAGGTCTCGGAGTGCGCCTTCTACCTCCTCGGCTGTGCTGCCGAGCAGCACGTGAGTTCACAAGTCATGTTAAATACCTGACAATCAGGGGCGCAACAACAGGGGGGGGGGGCCAGGGTATATTGCCCCCCCCTCTGAAACCTTGAAGTGGGGGCAAACGGGGGCAAAGAAAGTGCTGTGTAATCAATTTTTAGATAATAAAACTGCTTAAATAGCTCCATTTTCCACCGTGAAATACAAATTTTCCCGGGGGAGGACCCCCGGACCCCGCTTCAATAGGGGGGATCGATGATTCTTTATAAAAATGTATATTGCCAACCCCTTTGGAAATTTAGTTGTTGCGCCCCTGCTGAAAATGAAAATATTTATTCTAATCTTCCAATATCTGAAAACTCTTTCGGTTTTGCAGTGAGTGTACCCAGTCAGATCTAAAAAGAACTGGATGAAAAAATGCACAGAACACAAATTAACAAATATATTGTAAAGCAAAATTTTATCTTTGTTTTGATAATGTATTACTAACATACTAGGTGTCTATTGGACTAATAGATCTGTAACATAGTTTAATGATTTTTCTTTTTGCAAGTTATACTTAGATTTAAAATTAATAAGACATATCATGAAAATATTATTTGTCTCAAATGAATGCAATACACCTCTTTAGTTCATCCCACACAATACGAATTTAAATGCAATCCTGTGCTTCAAAAGTTTCTGATTTTATTTTATTTAATTCGACTTTGAACTTCTGTTAATTATCGTTTCTCAATTTTACTAGAACTGTGAATTAAATTTAAGATAATAAATAAACTAATGCTTATCACATTCATTTAACACTTGTCAAACAAAATCATATTAAAATTGGTTAACATTTTTGAATAAATAAACTATCAAAGTAAAACTGTTGTCAAAATATTACCAGTTACAAATCAGTAATTTAAAATCTCAATAATTGTGTAATTAATAAAGTTATAATTCTTTAAAGTTAATTCATTTAAGTAAAGTAGAGCAAATGAGAGATTCTACTAATCAGTTATACCTTTTGGTAAGTATAGTAAAAGTGACCATTATTTAAAATTATCTGAGAAATCAATGGAAACAATCTTAGAGTTATTCTACCAGATAACCAATTGAAAAACCAAAATAAGCAATTACAATGGCATCCTTAACACACTTTCACTTACCTTGATATTCCATATCTGACTAACCAAAAGTGTAATTTAGTTAATCAAACAAGTCTTCTATGTATTCCTTTCTCTACGGGTAAGTGCTTCAGTTCAGCAGACAGAATACAGAATTCCGCCGTTGCCTCTTGATTCTCCTCCGCTAGAAGACAATATCTGCATATAATCTTGTCTCATTGTGTAGCAAACATCGTAGAGTAGATAAGTCTGTAAATCTTGTAATATTGTTCGTTATTTCAGCATACAGTTCAATATTCTTGACATGTCACACTTCAAGTTGCTATAAGATGTACAATTCTTCATAAATCAAACAAATGCTACAGCATTCTCAGCAGTGAATTACATAGTCCTCTGCTTATGAATTCACTTAAACAATTTGTCAATGTAGTATCTTACTTCAACTCCACATAAACTGGTGAACTTGTCTATATAAATTATAGACACGATGTGTCGAAAATTAATTTATCTTCATCGTAGGTTGACTTGGTAATCCTTCTGAATAAGATTTATATTAATTTCAATCACACTAAATCTCACAAAACTTTTTAAATTTACAGGTCTTTACTCACATCTGATGAGTTTAATGGCTGTACTTCCACTGAACGTTCCTGACAGTTTGCCTGGAAATATTTGACATTTTACTATAAAACATTAGGTATGTAGTAAATTACAACCCAATTTTCTCAATAAAAACAATGCCATTGCATTCACCAACATAAATTTAGTTATTAGGAAGAAACATTCTTTCTTGATATTACTACATAAATTATGATATGATGCATAAAAATATAATTAAGTAATTTACGAAGCATCATTGCCATGGGCTGTAAACAAACTTGCAAAATCCATGATGTTAAATCAAACCACGGGATGTGCACTCATTAGAGAGATGCTTGAACAACGTTTTGTTTGTGTGCACGGCCGTAAGAGCGCTAGTGTGCTCACTGCTCAATGTTTGTTTACGATTCGTTGCCAAAGCTCATTTGAAATGGCGGCAATTTTTCTTTCGTATTTTTGTATAGGACTTTAGGTTATTTGCGTGCTATTGCTTATTGCTTCGTAGGTGGAAACTGGAAAATATCTGGCGTTTATTTATTCAATTATTTATTGGTCTAATTTTCATTGAGGTAAGATTGTTAAATTGAGTATAAAATTACGTATTAAGTAAAATACAATGCCGCCACGTGTACGAAAATGTTGTGTGCCTGGTTGCGATGATAAATTTGCTGTTAGACACCGCTTCCCAGTTTACGAAGAAACGGTATACAATGAATGGATACAGAGAATAAACGTTGAGAAGCTGAAAACTCTCCACCCTCTTAATGCTGTAGATGTGATTGCAAACTTCAATAGTAATGCTAGCTTGTGACATAGGTAGTTTTAGCATAAATAGCTACTTAGGTCATTCTTCCACTAATGTTTATATGGTTAGTACTGTGCACGGCCACAACAGCGCTGCAAATAGTGTTCTAGCTGTTATTCAGAGAGTAGCCTTTCTATCCGTCCCTCTCTTTTCTATGAATCAAACTAAAAAATCACAAATTAAATTTAATTAAACCAGTCATAGAGGAAACGTTGGAATTGCAAAGACTTAAGTTTGAAAGAAAAATGTTAAAACATCAAAATAGCAATTCCTTTCCTTAAGTCACCTGACTTTAGGAAGAATATTCCTGACTACATGTAAGTACCGAGCACTTTTATGTTTACATTACTGAAATGTATTGTATGTTAATTATTCAGCAAAATACTAACAATTTTAGCATCATTTAAAAAATTTTACTGTTAGTTGTAACTTTTACTGTAAATAAATTTTTAGATTTTTAAGTTGAAAATAATGTTTCCTTATTTTTATTCCCATTTTCGGCTCTTTTGCGGATTGTCCGCGATTGTCACTATCCGCGGTGGCCCTGCCACTTAATCGGGAGTGTACTGTATTTACTAAGCTTGTCCTCTGTTCATCTGAATGAGCTGATGTGAAGGCCGTCAGTCAGGTAGAGACGCCAGGCTGCTCCCTGCTGCAGGGCGGGGTGAGGCGGGCGCTGACCACGAGCGCCGTGTTCGCGCGGCTGTCGCGCGCCGTGGGGCAGGGGGCCCTGGGCGCGGCCGTGTTCCTGCTGTCCGTGCTGGCGGCGGGCGACGGCCTGGCCCGGGCGCTGGTGCGCCAGTCGGGCTGCCTCGACCGCCTGCTGCACCTCTTCCTGCTCATGAGCCGCGACAAGCTCCCGCGCTCCTGGGTCAGTCCCGGCCCAGTTCCCCTCGCGTCCTGCTGTCTTGTTGCAACTGCCTGGGAGGCACCGCTCAGCGCGATCAAACAAAGGAATTTTACAAACTTAGCAGGGAGGAAGCAGTGAAGGGAGTGGGTGTAAGAAGAGCGGGCGGAGGGGGGGAGAGAGAAAACACAAGGAGGAAACCAATGAACCACAATTATAAAAGAATGGAGCTGGATATCACCGATACTCAAGGTCACGAGCACCCGGCACAATCTATTTCAAGTAAACACACTGCAAAGACAAAGTACTAATGGCTGGCTACAACACTTAATGGAATGGCTTGTGTACGTCACAGTCCGATGACCTGCACAGATTCTCCAGTCATATCGGGACGAATGGACTGGCGAATGGATGAGTTACATTTGCATCGTAAATATTAGCGCTGCATATTACCCTCCTTGTTTATAGGCGCGGGAGGAAAGATATGCAGACACTATTTGAAAAAAAACTGGTAATCTGATACCCATTATGCATGCCTGCAAGAATTATTCACGCTTTGATTTGAATATATATACAGGTTATTCAAGTATTATCAAGCCCGCCTGTTTGTAAGTTGCGACGCGGAAATGTCTGCAGCAACGAGTTTGGCGTCCGTTTACAAAATCACAAGCAACAAAATATAATGTCCGTTGTAACTAATGTCTGTTAAACAAGTGTCTAAAAATCATGAACTTACTGTACTCAAATATTCATTACAAAAACTGAAGAAGAAATTACTAATTCTGTCCTTTTGAAATTGTTGTCTCATGTCACTTTAAAATTAAGAGAAGAAAGTAATTTTTATATGTAAACACTACAGTTTTTTGTTATTTTATTAGTTCCAAGAGATAATTCAGAAGTACATATTGAGTATCGTAGCTTCAGAGTGAAACACCACTAAAGCTTTGCACAGGTAGCAGCAAATGTTTCTACCTAAGCCTCATAATGCACACACCATCCATTTTTGTGTTACTGGTATGCAACCTTTGATTGACTATAAAGCAATAAAAGAACAGTTACTGAAAGATGTAATAGGTATGGCATGTTGGTAATGTGAACGTGTTTAGTGGGAGTGCCTAGTGCCTGTCAGGCGGTGCCCTGTGGCTGTGCAGGGGAGCAGCGCAGCAAGGTCCGTGCTGCAGCAGTGGTGCGTGCTGTGCACGGCTCTGAGCGTCAGCATCGATCCCTCCGTGAGCCGTGCCAACCAGGCCGAAGCACGGATCATCCTGCCCCAGGTACCGTGCCGTGTTCACCGGTCAGAGGCATCTCCCAACTTGGCTCTGATGGCGGAACAGCGATACAAGGCATCTGGAATAACAAATCTTAGAGATTGCTTCGTGCTTTGTGGTAAAAACACACATTTATTTACTCAAATTATAATTGACCTGGCAGTTGTTTATAAACAAAGCTTGAACATTGATAGGGGACGTTCCTTAATCATTCCCCTCTCCAGAAGCACATTAAAACTCTGTATTAACCAGCTGAATAAATATCACAAAAAAAGGCTGCCAAAACAAAATTCAATTAAAATTTTACAAAGCTTGCCTTAGAAACTTCACAAAATAAAATTTATCAGCCACTTTAAAATATTTTACAAGACCAGCATTGAATTTTAGAATTATTACAAACCTCTAATAAAATATATACCGTATATACTCGTGTATAGCGCGCCCTTTTTTCCCCTCAAGTAAAGGAAAAAATCAAGGATGCACGCTATACACGGAAAAAAAAAAAGGTAGATCAGGGGAGGCGGGGGGGGGGAGGAGGAGTGGTAGTCGTTAACTGCCGGGTGACGGGTGACGTTTCTGGCCAGCCCCCACACATACGCACAAGCAACAAGGCCTCTCTTTCACACAGACTCACAACCTGGTCTCTCGCACACACACGCTCACAGCACACACACACACACACACACACACACACACACACACACACACACACGTGCGACATCATGGTCTCTTGTTTATTTTTAGACCTCCTCCCTCTACGGAAAGCAGCTAGTAAAAAAAGAGAGAGAGAGAGAGAGAGAGAGAATGTTGTTGTCACCAGTCCCCAGCCCACTTCCTTCGCTCCCTCGTTCCAGCAGCTACCTGTGAGTCATCTAGTCCTCCGCGCCAGCTTAGCAACGGTGACGGGAGTGGTGGTGTTTAGTCCTGTCAACTGTCAAGGTTACTGGATGGCCATAGTCCCATTCCTGCCTGCCTCCCTTCCATCCTTGTACCAGTTGTGACCATACAGCGCTTCATTATCTTCCGTCCACACCGCAGAGTTTAGCTTGCTCCTGTCCTTTCAGATGGTACAGTATGCCACAAAAGTTTCGCTTTCAGGTGGAAGAGTATTTAATTTAAGTATTTTCCTGACACATCACCACACATCAATTTAAATAATCATTTGTTTCATAAGTAATTACTTAACAGGTACCAAAAAATGTTAGTAAAATTTATTTATGGGGAAAAAAATTTAATTTTTTTTCTTTGGAATTTGTTGCAAAAATCGTGGTGCGCGCTATACACGAGGGCGCGCTATACACGAGTATATACGGTATATACACTGGGAAAAATTAGAGAAAACATATTATTCGTAATATATACAAAATTGACTCCAGTGCTTCAACTAGTTGCACTTATATATAAATGTTTAAAGCTTGCAGCTAAATACTACAAAAAATTTAAAGTTTAATATATAAAAATGTACAAATATAAATATGATAAGTATGATAACACCCCAAGATGGATGATTAAGTTAATCTGGACCTCCATGCATGCAACAGCTCTTCTAGGTGCTGGCATTACGATGGCGGACACAAACTTGTTGCACATACTGGTCACGTTAATTTTGCGTGTTCTCTTTACTACTGTTGAGTTTCGAGATAAAGTCTCTCAAAGTGGTGTTGTCATGGTGATGAATGCCTCTAACTGCACCGCCACCTTCCTCTAGCGTGCAGACTACTCGTACCTAAACTGGTCAATAGTTATTTTAGAACAGCAAGTTCCCGAAACTACTCACTTTAAACTTTCACTCATGCACCTTTCCTTTAATCGTGCAGCGACACTGAAAATAAGGGAAGTAACAGTTCTTGTATTCCGAACCTTGACTCGACTTGACGCAGAGCAGGTCCAGATGCGGGCAGCTGACGGCTGAGCACCGGGGCGTGTCCCCAGGCGGTCGGGCTGCTGAGCTACTGGAGCGTCCAGGGGGAGTACGACAAGCACCTGATGCGCTGGGCCGAGACTGTGGCGTGGCTGGTCGCGACCGTCCTCCTGGGAAACGCAACCAACCAGGAACAGTTTTTCTGGCTGAACGGCATCACAGTCGTTATCAGGTGCGGGCGACATGCAAGTGGTTGATACAGCTGATTGTCTTCGTGGTTTGGCACTGAATAAAATGAGCCTGCGTGTAGCAAGTCTCCTGTATTCTAACACAGAATTTGTGGGCAGATTCCCTCCGATTCATGTGTTCTTCGTGGTGATTATGTTAGTTTCCTCATTTACATTTTTAAAGTAAAATCACCCATTTAAGGGATATCGATTCCGAAAATCTAACCTTCTCAGATGATGCTTTCCTTTTGTTGAAGCATTCCCTAAATAAAAATGTGAGTTTTGTAATCAATTTTTTTTTTTAAATTTATAATGCATTTTTAAGCATTATGAAGCAAGTGCACAATTTTCTTGAAGAAACTTATTCTAATTTTAAGATTAAAATGTATGGAATGCTGTGTCATGTTCAGTTTCTCTAGCTAGTGCTTTAAAATAGCTAACTATCACTACATAGTATAAAACAAAGTCACTTCCCGCTGTCTGTCTGTCCCTATGTATGCTTAGATCTTTAAAACTACGCAACAGATTTTGATGTTTTTTTTTAATAGATAGAGTGATTCAAGAGGAAGGATTATATGTATAATACATGCATAATATAGTAGAGAAACACTGATAATTTTAGAGGTTTCTAATGTGATGTCATAAATAAACACATTTTTTTCACTTACATTGCAAACGCTGGCTGAACCCTACGAGATAGATCAAAATAATGTACTACAGTATTGTACACCTTATAAAGGTCTACAAAAAAGTCCGCGATGGTATATGACAATACTCACTGGATGTGGTACCGGAGAAGATGTATTGATTCCTCGAATTCCTCTGATACCATCGGATTTACCGTTCCAATTTAAATGCCTACAATCAGGGCCGGAACTAGGAGATTCGTTAGGGGGGGGCAAAGCTTAATTTGCCACCCCCTCCTTACCAACATTATAAAATACCCTTTTTCGTTAGAAGCTGTGGTTGAAAAGATACCATTCACTTATACATAATTGAGAACTTTTATTTATCAAGTACACTAATTGGAAAACTAATACAATTACATTTTTTATTATAATGAAATAGACTGTTATCAAACTATTGTTTATTGTTTGCACAACAGTGAAAATTAATGTCTTACCAATAAGTTTATTAATTACTAAAATTACATAAGGAACGTGTGATTCTGAATTAAGTATAATATTGTATTGATAACCATACAAAGAAATTCAATTAAAAATTTAATTTTTCGAGCATGATTAGCTGCAAATAATATCATCAAGATTGATCAAAGCAGCTCGTTTGTGTTCAATAGATATAATACTTAGATTTGTTAATCTCTGCTGGCACATCGTGCTTCTCAAATAGCTTTTAATAAGTATAAGTTTACTAAAACTTCTTTCACTTAACGCAATTGTAACTGGAAGGGTGAGAAACATTCTCAGAGCAGGATGTGCCTCCTCCAGTTTATTTTTGCAGATAAGGCTCAACATTGTTGATGCTGTAGCATCTTTTAATTCATAGTCTACTGTTAATGCATGGTGCTTAAAACTTTCAATTTCAAATACGAATTCTTCTTTGTTAAGATCGGCACTGTAAGTGTTTCCTAATTCTGCTGCTTTGACTTTTAAATCTTCTACTTCCATTTTATGAATTTGAACACCACTTAAAAATCCAAACATATTGTTAATGTTCTCCAAAGCCTTAAACCTGTTACTCAGTTCCATAATAATCTGTCAATGACTTCCAACATTATTTGATGTAAGTTTTTTTGACATACGCCATTGCTAAGCACTTTTTCTGTAGAAGAAAACTAAAAAATAAAATAAATAAATAAGTAAACATAACCAAAAGACAAAAATCACAAATTAAGCAAAAAATTTCTGTTGTCAACAGGATATAAACACCACAAAATATTCCATAACAGGAATATCATCAACAAACAAAGAAAAACAAAGAAAAATGTACTAAGAGAACGAAAAAACCCCACAAATGATGATGACACAAAAATATTGAACCCAAAAAAATTCATTACAATGGTTTAAACGAGACAAAAACACGACAAAACGAAAAGACGAAACAAACACAATAGTTTTTCCAAAACAGAAACAAGCGACGTTTCGGGAACTGCTATCTGCTCCCGTCCTCAGGCAGAGACGCACATGGTACGAAAACACAGTAGCGACTGAGTAGGGGCTGGTAAAATGAGGGTATTTATCAGAGAAAGGGCTACATCTTGCTCAGCCAAGTGATCACCCGCGCAACGGGTCCTTGAGATACCAGCTCTCATCGCAGTGGTTTTACTCACTCCAGACCACGAATTATGGTAATACTTGTTTCTTAGAGTGAAGAAACGCATTTGAAGTACGAATATATTTACAAATTATGCATAATCAAGTTAAATAGAATTTCTTAATTTCTTGGCTAACTTATTGGTTGCGATACGTACACTTTCAAAACTTTTTTTAATGACTAGTTTCATTTTGTTTTAGTGAACCACTTTTCATATTTTGCCGCCCCCTAATATTTGCCGCCCGGGGCACATACCCCCCATGCCCCCCCTTAGTTCCGGCCCTGCCTACAATTTCCGGTAAAGATATCTTTTGCAATGACCATTAATAAATCGCAGGGTCAAACTTTCAACGTTGCAGGCTTAGATTTGAGCGCTAAGTGTTTTTACGTGGCCAATTATATGTAGCTCTTTCAAGAGTAACCTCTAAAGAAAACATGTTTGTATTGTCCAATGACAAAAAATCTGTGAACGTTGTATATAAAGACATTCTGTAGTATATTTAGTATCAGCATTGCACCCGTGCAAAGCCGGGATGGTCGCTAGTTGTGTCATAAATTCTGATACATAAATATAATTTTTTCAAGCTGAGATTCACCAACTTTTAAACTGTTAACAGCAAATTATAATGATTTATTTATCGAAATGGGAGAAAAGCGCTGCAACAATGATGAATGTTGTGGAGGACCCAGAGACGGCCCTCGCCGGGTGAAGGGGGGTGAAGGGGGGTGAAGGGGAGGGTAGGGGAGGCCCCGGCAGCTGCAGGGCGACACGCTGAGCCCGAGCGGCTGGCGAGACGAGGTTGCAGTCCACTGATACATGCAAGAAGTCAGAGACGTGTGATGTCCTGAAAACTGCAGACTACACAAAAAAAATATTGAACATCAAGACAGTTTGTGTGTTAGTTTTGTTACCTTGGTGGTTGTTCATTAACAAAATAATAATGATATTACAAAAGAAGATAACTTATTTATTCCTACCCAAACACTGTTACCAAGGTTCATATTTGCTTGTATCCTTTTAATGAATTACGTATTACATCATTTTTTTTTTATGAATTATTACTGTAAGATTAAACAAAATATGGTTGTTTGAAACACATTGCAATATTTAATAATTATAAGTCGTCCTTCGGGTATTAATTCCACCTGTTTGTACCAGGACACCAGGATGGTTGGGGGGGGGGGGGGGAGGAGGTGGATGGGTGCTGCCAACTACTGGATATAAATTAAGAGATTGTCAAATAAATTAAATAAGTATGGTAAATAACATTTTTGATGCAAAATAAGTACACATGTGTTTGCTTAAAAAAATAAATGTAATTTATTAACCCTTAAGTACTAGTAATATTGTCACTATGATTACATTTTCAAGTGGTAAGTAACACCATCGAAATTTCAGAACACTTTACTCGTAGTACGACACTATTGTTATTTATTAACAATCTAACATAAAGTTCTGTAACATCATAATAGTTAACATATGCAAACATAAGTTGTACGTTTTTCATAAACAATATTTCAGAACTCGTTTTCATAGCAATGAAACTTAAAAACCTACAGTAGTTCTGACACAGTTCATGTATGGCTAGTGTGTCGTTTATGCTCTTTTTATAGTACAAAATTTTAAAAATTTCTTCACCAGATGTCAGCAAATTTGCATGAAAATGAAATAGGCCTATTTATTTTCAATCCAAAAATTTGCTATCTACTGCTTTCCGGACAATAGGTAAGGGAGTAACCTCATAATAGTACAGCTGTGTGTACACAATGATTGCTGTTACAAAAAAAAATGACAAAATTCATCCTACATTTTGCAACTTAACAAGATAATTCATACACACATAACAAAATTTTTATTATTCAATTACATATTTTATTACACAGTACCCAGAATATAGTTTCACATTGTGTAAGTAATCACTGGTCTAATAGAAATTACTTTATTTGTTTTTCTTGGTTGTCAGAATAAAATCTAGTTCCCAAACTTTCATGCCTCTCATAATGCAGCTCGTAAATAAATATAACCTAACCTCACTTATAAAAAAAAAACTTGAAAAAAATTTTCAACACAATTTCTATCACTCATATTCACAATAAATTAATGTTTTTAAATTATATGGACCAGTATTCAATGTCAATCACTAAAGTATAAGATTTTAAATAACATATATAACTTTTATTTGTATGTAGATTTTTTTTTATCCTGTGAAAATTTCATTGCATGATGCTCACACATCGTAGAAATTCACTCACATCAATTTTTCATAACATGCTTAATGAATTATAACTTCAAAAATTCCAGCAAAAGAAGTGTTAATGCCTAAAAAATATACTACTACCTGTTGCGAAAACTATGAAACTGTTGACATGGAGAATGTAAACAGAAAGTGTCTTGAGTATCATGTCTGCTGACAGATTAGATTCAGTTCTTCAATGCCCTCCTGTGCATCTGCAGTCTGTTCAAGTCTGTTGTTTCACTTGACATACCATGCATACCAACTTTCAGTCAATAACAGCGCAGATTCTTGTTTTTGATGTGAATACGTCTTTAAAATTGCTACCATAGTGGGAGGCAATTCAAAAAACGAATGAATACAAAATCGGTGGGTACAGTTTGTGGTTGCAGCTACACATCTATCATCTCCAACCAAAATTTAATTACACCACTGGATAGCTAAAGGATCAAAGAATCTGTTACGCTAAGTAAGGACTGTGACGCATCACGCGCAGTGTAGGGGGAAGCGCCGGCATTTTGAGGTCATTTTGCTGCGTTTCGAGATTTCCATTTGGTATAACCTTTGACTCGGAGAAGCTACGACGTTCGTTTAGGTTTCATTCGTCAGCTCTGGTCAAAATCTATCGAATGCATGTATGAAACACTGGTGTAAAATAGTTACAGTGAATATACAGCGTTAAGGTAGAAGTATTCACGTATAACACACGGCCGTGTCCATGACACAGCCACACGCCATTTGTTCTTGTAGTGAGATCGGAGTGAACGACTGCGCCCCACAGGTACCGAGCTGCGTCACAACGAGACGTCCCGGTGTTGCAGGGCGCTGCGCAGGTACGAGCGGCTACCGAGGAGCGACCGGCACTGCGAGCACAGGATGCTGTGTCTGCTGGACGCCGCGGTGTGTGGCAGCGAGACCAACTGCGAGGCGGCCGTGCAGCAGTCGGCCGTGCCACTGGCGCTCAGGGCTTTCCAGCGAGGGAACAGCAAGGTCTGTGCAGTTGATCACTCGCTGGACCTACTTTCTTCACGTCACAGGCACAAGAACACAGTAGTGTCTGTTTTACCCACGATGGACTGTTTGTTTCTCGTTGGTGCATTTTAGTCATATTCTAACTGGATTGAAATTAAAAGGATCATGCACAGATAGTTCTAAGTGCATACATGTGCACTCATTGATATTTAAAAAAAAACTTTCACGTGAAATTATTACTGTGTTCATTGGAGGCAATTGCTTGGGATAAAGGAGAGAGTAATATACATGGGAGGTTTTCTTAAAAGGTTTACTTGGACGGTTGCAATCCCCTGAAACCTGAAAGGCAGTGCTAGCACCGGCTGTGGCCAGTGTGACGCCAGGCAGGATTCTGGCTGCGGCCGGGAAGAGACGGTGTCGGTACAACGGGACGTGGGTTCCCCTGCTGGCAAGTCACGTTCGTGTGATACATCAGACCAGCCACCTTGTCAAACGCAAAATATGTTTTTTTTTTTTCCCTAGTACAAAACTTTAAAATCAGCAACTATGTATGTTCAAATCAAATTTTATCATTTTGCTCTATAGTTTTATGACTGTTAATACCGGTGTTTGTGTTGTGTTCCTGTAGGTGATGCTCGTTGCTCTGATGATACTTACCCATCTGATGGAAAGAAGCCCGCAGCATTGCCGTGTGTTTGTCGACGAAGGCGGCCCGGAGGTATTGGCGCGGGCCACTCGGCATCTGGACGGAGACGCGGACCTGGCGAGGGCTGCTGACCGCCTGCTGTCGCGGTACGCCGAGCAGTTGCTTGCCGTGCCGCAGGACTGCGGCCGTGAGGGGGCGGGGCCCACGTGCCCGGGAGGCCGTGCAGAAGCGTCCGCTCCCTCCACCATCATGAGTCACCTCAGGTCGGCGTGCAGTCGACTGTTCTCCAAGCCGACGGGCTCTCGTGCAACGGACGTGGCAGGGGCTGAGGCGATCCAGGACGGAAGTTACTCTTGCCTGCACTGTGAGGCTTGCAGCAGCGAGCAGGGCTTCGTGGGCCAGACTTCGGTAGCAGTGCAGACAACTCCTTTATTTGCACTGAAGAGCAGGAAGTGCGATGTGAAGTCTGGCAACACGGGAGCTGCACTCGGGGTGGCGTCTCCGTCTCGTGAGAGCACGGACTACGACGCGTGGCAGAACAGTCTAGCCAGGAACTCGACCAGCACTCCTCGGAAACCGTGCGTCTCGGTTCTGGCCACGACGCCGTCCAAGTCGTGCCACGCCCCCTCCTCCATCAGCGGCCGCTCCGACCGGCTCGTGTGCGTGCGCAAGTTCTCCGCAGCTGAGGTCGGGAGCTTGTTCAGAGGAGTAGAGTTGCATGGACCAGACTTCCAGGTCAGCTCAAAGCAACTGTGTCGTTGTTCATCGGCTAATGTTCCAGGGACTAGTAATGACCATACTTAGTCTAGATATATTTTTTTCCCTGCTTAATTTCTTTTGGATAACACAGTAACGAATAATCGTTTGAAAGTGCTAATATATATTGTAAACATTTAAGTTGTGTAAACATTTAAGTTTTGAAAATTAAAATACGTGAGAATACCGAGGTGATTTTTGGGTTTATGAATAACTCAGTTTTGACACCCTTAAATGTAGGAAAATGGCCTTAAATATTTTACAAAGTACAGTACACTCCCGATTATCCGCGAAATTAAGTGGCAGGGCCACAGCGGATAGTGAAAATCACGGATAATCCGCTAATGAGCCGAAAATGGGAAACAAAAAAGGAAACATTAATTTCAACTTAACAAACCAAACATTTATGTACAGTAAAATTTACAGTTAATAGTAAAAAATTTTAAATGATGCTAAAATTTTAGTATTTTACTGAATAATTAACATACAATACATTTCAGTAATGTAAACATAAAAGTGCTAAACCATACGACTAGAAACAAAGCGTGACAGAGACAAAAATAGCAACGCTTGTCAGCCTACTGCGTGAGTTCCGAGAAGGCCTGTGGCGTTTTACTGTATACTGCACACAATACACTCGTCAGTAGAGTTCAAATTTGCTCACGTGTAAAAAAAAAAAACAGATTTACATATGTGCTGTATTTTTTCGTAGCATGCGCGGATAATAGGGAGTTAGCTGTAATACGGAGATGCAGTATTTACCATGTGTATTTAATATGCACGGTTCACAATAAGCCTGAACAGATGTCCTGCCATTGGTGTTTGTGTTGCTCAGAGCTTTGAGAGGACGGAACTTGCAGAAATATGTTGTCTGACTCCATGCCTTCCTTTTATCACTGATGTGTAGGGACCCCTGGAAATGGTAAATAAAATTGACTAAAAGAGGTGTTTAATTAAAGCTAAGGCAGTGCAAAAAGTTGGTACTAAAACATAGAGATGGTGCACAAGATAGGCGGAAAGATATTATTCATAGCTGTACCGATTCACAAAATTTTGTTGATATGCTGATAGGATGATAAAACTGTTGCAGATTCACCGATTTGGAACCAATATAGGAGAAAACACATTTTGGTTAAAATATTTTTGTAAATTGACTAAAGTACCCAAAATAACTTATTTTAAGAAAAGCAGGCAAAGCATATGCATATGTATTTTAGTTTATAAATGGAACATAACCTCTCTTTTTTTTTACTTGATTTTTAGCTTGTATTCATGTGTTTGTTAATGATTCGTTAATTGATTATTGATACATGAATTTACTAATGGAGGCTGTAAAATTTAATTATTTAATATGTAATTATATAAAATAAGATTATTTAATAATAGTTAAGTAGGAAATATATTGATACATAAAATACAAAGTTTAAAAAATGAATTTAAAATGTGCAAAATAGGAGACTTTCTACATGTTTACAATTAAAGAATGGAATTCCAATACCATCTAACGTGTGCGGCTGCAAAAATTTTAGGTACCAAACATTTATACAGAAATGCATTTCATGTGGTTGCTTTGCATCGGAAACAGTATGTCGTACTAGGGAGGTAAGGGAACGAACAAATTAAATGTCGGAGTGGGCGCCACCACGTGATATGGGCACGTGGACCCGGTGGAGACTCCCTTCAGGGCGTGACGTGACCCGTGTAGGGCTAGGCCCGGTTCCCTTAGCACGCGATATCGTTACAGTGGGCTCTTCAGGCGTCCCACACGCCTCGTGGGGCGCTGCGCCGTCCTTACAACTAGCACTTAAAACATAAACACTTAGGGAATATTATTTAAAGGAAAGACAGTTAGGTAAACCTAAAAATTGAATAATAAAATAAAAGGGGTCGTGGCACAGACTTTACTCCCGCCTCTTGTTGGCGCCACACACACACACACCTGCGCACGGGGCGGGAGGTTTGAAATAGAGGGTGGTGGTGGGGGGAGAGGGGTGGCGACGGCGTGAGGCACATCGGGCTTAGGGAGGGCGTAGCCCCGGTCGACTTCAAGTAAAAGTAATTTACATTATGTTAAGTCCTATATTATTTGGTTATTAAATTCAAGTCCCAGTCTGATGTGCAGATTTGCGGGACTTCAGTTCTTTGATGTTAACTTTTCTGGTTCAGCATGAGTGGCAGAAAGTAGGATGTTGAACATTCCGAGAACCAAAATAACTAATGTAATAAAAAAAACATGGTTTAAACAAAATAAAACCAGGTTGTTTGACTGACTGACTGGAGATCTGGCACCCCGCAGGAGTCGGGCTTCTCGGAAGGATGATGCGTAATTGTTATGGAGACTTGCATCGTAATGTCTAGGCAGCGAACCCGGTGGCCACTGGCAACAACTACTTTGTGCTCAAATCTGGACAACATCCACCCATGGTTGAAGCTGAATACAACATATTTCTCTTTTTTAACCTTTTCTGCTAATAATTTATTTTGTATTTTTTTTAGGCTATCTTGAGAGCTTTCCCTTTCCATCCTAAGAGAACTTCAAGAGAGTTGTTCTTAAAATGGAGAAGCATTAAAAAGCAGGTATGTATGTGGGATTTTTTTCTTTCTTTCTTCTGTTTTTAAAAGTTTAATTATTAAAGTAAAAATAAATCAAAAATTGATTGGTTTTTCAATTGAATGTTGATACCTAAATTTCAATTAGGTACTTGAGCGTTGACTCAAAAAATTGCTGCATTCGTAAATTTTTTTTTTAGTTAGAAAATTTTCAACATTTTAAAAAAACCACAAAAATTCAAAAGATGTGTAAAAAATATTCAGTGTTTTTCATTGTAAGTTTGTGTTAACTAATGACATGCCTTTTATATTAAATATGAATTTATTTTGATAGGTGGATATCTTCATGGTACAATGATACTATTAAGGTATGTGAGATACTGTTGGATAAGTGACCTCCCATTGACGGTGGACAAGCATTACACGCAGGAACATAACTTGTGAGAACTTACCTCGGACTTGCTGATAGTACTGTTGTTGAAGGTGTATAAGTGGTAGAGATGAGCGGTATTACCGATAACCGGTAAAAATAACGGTTACGAAAAAATAACCGTTAAGTTACGTTCCTGGATCTCTGATAACCTGTTACCAAGAACGAGAGAATATAAACTGAGCGTGGTTGAACACATCGCCCGATCTAGCGTCGAAATACAATACTATGATTCTAACTTTTGTGTAGTAGCTAGCAAGGAGGAGGCTAGATGTCGCCATATGTGCATTTATTTTGCGTAAAACCTGCTGAAAAGAAGATTTTTTATATTAAGAGTTATGATGATTGGACATAATAACACTAATCAGAGTTTTGTTTATTAATTTACGATCCCATGTCGAGTAATCAAAACTTATTTGCTATAATTAATAACGAATAGTTAAAAGTCTTTCTTGGAAAACGTTCATATAAAGATCTCATACCGTTATATGGATTTTAACGAAAATTTTGATACCATATTTTACCTAACAGTTCTCGGTATTTAATAACCGTTTAGCGTTTAGAAGTTCTTGGGAATTGTTGAACATACACAGTTCTTGCTATCGATAGTATCGATTTTCAGACAGCTACAAGTATTTTAATTAAACTGTTTAATAGACATTATCTATTTACAGGTGCTCCCCCTTCACATTTCTCGGTTATACAATATTCGTTTAGTAGTTTATTTTTTATCTTCTTCAAATAGTTAAGTTCCAGTTACAAACTGCCTTCAGTTTTTTTTTAAGTATTATTATTTTCGGTAATGTACTAACGTGATGTTTTAAAGAGCTTTTGAGACAACCATACAATAAATACTAAATACAACAGACGGAAAACAAGTAACATTTGGAACTTTTTTATTCCGGTCAGTACTGAGCATGCACTGTGCAAAATTTGTAAGCATAAGTTGTGTTACAAAAGTACAGCAAATAATTTACGAAAACACTTATCGTCTGAAACATCTCGTAATTTTACCAGTGAGCAGACCTACTTCAACTACCAGCACTGAAAATGTAACAATTATTAATCCAGCGAATGTAAGTAATAATTATTTTTGAAATTAAAATTACAAGTGTTAGATTCCAGTGTTATAAACCGAACAGAGCTATCTGCTATTATTTGAAGTAAACATTTTTGTACTTGCAATCACATGAACAGTTATAATTTCGAGATCGACAGATCAGTTCTCGATTTGCGATCGACCGAAACAGTTCTCTATTCGCGATCGAGAGAAACAGTTATTTATTCCCAATAGCCCGAAAGAGTTCTTTATTCGCGATCCACCGAAACAGTTCTTATTTCCCGATAGCCCGAAACAGTTTTTATTACCGATAGCCCGAAACAGTTCTTTATTCCCGAAACCCCGAAACAGTTCTTTATTCGCGATCAATCGAAACAGTTACTTATTCCCGATAGCCCGAAATAGTTCTTTATTCGCGATCGACGGAGTTATCTGCTCGCGGTCGACATTTTAACCAATTCTTGATTACCTAACACTATTAGGAAGTGGCAGGTAGGTTAAAATAAAGCATATACACATCAAATTTTAGCGAAATATGAGCTAAATTTTGTCAAAGGTTTCAATCATTGACACTCTGGCAATGCTTCATAATCATGCAAATAATCAATGTGTTTGAATCAAATTGTATATAATTTCATATACAATCGTAACTAAATTATCATTAAATAAATAAAATTACCATAATTTGATGAATTAGTGTGGGATGGAAGACAGATTATTACGTTTAATAACTGGTAACGATAACCATTTAAATAACCGGTTATTGAGATGGAACCGTAACTGCCATTACCGGTATTGAAAAGTAACGATTTCACTCATCTCTAATAAGTGGTGTGTCTAAAATGATGATAGTAATGCCGTGGGCGCCACCTTGTGAGACGGGCACACAGGTCTGGTGAGACTATCTCACGGCGTGATGTCGCCTGTGTTGGCACGAGACTGTGCTACCAGAGAACACCTGGCCCGCTGTTGGATATTAACTGAACACTGCCTGTGGACTCGTGGTCACTAGAGGTAGTCACCACGTGGTCAAGTACCAACATGAGAACTCTGAAAAACATCGTTATTACATTTGGCAACTCCACACCGTTGATACAAAATAACACTGATGCTGATAAAATGCAGTACAGTACGAATCTGAGTATCAAAGTTCAATGCACCCGACTCAGGCCTCATGGATATGTTGAAAGAGTTTTAGACTATTTAAATTATGAAACCTAATTACTAGGTCAGTGAAGCATCACAATTAATTCCTCTGGGTACTGGCAGGATCCTACCTCTTGGGATGAGGACTTCACACCTGAGCGGAAGCAGCACAGAACGGCGGATAGTCAGCGCCTTTGTGCCGCGGTGGTAACTGTTATGTTATAGCAAAACAGGACAGTCAACTTATTGAAAGAATACATCATTCCAATTGTAAAAATTACTTCACGTAACCTTTTTTCACAAATAACCCTTATAACAGAACCATAACCAACCTACAGTAGAACCTTGCTTATCCGGGGTAATGGGAGCGGAAGGTCAGCACGGATAAGAAAAAATCCAGGATAATTTAATTCAAATGTATTTAGGTTATACAATACAGCAAAATATAATTCATCAAAAACAAATGTACAAGTATTACCGACACTAATTATTAATTCTAGCTTGTTTCTTTGTTCGTTTGTTTCTACTTTTGATACGTAGTTTTTAGTTTTACTCCCTTCTTGTCCCTTCCCTAATGAATTACACTTGTGGGCTTGTTCCCCCCCCCCCCCCTCCCCCAAAATAGAAAAGTTTAATTTTTAATTGAGAACCCCGTCAACAGAATGCCTCGTTAACAGGATGCTCGGATAATCGAGATTCTACTGTATATTATAATAATATATTCCACTTTGGAAATGTTCTCTTTCCTTTGGGTTCGTTCGGGCGACACCTCGTGGCAATACTGGTCCGGCATGACGGTTAATGTTCGGCACGTTAAGTCTGCTGGGATAAAACGTGAACCTCGGGGAAAAGAATACACAGATCACAAATCTTGCATTTATATTTCAACTTAGTCTTGATCAGTGTCCCTGGCGGCTGTAACAGTCTGGGAGTTCCGTCAAGCCGTTACCGGTCGTGCATCGGCCACTGCGGTGACGTCACGCCCCGTGTTCAACTGTGCACGGGCGCGCAGTCGAGTTGCCAGTTGGCGCCCTAGGCAACACAGCGAGCTGTTACACTACTGTAAATGCCAGACTTTCACAGAGATACTCTTTATGTATGTAAATACTGAATCTCTTTTTCATGCCAAACTGCTTGCTACGGAAAATTTTTTACCAACGAAAGAGGCACATCTCTTGCCACAGATGAGAGAACAGTCAAGACAGTTAATATTTTTACTGGTACTAATATTAAACGCTACTCTAGGACCAGAGTGTAAAACGTTGGCACCTGCTTATGTTGATGATTTTTTGATCACATCAATGACTTACGAAGAACACCCTGAACATCTTCATATAGAGTTATCGAAACTGAGAGATGCCAGCATGACGGTAAAGCTAAAGAATTTTGTCGCCACAAATTGCCACATTTTACTGCAATAAAATAAAGAAGTCAGGTTATAGTGGCCGTACTACACTAGAAATTCTCTGAGAATTGACCGTTCTCGTCAAGTTTGCTCCTCAGTTGCATAATGTCAATAGTTTATTCAGCTTTTGTTCCACACAATTGCTGTAAATAGTATCTTAAAACTTTCAGTTTGGGTATTTATGTTTACACAAGCACGAGTGTTGAGGAAATTAGAAAAAGATAATGAATACTTTTTTTCAAAAAACTGACACTGTTATTATTGTGTAGCTAGAAAAAATTGGCACAGACGTAAATATAAATTTTTTTGCTGAAATATTTGGCCTTCTAGTTCAACTTATTTCTCGGTAGCACATGTTACATGCTCAGCTGATAAGAGTGATGTTAGCACCTTTGCAACAGCTTAGAGTTGGTCACAGGAACGAGACAAAATGAAATGATAACTTTCCTTTGAAATGTGTGAATTCAAAATGCAGACTGTTATTTTCCAAATAAAGTTCACATAACCTGTTGCCATGCAGACCACGAAGCCAGTAGTAAAGACTGGTAATATGTATTAGCGTTGGACAAGGAAATTACATAGAAGATGCAACTGAAGGGTGAATTAATAGGATGCACAGCATCTGTTGCAGTAAACTGTCACAGTGTTACGTCTTCGTCATGGAGCTGGCGAACATATTCCTAGCAACTACTGTCATATTTGGTATCAAGCGAAACAAGACAGGAGAATGAGAAAACTGGCAGTTTATTTCATGCTGCATTGCACAGAATGATACGCAGACTGGTAACTAGGCTAGTACCTGAATGAACTCTCCATGTGCCGCTCGTTGGTTGGCCAGGCAGCGAGTGTGTCCCGTGCCAGTTAGGCCCCACAGCCGCCGCGCTGCGTCCGTGCCCGCCCTGGGGTCCGAGCCGAGACCGCACGCCAGAACTTATGTTCGTTCCGCACATAGATTTTTGTTAAATGCTGGTTTCAGAACTGTTGTGCTTGCTGTAATGCATGAGTGTGTGTTCCAGACTCCGTGGGCGATGCAACCGGCAGACTCCAAGTGAAGAACCAACGCAACAGCATACCAAGTGCAACACAGTGGGGATCTACAAACTATTATTTTCATCGTGAAGTCCAGTCATGCTCTCATTATGACTATGAGTGTAAATACACGCGTGTCTTTTGGAAATCAGGAAGAAAATATACTGACTTGTTTTTTAATTTCATAAAATTTGAATTTTAAAAATGAGAAAATAATGTAGGTATATAATATAAATGTAAGATTAAAAAATTGACTTTTTGTTACACATATAGAGAGTAAAATTTCCTATGGCTGTGCTAAATAAATAACAAAAAAATAGTTATCCATTAAAAACATAGGTACCTATATTAAAGTAAGAGACATCTGTATCCACATATTTTATTCTGCTGTAGTTTTGAGCTCACGTGAACCATTCTTATGTAATATATATGCTAAATAAAATTGTATATATTAGAATATTCTTGTTATTGTATGACACTGCCTCATTGTGTGAGGGACTGTACAGGATCTACAGCAGCGGAGGACTCTTCGTGAGCCTCCTAGTCAAGGCTTGTACCTGAACCATGAACCACCCCGGGCAGGCAGGGGAAGGTGTTTACAGAACAAGCATCCTTCATGTGTCTTAATTAGTTTGTTGCTGTATTTGGCAGTGGGTTGGAAGCTGAAGAATTATTTGATACATATACCACTGTTTAACAACAAAGAAGAATTTTTTAACAGACATATGCATTTTGATGAAAAGTAGTTATGTAAAAAAAAAAATTATATGTTAATCTCAAATATTTACTTATTAAGAAATTTTGATTTAATAGTAAATATAAGTATATGCTAAGGCTTAACACAACGCTTGAAGAGCAGGACCTACGAGTTTAAAGTACTCAATTAAAAAAATACAAATCAATTAAATAGAGTGTGAAGCAAAATGTAAAACTAATCTCGTCAAGTTGATTAGTGAATTATTTCACTTGGAAACGATTAGCATCCAAATGATCGTGTCCCAACAAGATGCTAACAAAATCCGATGGCATGGGATCTACTAACGAAGACTTGACGTATTGGATGACTGCATGCAGAAATTAACACACATTTTGAACCACAATCATTTTCTTGGTCCGGGGGTTCAGCTAGTAGCTCAGCGAAATGGTCCAATGATGGATTCGACTGCAGGTATATCGACTGAACTCATTCTTAATGATGTACTGGACACCTTGAAGTTGAATATCTATTTCTGTGTCACACAGCTAATCTTGGCTGTATAGCTGTGTCTTGTTTAATGCACTAGTAGAGTAGTCTTTTATCTAGTCTTTTTAACGTGACAACGTCTAATAAATTGATGAACACCGGCTGCACGCACGAAAAAGTGTCCCGTAACGCACATTATCCCATTACGCTGTGTCCCGTTATGCTCATTGTACGCTTGCGCCGCATCTATCTCTCTTCCACTCGATTGGAACAACCATTGATTTGACTTTTTCCAGGCACATTCAACTTGAAACACTCCATTGGTTTCCTACTTTTCCTATCATCGTCCTATCCTTAACAGAATGACACAGATTGGAAGAAGTTAAATAGCAAACATGTATAAAAGTTATTGTTAAAATAATCTCTTCGTTAAAGTAATAAACATATTTGAATTAATGAGTGCAAATAAAAGTAAATTTATCAATTAAATTGTAGATTTCATTTCACTCCTTCTTTGTATCCATACAAAATAGAGTTAATTCAATAAAAATGATTCATAAAAGTATGCAATCATTTCATCAATGTTTTGTTAAGACGTCACGTTAAACTATCGTCCGTAAACCGACTTTACAGACAACCAACTTTTTTTAAACCACAATATTGAAGTAAACTTCACGCTTTTTTTGCATAATCACACGTCGATATCACATTTTATAAGGATTATTTCAATCCATGAATTACTATGTTAAAATTACTTACGTACTGATTAGTGTAGGATTACTTAGTAAAGTTCCGTAGAATACATATATTAAATTGTTCATTCATACTTTGATTATTTGTATTACAATATTCACCATCAAAATATGGAAGGATGGTTTCTCACCGACTCATTTTGTTCTGGAACCTATTCTTATTTATCACATCAAACATAAGCAATCAATATTATAGTTCCCAGCATAAACCGTTTTTTTACATTAAATAGCATTAAAAAAAACCTTGAAAGTAAAAAAGAAAATATTAAAAAATATTTAACATTATTATTTTCATTTTTCATAGAGAACTCATTCATAAATAGTCTACTAACAAGCATAATTGTACTGATATCCCTGTCTTTTGAAACTGACTCGGCTACGCTATAGTCCTAAGGCTCTCTGGACAACTACAGGATCAGGTTGCAGCTAGTATAAAACAATGAGGAGTGCAGTCTTGGCTACACTGTGAAACACACGTGAATGCACAGGCAAACATAATAAGGTTAACAGCATGGTAATGAAACTTCAAGAAAGAAAGAACACTCACCCATATAGGAGGAGGGTAAATTTTCCTTTTTTGCGAGGAGAAAATGATGTAGACATTCACAGTCCTTGACCAACTTGATGACCGCCCCAAATGTGTTGCACTTTTCCTCACAAGACAAAACTACATAATCTTCTAAAATTCAAACAAATTTCACAGATCCATTAAACTAGGAAATTCTAAATTGTCCAAGGAATACTCGCCGCATAGCTGTGTCGTAACCTCATGCGCTCCCCGAAAAACCAGCCATTCTGAATACTGAATATAAATTGGAACGAATCTGATGAATCAAGTACAAATTTTAAGTTCACAGGTACTAAATGCTTACACAAATCATTTACCTCAGTAAATTAACATAACATGAATTCAATTACATGATTTAGCCCTCTGTCTGGATCATTTAACACTACGTGTATAAAAAGTGCTTTTTAGTACAAACATTACAAAACCTTCTCGGAATACAATGTAACATCCTAAACGACATGAACAGAAAAATTTATTAATTAAACACAACCACCAGTAATATTGAGTATTTCCATTCTTAAATCTCCTCCATAAAAAAAAAACTGATAGGAACAGGGAAAGGCTTATTCCCTTCGTCGCTTGTTTTAACTCTGTCAGATGTTACAAGGTTTGCTCTAGGTCGATGCTTCCTCAGATGCTTTGGGAGTGATTTTGGGTAGCTTCAAAAGTGGTGTTTTGAGAGCTGTAGCCTTTGCCAGTCCAACCCTCCATTAGCACGATCTTGAGCTGCTGCCACCCGGGCGTTTAAAGTGACTTCCCGGGATGGGGAAGCAGGGGTGCCAACTCCTACAGTGTGTTCCCCTAGGATTGACGCCGCCGTCGGTGCTACCTCTGAGAGCACAGGCCGTTATGTGTCCTCAACACCTGAATTAGGGCCAGTGCTACGAACACGCCCGCGCGTGTAGCATAGTGCAGGGGGGAGCAGTGCCGCGAACGGCGTGACGTAAGTCACGGCCGGCTGTGTATACGAAGCGCCCGGCCGGGTGTGGCAATGCGCAAAAGGGGATTCAGTGAATATGCAAGTTAAATTACAAACATAACTAAAACTTTTAATATGTCAAATATTCCTTAATAATTAATTAATGTAATTGTAAACGCTTTTGGTTTACAAAACTGGCCGGCATCATCTTCCCGTGCTCGGCGCTCCGTAGCTTCCCGCGGAATTTCTTCCCCTCCCGGGCCGGGCTGCCAGGGAGAATCGTCAGTAGCCTTCCAGCACTCACCAGGGCTGGCAGCCCCGCGCACGTGGAGCCTTCACTTCTCGCGCCAGAAACAGCATGTAGCTTCAATAGGTAATATTTACAAATCCGTTTTCATCTGCTCCACGGCCGGCCCTAAATCGGCCGTATGACATGTTGTACGGTCCGTCATTCAATGTGTGTGACTCGACTACGAGTCGTTTTTGTGTTCTACGTAATTTATAGTGTTTTTGGGCAGCCCGCCGAGGTGCCCGCGCTTCACGCTTTAATCGCTCCATCTGGAGAAGTTGAACTTTGCTCACGTGGGGCGGCATTGCGCCTAAAGCGACCACTAACTTAATAAAGCATAATTCCTGGGACGTGCCACGGTCGCGGGTAAGTTACCACGCCAGGTAACACAGCGCCCGTACCCAGCTTAACGTGGCCCACGCCACCACGAGGACGAATCCTCATTTATCACGTCATTTCCCTGAAAGGGAGAATCCAGTGTCATACCGAGCTCCGGGACATTCTTATGATAAACCTTATTACCGGGTTTAAGTGTTAGTGTTAGTTTTCGCCATCAGCCATGTGTCAACGTTAATTGCACTGTTTTGTCTAACTCTTTAATCAGTGACTAGTGAACCCTATTTGTAACTTATCGTCCGTGCTAACACTTCCTATTCACTAAATTCGCTGCGTGCCTTAATCGTCGTCACCGTCACTCTCAGGATAGCCTGCGTCCCTCGGTGTGGTCTTCTGGAATCCCGCCAGACGCTAACCAGTACCGCCTATCGAGGGCCGTGTGAGCGGAGATGAGAAGGTCGACGATGATACGGCCAGTCACGTGAAGATGTACTGTACAAGGTGAAGTACTGTATCGTGTGACGCAGCAATAAAACCAGTTACGTTTGCGTGTGTTTTTCAATAGTTACGACGTCCTGGGTGGCCAAAACAGCCCGGGGGGCCCTTTGTAGACGCGTCCCTGACTGCAGCCACGAGGCAAAGAACCCCGCCCTAGAGACCAAATTCTAGTTAACGTAATTTAATTATAGTAATTTAAGGACAGGCAGCGGGGACCCCTAGATTTCGATTAAAAACCCCAAAAGTTTTCATTGTACACCCTGTTTGAGAGCTACAATTATTTCCTCTTGAACCTTACATTTTCTTATTTTTCTGCCCAAACAGAGCATAATAATTTTTAAAAATAACATTCAGTATCTACATTTTTATGCATGTACGAATTTAATTTCGGTTTAAAAAATACATGTTTACTAACCTTGAAGTTCTGGATACGTTTATTAACTTTTCGTATATTTTTGCCGATTCTTTATATATATATATATATTTTTTTTTTGGCATTCTGGAAAATATTTGAAGACGAATAATTAAGGTCGAAGGGTAAAAGTAAAAACGGAATTCTTTTGACCAGAAACAGGTTGTTAGTCGTAGTGCGAAATTCAGACACCAGCGCCACTTGTGTTGCTTTTCTTTTTTCACTTTGTTTTCAAGAGAGACACATTAATTTCACGCCCTCAAAAAAAATTTCTTAAATAATGTACCCACTAAAATATCCCCCCAAATAAATTTACCCCCTAAAAAAAAACCATTACATCTTGGTTACCCCTAAATTTGGGGCGAAAACCCCCAAGTTGGCATCCCTGTGGGGAGGAAACCTGCAATCCTTCCTGGGCAGTGCAACCTTCGCAGAGTATCATCCTGATACTTTGCCACTGATACATGCCTGTATCAAGTACTGCAAACGAGTACACTATTCAATTATCAAGTACTTTAGTATCAGTTTAGAATTCGCCTGGAACAACACCACGGCCAATGTGCGCAGAACCCGATCGCAGATGACGGTCACTTGGGTGGAGCTTGTGAAATGGGAGGGAGCGGCACGACAAATAAGGGACAAAGAAGGGAAAGAATGTAGGGGAGGAAGCGCAGGGGAAGGCGTTGAAGGAGAGGCGCAGAGCGAAATGCCTCCATTTCAATTCGTCTTTTATAGCTTTCTGTATGTTCGCTGCATTGTCTGAAACACAGAGTAAAATTTTGTTTTCTAACCTCCATTCTTTTGCTACACGACTCAGTTCCTGGGCTACGTGAGCACTGGTGTGGGACTCCGAAAATGAACAACAATCTAACACCAAATAAATCAATCTGAAATTGCAGTCTATGAAATGACATGTCACTGCCATGAAACTTTCAGTATTAACAGAAGTCCAACAATCTGTTGTTAGTGTGACAGAACTAATTTCAGTGGTTGTTAATATTTCTTGAATGCTATTGTACACAGTTTCATAAGCAGCTGGTAACAATATGTTTGTTATAGTTTTCCTACTTGACAATGTATATGACGGATTTAGTGCATAAACAAATCCTCGAAACCCTTCGTCCTCAACAACTGAGAATGGTTGAAAATCTACAGTAAATAAATTTAACAGTTGGTCATCAATTTTCTTCTTAGCATAAACAGAAAGTTTTCTTATAACAAAATCACTTACTTAACAGTCATTGGTTCTTTCCAACACAGCTTGTTTGGGAACCGATGATCTGCTTGTAGAAGGAATTCCTATATCTGGCCGAATCTTTTTTTGGCTGAGGTACGGTGTCGTATTGGCGATGTCTGGATCATCGCTCCTACTTCTGGACAGTGATAGTGATGTTAAACTATCTTGATTCTGATCAGGTAACTGTACAGTTGGATTTTTACGTTTCAAATGTTTCTTCAGATTAGTCGATGATGATTTATAACTCAGTTTTTGTTTACACAAATTACACTTAGCAAACTCATTATTTTCCGTGAAAAAATTCCACACAAATGAAGTCTTTTTCCTGCACTTATCCATTCCTTATTTCACTATAAAGATACTAACTACAAAGCATGACAGCCCGCAACAATGTACATGGTAATACACGGCCAGGACGAACTGCAGTGAATGTTGAACTGATTGATACTGGCTGTATTAGGTGGGCATGAGCGTAACAGAGATAGAGAATTACCGGGCGTGATAAATAATGTATCAGATTCTCCTTATGGTCGCATGGTGTGCGTACGTGGAGTTTTTTTTTTTTTTTTTTTTTTTTACTGTTGGAGAGAAGTAAGAATATGGAGGGGAGGTTGGAAGAAAGTGAGAAATACTATTTTAACATCGGAAAGGGGGGAATGAAGTTTGACGAGGGGAAGGGGGGGGGCTGCAGATTACGAAAGGCGTGGAAAGAGAACACCGATACCTTTTTACGCTGGTGATGACGGCACGGAGGATGTGTAACCTGTAACGAGAATGCTGATACCTTGTTGCTTCTTGTGACCGCTACTGCTCTAGCTGATACAGAAGTATCAGCTACTTGTAACTAGTACATTACTGTATCAGTCACAGGTTAGAACATATACCGAAAATTGCTGTAACAACCCACCTCTAGACTATATAGACCGAGAGACTGGCTACCCATGCCAAAGGGCGCGGTTACACGGGAGTCTGAACTACTTCAGGTGAACATGTTCAGCTGTTGAGTGCGGTTACACACAGTCTGAACATGTTTCGTTCGAGGCCATTTCTCATTTAACTTAAACAGGACAAACAGGTTGGCAAAGTAGTTCAGATCGACATATTTTCTACATTAGCCTCTGATTGGCTGTTTAGAATATAAACAGTTATTTCCAGAAATTCAAGATGGAAAGTGTTCCTGGCACAAGTTAGAGTAATATTTTACCGAATGCAAAAAAAAATAAATATCAAAAGGTAATTATATACTTTTTTAAAATTGATCCTGACCTTAATTATCTTAAAACTTAACACTCTCGCTCAAACAATAATAAAAAATAAGTTTAAATTGTTTTACTGTGCATGTTGTTTGAATTCCCGATTTGTAAAAAAGTGTTGAGCAATATGAAAACACATTCAATTTCTGCTGATAATACTGTATAAACAAGTGTGAAAATCCCGCGTTTTCTGGATACAAAATAGAGATCAACAACAGACGAAGAATACATCAGCTCTAAATGGATGGGAATACTGTAGTACCTATTTCAGATTAGAGGTTATCATTTGCACTCGACTTGGCTAAATTCTCACATGCCAAGGAACTTCAGATTATTGCTGCGAGAGACCTCTGATCTGTACTAGGGAAAAAAAATTTAAGCCTTCTGAAATTATATTCAAATAATCTATTTGACTTCATGAAACTATTGTTGGCAGCGAAATGTGGTGAAATATCTTATTATTAGAGTACCTACAATTTTATCTTGTAACCTATCACTTCTTTTTCACAACTCTATGCTAATTGTGGCACAGTAAGGGACTATGGCCGAGTCATTAATAGTTTTAAAACTGTGGAGAACACTGGCCACAGCCACAGCAAACAAGCAATGTAAGAGGCTTCTCGCCTTTTGCCTTTTCCTTACCAGTGCAATCATTTGGTGCTCCACCCACAAATATTAAAACTTCCAATGTTGTTACCTACCCTCTTAGCTGAACAGGGAGAATCATTATTCCTCTGCCCCTTCCCCTCTCCAGACTCTGATGTCAGCTTTGAAAAAGATGACAGATGTGATTTGCATGTTCCTAATTAGCTTGTGGGTTAGACATCTGGGAACAATTCGGTTTTGAAAATAATTTTGTATCAACCACCAAATGATTCGTTAGCTGATCTTAATATTTGAGAAGACACGAATAAAATTCTCGAACAGCAGCTATTTCAGAATGGATATTTATTCAACATATCGAAACACACAAAAAATCAATATTATTAATGTGAGTAGCATGTAGGATTTAAATTTGTTAGTTTATAAAATAAATTATTTGAACTTGAGTTAGGTTGATATGCTGGTAAAAAGTACTCATGCATGTAGTTTGATGGACTGCTATTTATTATTGCTTGTTTGTTGGTGATGGGACCTGCAGCCGATGTCTGGCTGGGTGGTCTGCCCAGTGTACGGTCAGAACTGGTGCTTGGGGTACGGCATCGGGAAGATTCCATGGCAGAGCCGGGGGTCTATACCCCCGGTGGCAGGCGGCATCCAAGGCGGGCGGGCCGTGGGGGCGGGTGGCACAGCACACAGATCACCTCGGCATGGTCAGCACCGGTGCTTGGCGCACGGCATTTGGAGGATTCCTTGGCAGGGCGGGGGGTCTAGGCCCCCGTTGGCAGGCGGCATCCAGGAGCGGGCAGGCCGTGGGGGCGGGTGGCACAGTACACACGGCACCTCGGCGAGGCAGACTCGCGGAGGCTCGATGCAGCACGACGGTGCAGGACTGGGGCAGCACGACGGTGCTGGACTGGGGCAGCACGATGGTGCAGGACTGGGGCAGCACGATGGTGCAGGGCTGGGGCAGCACACTGGTGCAGGACTGGGGCAGCACGGTGGTGCTAAACTGGGCCAGCATGGTGGTGCTGGGCAGCACGGCGCTGATCGGCTGGCTCTCGGCGCAGCTGGGGGTGAGCAGCTGCACTTAGCAGCTAGGAGAGCGAAGCTGCCCGATATCTGCGCAGGTAACAAATAACAACAAAGTTTAACTACAGAAGAGCGATGGAACTTTCATTGTAAGTTTTGGACCACTTTAGTACCACATTATGGATTTCTGTATTACGAGTTATTATGAAAGTGGTGCCAAATACTATCGCATGTATTCTAGCGCCGAGTCATAAACGAAAACCAAGAATATGCAAGACAAAGTCGAGATGAAGGCACATAATGAAATTAAGAATGGACTGAGTAAAGAAAAGAATTTCTCACAGGCTATGAAAAAAGCTCTACATGTCTGAAGTAGAATTGTATAAACTAGAAAAATACTTAACTTTAACGAGAGAATAAGGGGAATGAAGCTAAGACGAAATTGGAAGAGAGACAGCGATGTTTTGAACAGCTCATCCGAAAATTGTATCTCTTCCAGCTTGAGAACAACTGGACATTTAGCAACTATAATAGTCATGTTACCAAATGATTAATGAAGCATGTGGATCTGCTACACAGAATATGCTATGCATTAAAATTTTAAAAATGACAGTTTGTGGTTCATACCAGCCAAAAGTAAAATAACGAGGAATATTGTACTATCATCGCTCTGAAGCAACTTTTTAAAGCCCCGTTATCTAAGATTATCATAAATTGATTTTTGTAGTACAGAGAGCTTTGATGGATGTCATTCGTGCAGAGACTGAAAAATACAATGAGACCTCATATAAAATGTTGTCAGTATGTAACTTCTTTACTTCATACCTACTCAGTAACATCATTTAGATTAGTTTCCATAAAGATTGTAGATACGTTTTTTCCCCTTCACATTATTTCATTTAGATGTAAACAGTAATATTCCTCTTAATTTTAAACGTCAGTTCATAATTTCACCATGAAGTAGGTAACGAAATTCTTTTTAAAGAAAGGGGGAAGGGTAATGGGGGTGATTTTTAGAAATATTACGTAGACAATGAAATTCCTTTTGTTTTGAAGGTCGAGTGCGCAAAAAAATTCATCAAGCACAGAATAAAACTTTATTTTTGAATAAAGAAATGCAAACAAATATAGACTCTTCTATATACATATTAATTTATTCTCAATAAATTATTTTTAATACTTCTGTAAGGTTAATTTTTATTTTCAGTAAAAAAAAATAATGTCATATGCCTACCTAGTGTAAAATAATTAATAGCTGTGTATTTAAATTTATTATAACACTTACTCAAAGAAATTAAAAATAATAATATTATTTTATTTAACTACAACATTTAAATGTAATAATAAGTCACACAAGAAAAAGTAAAAAAAAAAACTGAGATATACAGGATTTAATCACATGATAGGTCTATTTACAGCTACACATGATACCACAATGCTACGAACAATTTAAAAATACAGAAAAATAATGGGTTATAAATATTAAATCCCAAAATTATGTTTTTATAGTTATTATTATTTCTTTGTGTGACTATTAAGGTCTATAAAATACTTATATTACAGAATATTTTTTTCTAGCACAGAGTTATTTGGCACCAGTGGCGAGCCAGGGGGGGGGGAGTGGTTAGGGGTCGTAACCCCCCCCCCCCCCTTCCCACTTAGCCAGTATTTTTTTTTCTTATCTGAAAGCAGGTTAGCTAAAGCCTGGATGTCTTACTGCTATCACCGGCCACTGCACTGTGGGGGAAGAGTAAGCGAGCCCTACCGATTCTCCTTCCCTTCCCCTACCCCTGTCGCGAGCAGAAGCTATAAGGTTGTGACGCCGTGACGGGTCCCAAGCTTTCAAATATCTTACACCTACTGTATTTAACCAGCGCGGTAATTATGAGCAGGTGGTGACTGGGTAACTCTTCAAGCTAAAGCTAATTGTTTCCAGGAATAGGCCAGTTCTGCCGAAAACCAACCATTTTTATTCCTTTTTTTGTATTCTAGAGCTTCGAGCATGATTTTTGATTTTGAGTGGATGTGGACAAGGCACTTGGATTGATTAAAATATCTTTAATTAATTTCTTACTTCATCACTCAAACAATTTTTTTATTAAAAAATTAATAATATTTTTACCATTACATTAAGTACCGAAAACTGCTCAAATAGTACTATTTTACACCTTAAAATCCAACCCCGCTATAATAGGGGCGGGGACCATTCTACTTAACCCCCCCCCCCCCCCATACACAAATCCTGGCTACGCTACTGTTTGGCACAAAGCTACACTTGATGTGTCCCCCGGTGTTCATGTAAGAGCATATAAAATAGGTTATTGCTGCCACACACAGACGACTTCGGCACCAACGCGCCTAAAGAAATTTAACTTCAAAAGCGACTTCCAGCAGTTAGCAACATCTTAATTGTTGCAACTAAACATTGCACGAACTTTGCAAGCCATAAATAATTACAACTGCAAAAAACTGGGAAAAAAATAGTACATAAAACATTGCCCAAAACCCTTATCACAAAGGCACTAATGTTGTAGTCTCAGGCATTGTCGCTAGAATGATGGGATAACATGTCTCCCGTTCTTTAAATGACTTCCCTATATTACTCTACTACAATATTTGTTTAAAGTGTCGCCGACATCAGATTGATTAGAGGCGATAAGAATGGAACACTAACAGATGATATTTCCTACTTGCACAAAAGTCAGAGTTTGACCCCACCGGATACAAACCAGGACCTCCCTGTTAATTTACATTTAATCTGACCTCTCGACCCTAGTTGCTCAACGCAAGCAAAAACGGAGCCCCGGGTAATAGCCCCGGGTAATATGCAGCACGGAGCTCCAGGAATTGTGAGCACGAGGTCCCAGGTAGTGCGACAATGGAGCCCCGGGTAATATTCAGCACGGAGTCCCAGGAAGTGTGAGCACGAGGCCCCAGGAAGTGTGACCACTGAGCCCCAGGAAGGGCCCAGGAAGAGCGAGCACCTGGCATGGTCGGTGCGGGAAGTACTCCTCCACCAGGCGCAGGTGACGGTGGCCTATGCTCTCGGTGGCGACCTGCCGGCGGTCCGTGGTGGGGCGCTCCTCGATCACGGGCAGGCTCACGATGAAGGGTCGCTCCAGCGCGTTGTACGGGATGAACTTGAAGCACCTGGGCGGCGCCCTGGCCTCCTCCCAGCACGGACAGGCGCACCCACATGCGCACGAGCTGCGACACATCACGCGCGACCTGTAGTGCCTGCACCTGACCTCCGCTGCTACCTTTATCCACTTGTACGTGGTTTTTACTGACTATATTCTATCATACTCATTTTTATTCAAGTTAAGTTTGAAACCGTAGTTTGACAGAGAAAACATTCTTTAATGCACTGATAAGGAAATACACAAAACTTACGCACAGAAAGTTGGAGGTCAAACGATTCTTTTTTAGATTGTGGGGCTTAACCTAAAAAAACACACTAACTACATATCGATGACATTGACAGCTCATTTGTTATTGAAGTTATTCAGTGTTTTGGGTTCTTTGTATACATTTGTTTTTAGTACACTCCCCGAACCAAAATATAAAATGTGTGAAGATGCAGCATTAACCATATCAACTTATTTCACATTTCTTCAATTTTTTTTTAATTTCGCATTCCAAAATTATTGAAACTTTTTTAAATTAGTAGTTCATTTTTTGTTCAAGATTGAAACCTATACTTTTCGTAAATAAATTAAACATTAGTAATGTCATAAAATAAAATATCTTAATTACTACATTTGAACATGTTGATCGTCCAGCGAGTAATCCATAGTGGTTGCTGCAGTAACGAACAGCTGATAGCTTTACTTCCCTCCTCCAGTAACAGTGTGACCAGTACGTGGGGCCAGGGAGCACAGAGAAGGACTATGTCACTATGCCACACTGGCGGGGATGTGGCATGTCAGACAACCAGAGACCACGTGGACGGATCGACGGCAGCCAGCCTGCTGGGCGTGTGGGGCTGAGCACTGGCCATGTCGCTGCTATGTCCCACGGAGTCAAACAGCAGGACTATGCCACTATGCCACACTGGCGGGGGTGTGGCATGTCAGACCACCAGAGACCACGTGGACGGAGCGACGGCAGCCAGCCTGCTGGGCGTGTGGGGCTGAGCGCTGGCCATGTCGCTGCTATGTCCCACGGAGTCAAACAGCAGGACTATGCCACTATGCCACACTGGCGGGGGTGTGGCATGTCAGACCACCAGAGACCACGTGGACGGAGCGACGGCAGCCAGCTTGCTGGGCGTGTGGGGCTGAGAGCTGGCCATGTCGCTGCTATGTCCCACGGAGTCAAACAGCAGGACTATGCCACTATGCCACACTGGCGGGGATGTGGCATGTCAGACCACCAGAGACCACGTGGACGGAGCGACGGCAGCCAGCTTGCTGGGCGTGTGGGGCTGAGAGCTGGCCATGTCTCTGCTATGTCCCACGGAGTCAAACAGCAGGACTATGCCACTATGCCACATTGGTGGGGGTGTGACATGTCAGACCACCAGAGACCACATGGACGGAGCGACGGCAGCCAGCTTGCTGGGCGTGTGGGGCTGAGAGCTGGCCATGTCGCTGCTATGTCCCACGGAGTCAAACAGCAGGACTATGCCACTATGCCACATTGGTGGGGGTGTGACATGTCAGACCACCAGAGACCACGTGGACGGAGCGACGGCAGCCAGCTTGCTGGGCGTGTGGGGCTGAGAGCTGGCCATGTCGCTGCTATGTCCCACGGAGTCAAACAGCAGGACTATGCCACTATGCCACATTGGTGGGGATGTGGCATGTCAGACCACCAGAGACCACGTGGACGGAGCGACGGCAGCTAGCCTGCTGGGCGTGTGGGGCTGAGCGCTGGCCATGTCGCTGCCATGACACACGGAGTCAAACAGCAGGTCGGGCAGTTTCTCTTCACAACACCCTCGAAACCAACATCTAAGATTTTAAAAACACAAGCTCTAACTTATACGAAACTGCTGAGGCACTTCATTGCGGTCTTTCGAAACATGATTTAATTTAAACTCGTACTTACGATTATATGAATATTACTCTGGTTCACGTGAAAAGATCGCAGAAATTATATCTAACTTACACTTTTGGTCAGGCTCAGCGAAATATATCTTTGGTTAGAAATGGAGTACTAGGACAAAACTGTGAAATATTATTGAACCAGTATCTACAGTCGTGTGCAGTATCAGCTATGCGCTCCTGAGATTGTTGCTTCACATTCAACCCACTTTCACTCAAGCGAACCGAACGTTGGCAGTCACACCAGAGCAAGAACTGTTGCTTGGTGGGTTGGGAGAGAGGGTTAAACCAAAAACCTAAGACATTAATTGCTGCCAATCCCTCATAAACCTGTTACAAATATTTGATACAGAACAAATTGATGAATTAAGTCACTAGGCCTAAGTTATGTTTTCTGCAAACTGTCATCAACCACTTTGCTTTGCCTCTCGATGTATGGTAAACACTGAACAACTAGACACAAATAATTAAAACATGTGCGGCACTATTCTGTACACTCACGCAGCCCTACTCGGTGAATATAAATTAATCTCTTTAAATCAACGAGGAAGGAATTATGAAACTAATCCTACTAGCTTACTTTCTCCCCCTAAAAAACTGCGCCATTAGCCAGATATCAAACGGGGTTTGAGGACTTGGACAGACGTATCATCAGTACACGAGAAGAAAGCCGCGGCTGTTGTACAATTGTTGCGATTTGTTAAGAGTAAAATTCTTTAGAGTAATATTGAAGTGTGTCTATAGGAAGTAGGTGCTATTTGCTTTCCACAGTAGAGTACCCTACTGAACCTGTTCGACATTATGACGTCACACCCTCCCACCCTTGAATTCCGGTGGTGTGGTAGTTGGAACAGGAGTCACTGGTATGATTTCGGGCCTCAAGTTAGTTACCTTTAACACACGATGATACGAAAGGCCTCACTGTGCAGTGAATGCATTTAAGACACTTATGAGCGCATCATGTAATTTTGCCTACATATACAATAAAAATTTCAATAGGGCAAAATTTATTTTCCCTCCCGATACAAATAAGTGGAGGGCAACTCTCTGGCGCCACTCAGAGTTGGTAGTACTGCGAATAGCTTGAAAATACTCATTGGAAGCATTACTGAGTCATAACAAATAAAGTACCTTTAAAAGCAATCAAATATGGTGGTGTACTGTCAAATGAAGCAGAAAAGTTTCAGGAAGAAACTATGTTAAATAGAAATGATTTCAAACCTTTTTTCCAGTTGGTTTAGTACACCAGATACTTTGTTAAGTAGATTTTGTCGTCTCTGATTATCTGGAGTCTGATTACTTTGGCAGGAATTTTGCGGAGACATTTTGAAAGATATATTTTATGTGTAAATGTCCGGTGAAACTATAATTTTGAAAATATTTATACCGAAAAATTAAAGTCAAAAGCGCCCTAGGGGCACTTAGTTGACTGCACTATTAATAAACAAACTTTGTTTACGTGGACACCTTAGAGAATATAAAATAGAATAGTTGGAAATCATCACCAAAAACTTGTGATCATTTCAGTCCCTTATTAAACATTCTATAAAAAATTAATTTAATTTTAATTATAGATTCATTTCAGACTCATATTTATATTTAATGAATACAGCTAACATAAAATGAAACATTGCTTTTGTAAATAAACAAAAAATTATTTTATTTAATGAAAAATAAGCTTTTTTAAATTAAAAGCACCAGTTACCGGATAAGCATGAAGCAACTCAAATTATTTAGTGCCCTCTTATCCATTTAATATCTCCCACATTCCTAGCCTACATCAAACTCTACCGAGCTTACCCTTGACTGATTTTATACAGCAGTGTTTTAGAATTTTCAGTATACTTGATAATTTAGGATTTGACGTCCATCCAGAATAATTATTATATTTATTTATTTCAAACCCATTAAAAACCTTTAATTGAGGGATAAAAAATATGCTTTGCTAAAATAACACAACTTAAATAAATTAAAAATTCCTTAATTTCAAAAAGTACTGTTAGTTCGAGACTTTCAACAAATCCTTATGAGGAACACCGCAGGGACTCAAAGAAACAGATGTCCGTCGCAGAGGGCCAGTGTCCACGCACCCTCATCTCTCATCACTACTCACCCAGAAATAACGATATTCAGAGGTGATTCCCCTGCCCACTGCACAACGGCGCCACCAGCTCGAGCGAGGCGATTACAAGAGTCCTGCAAGCGATCAAAAGTGCTACGAAAAATCCCAATGGCTTGGCGACTTCAATGAGTATTATTTATATTCAATGCTACTACTCATGCACAAGCATCTGTGCACACATTTCCACGTAATTTATGTGTGTCGACAAGTTTCACTCCACACCCATCTGCCGAGCAGCTTCTATGGACTAATTCAGTTTTTACCTTTTTAAGAATTCTTTAGCCCTGATGTCTGATATTACTTGCTATCCCTCAGACCCTCATACAATATTTCAGTAAGCCACAGATACAGTATGTTCAGCATAGTAATTATTATCTAATCTTCAGGAGATGAAAAAAGCAATTTTTTTCTAGGCTTAATTCTCTTGCTCTTCGCACAACGGCGCTACTATCTTGGCGAGGCGATTACAATGCCATCTTGCTTCGGGAATCCCTACTAGCTTGAAAAGTGCAATGAAATTTTCCTATGGTCAGGAGACTTCTATAAGTATTATTTATATTCTGTGATATTACCGCATGTCCATGAATGTTAATTACCTGTCATAGACAGCTAATAAAACTGTCCACATTATCACAATATGGCTGAGTTTAATGAAAAAGAGCATAAAATAAAAATATTTAAGTAATGGCAATGGAGAAAATATTAGGTTTTAATAAACTGTGGAAATAATATTGCACTACTATGTGTACTTACACTGTACGAGGGTAATTATATGGAAACGAAAGAGTAGATACTTTTAAAAAAGTTCTGAATATAATTTTTTTTAGGTATCGCTTATAAATTCATCTAAACTAGAGGTGGGTTGTTACAGCAATTTTCGGTATCTGTTCCAACCTGAAACTGATACAGTAATGGACCTAGTTACAAGTCTCTGATACTTTTGTATCATAGCAGTAGCGGTCCCAGGAAGCGACAAGGTATCAGCATTCTCGTTACAGGGTACACATCCTCCGTGCCGTCATCACCAGCGTAAAAAGGTATCGGTGTTTCTGATACATTATTCATCACGCCCGGTAATTCTCTACCTCTGTTACTCTCATGCAAGCCTGATACAGCCAGTATCAATCAGTTCAACATTCACTGCAGTTCGTCCTGGCCGTGTATTAATTACCACCATGTACATTGTTGCGGGCTGTCATGCTTTGTAGTTAGTATCTTTATAGTGAAATAAGGAATGGATAAGTGCAGGAAAAAGACTTCATTTGTGTGGAATTTTTTTACGGAAAATAATGAGTTTGCTAATTGTAATTTGTGTAAACAAAAACTGAGTTATAAATCATCATCGACTAATCTGAAGAAACATTTGAAACGTAAACATTGATATAGTATGCTCACTAATGTACGTATCTGTTTTTTTTATTTTTAATTTTTGATAAAATCGTAATCTTTTAATGTATGAAAACACTAGTTACTAATTGTTTTCGGAAAAAAAGTCCATCTGTTGATTACATATGTTATTAGTGTCAACTGAGAATTTATTTGCATTTTCATAGCTGTTAGGTGCACAAATATAAATATTATATCTTGTATTAATGTACTTTTTAATATTAAAATTTCATTAGTTTTATTATTGAACGAGACTGTGCACGCACTGCGCACTGAGCGTACTTTGATGTGGGACAATAACCAAACGACTCGTAACAATTTCGCTTTGCGCCTCTCCTTCAACGCCTTCCCCTGCGCTTCCTCCCCTACATTATTTCCCTTCTTTATCCCTTATTCGTCATTCCTGCTCCCTCCCCTTTCACAAGCTCCGCCCAAGTGACCGTCATCTGCGATCGGGTTCTGCGCACATTGGCCGTGGTGTTGTTCCAGGCGAATTCTGAACTGATACTAAAGTACTTGATACTTTTCAAGTGTACTCGTTTGCCGTTCCTGATACAGGCGCGTATCAGTGACAAAGTATCAGTTTGATACTTTTCGACCCACCTCTAATCTAAACTAACTTAAAAAGGGCTTGTACAATAGCATAACTTATATAAAAATAATTTATCCAAGATTCGAACTCAGAGCCTTGAGTTCTGTAATGTTTGTTATCTGTATTGGATTTTAAAAAAAAACAGGGATCTCAACAAAATAACTTTAAATTGTTAAACATATAAACATTGTTTAAAATGCTGTATTAGTTGAGGCGGCGCAAGGAAACAGCCTGACTCCTACTGCGTGAGGCATTGACAGAGGGTAACAAGAGAGGAAACGCCACATGTGTGGAACTATTTTAAATTCGGAAGCTTGAACGTAGTATCGTAAATGGACCGTGAATACATGAAGCGAGCAAAGAGAAGCCACTGCTGATGTTTGCACAGCTTTGAGGCACCTGTGCTTGTTGTAAGTTGACGTAGATCGTGGACTGGCTGGTATATAACTGTCTCGGCGATTGGAGCATATTCACGGACAGCTGTGGCGGCAGTCAGACATAACCTCAACATGCAGTGCAAGGTTCTGTTCTTCTTGGTGGCCCTCGGGCTGGTGCAGGTAAGACATAACCACGTTCTGTCTTAACTTGCCAGAGTGATGCACTTTCAATCATGCGGTTATAATTTTAATATTAAGGTCAGAACTTGTGAACTAAACGGTCTTACAATTCTTAATACACATTCATTACATACATTGATCGCGGAAGTCGTTATAAAACTTAACATGTAACTATACACAAAGCTCATTTTTTTCTTATCTACAGTAGTGATGGGTCGTTCGTTAACGATTCGTTCAAAAAGAACGAATCTTTGAGAGAACGAAATCTTGCGATTCGTTCGCGATGTAAAGAACCGGCTCTTTAAGAGCCGGTACCTTGAAAGATTCGGAAGAACGAAAACGCGGAGAGAACGAGAGAACGAGAGAACGAGATGAGAGAACCGGTCACGCGCCCGGTCTGATTCGTTCGTAAAATGATTCATGACGTCAGGAGTCTGAAGAATTAGTAATCACAGCGTGCGCATGTTCACAAGAGCAAACGATAACTGTTCAAATAAAATAGGGTAACATGAAAAGTATCTATACCTGAAAATGTCAACTGTTAAGTAGTGGTTTAAAATTGCTTTTTACATTCACATACACAAATTTGGAAATAAAAAACTAAAAAAAAAAATCGTATGAATTAAAAAATAACAGGGAAAGTAACTACAAATGTTCACACTTACCATTTTTTGGGTTAGTTAATGTACTTCATTTGTTTCTCTTCATACTGAATTGCAGTAGTATTAAATTTTTGTCTTTTTTTTCTAAATGTGTTGGTCTACATGTAAACACTTTACTGTCACTAGAGTGTAAATAGCCTATATATTAATATTTGTAACTTAAAAAGTAATAAAATATAAATAATCTTGTTTCATATACGCAACTGTGATTCACTGGCTACGGAAAGCAATGTTCAAATTCAAATACAAAAACACGTACGTAATACTCTAAAAGATGAACGAGTTACGACACCTGATAAAAGAGCTAGATCCCATACACAGAAAAGAACGAATTGACCGAGATGAACGAATCGTTCTGAACGAATCATCACACGGAACTGATCCAAAAGAACCGATTCGGTCAAAAGATCCGTTCTGCCCATCACTAATCTACAGTACAAATTAATCAACGAAACATTACTACTGAACATAAGACCCACATCTAAAATAATAATTTAAGATGAGAAACTAATTTTCTGATTGGTGACCAACTAGATACTTGCAGCTACACCATGCAATTATTTAGGCTCTTCGCTTACGAAGACACGAAAATGCATTCCGATAAAAATATTTTCATTATTAAATGTTTAAATCGTGTGATAATTATCCATATATATGTATATACATGTAAATATCATTTTCTCAGTTGTTTTTAAGATGAAATTAACTTCTTTAATTTCTTTGTTATAATTATACAGTTTGGCTTTATGTATTAATGAGCAATAAATAGAAAAACACCAATTACAGCTAGCAAGACCAGATAATTATTATTAATCAAACAATATGAAAATACTGTATTTATCGATTTGATTGTTAAATGTTGCGACATATTTGTTAAAAATATGATGTAAATAGTCAACTAAATTTTGAAGTGAGAATACTGAAAAAGATCGTAAAACAACAAAATAATATCTTAGTTAAGTTTGAAAACTTTCCTGCGGTGATGAAATATTCAACGTTTATCCCGGAATATTTCATGCTTGCTTTTTTATTTATATTTACATTCTTTTTTTCCAGAGTATTGTATATCATACAAGTTACCTACATTAAAATACTTAACATTTCTCAACAAATACAAATCTATCAAAAATAAACGTCATAACTGTTGGCATATACTCAGGATAAGTAGAGGATGCATAAATTCGAGTATTTTGAGGTCCTAAAACTTTCCTGTTTATCTCCAGATCCATTATCTTGGGACATGAAATACACTGGATCCCTGTTATGTGGAATGTCATATGGGCAAATTAAACAACTACAGTATTTATTATCACTTACACTCTGACAAGGATTTTGAAATATGTACATATTTTTGTGAGGGTTATTGTAGGTGCCACGTTAAACGGCGGTTAAAATCACATGGTATTAATGCATATTTATTGCTATTAAACTTTAAAGATAAGTTCAAAATCTTTGGTTGACTAATGACTTTTGTAAAAAAAAAATATGGTTATACGTAATTGCTTTTGCTTTTAAATCAATATGTATGTTAGACATTTATAACACACACTATTAGACACAATATCGACGAAGTGTGCCATTTAATATGCTAGACTTGCATTTATTTCGCAATATTTACAGTGCATATTCTTAAATAGCATGTTATAGATTCCGGCAACTATGGTCAATCATATAACACTCGGTATTTCTTTCCACAAAACAGGCATCTAATGAATCTTATTTGACACAATATGTAACAGCTTGAGCGACCATTGTTGAGAGACAACCTGCTTCCCCTACAGATCCTGTTTTGGACCCACTTGTTACAGCAGCAAAGATAACTTCCGTGTTTTTTGCTTATTGTTATATTAACAAAATAAAGTACTACTATGAATTTCGCTAAACATACACATGGAGAGAAATCGAGGCAAAAAAAAATTTTTAAACAAGGAAATATCGTCTAGTGGATATCTTTATCCGCCTTTAAGCTATTATCTCACGCTTATTTCTCCACATGGCAGAACACAGTCTCAGAAGAAGAAGAAGAAGAAGAAGAAGAAGAAGAAGAAGAAGAAGAAGAAGAAGAAGACGAAGTAGAAGACGGGACAATCATTTCAATTGTGGTAAAGGGGTACCCTATAAAACAATGAACGACCTTAAATGTCGGCACTACGATGATTCTACAGTAACTTCACAGTCATCTAAATGAAACGCGATATGAAAATAAGTTGTAAACTATCGAAACTATTTTTTTTAACAGGTGGGGTTAAACAATTTAATTTAATTTTTTTGGTTAGAAATATGTTACAATAAATACATTTCAGTGGCATAGCATCAATTTCTGTTCTGTTCCTACCTAATGGCATGTTCCAAACATTGTTCTGCGACCACGGTGAGTGGCGAGTGGTGAGTGGCGAGTGGCGAGTGGTGAGTGGCGTGTGGTGAGTGGCGTGTGGTGAGTGGTGAGTGGCGAGTGGTGAGTGGCGAGTGGTGAGTGGTGGGTGGCGTGTGATGAGTGGCGAGTGGCGTGTGGTGAGTGGTGAGTGGCGAGTGGCGAGTGGTGGGTGGCGAGTGGTGAGTGGCGAGTGGCGAGTGGTGAGTGGCGACTGGCGAGTGGTGAGTGGCGAGTGGCGTGTGGTGAGTGGCGAGTGGCGTGTGGTGAGTGGCGAGTGGCGTGTGGTGAGTGGCGTGTGGTGAGTGGTGAGTGGTGAGTGGCGAGTGGTGAGTGGCGAGTGGCGAGTGGCGAGTGGTGAGTGGCGAGTGGCGTGTGGTGAGTGGCGAGTGGCGTGTGGTGAGTGGTGAGTGGCGAGTGGTGAGTGGCGAGTGGTGAGTGGCGAGTGGCGTGTGGTGAGTGGTGAGTGGTGAGTGGCGAGTGGCGAGTGGTGGGTGGCGTGTGATGAGTGGCGAGTGGCGTGTGGTGAGTGGTGAGTGGCGAGTGGTGAGTGGTGGGTGGTGTGTGATGAGTGGCGTGTGGTGAGTGGTGAGTGGCGAGTGGTGAGTGGCAAGTGGTGAGTGGTGGGTGGCGTGTGATGTGTGGTGAGTGGTGAGTGGCGAGTGGCGAGTGGTGGGTGGCGAGTGGTGAGTGGCGAGTGGCGAGTGGTGAGTGGCGACTGGCGAGTGGTGAGTGGCGAGTGGCGTGTGGTGAGTGGCGAGTGGCGTGTGGTGAGTGGCGAGTGGCGTGTGGTGAGTGGCGTGTGGTGAGTGTGAGTGGTGGGTGGCGTGTGATGAGTGGCGGGTGGCGTGTGGTGAGTGGCGAGTGGCGAGTGGTGGGTGGCGAGTGGTGAGTGGCGAGTGGTGAGTGGTGAGTGGTGAGTGGCGACTGGCGAGTGGTGAGTGGCGACTGGCGAGTGCTGAGTGGCGAGTGGCGTGTGGTGAGTGGCGAGTGGCGAGTGGCGTGTGGTGAGTGGCGAGTGGCGTGTGGTGAGTGGCGAGTGGCGTGTGGCGAGTGGCGAGTGGCGTGTGGTGAGTGGCGAGTGGTGAGTGGTGAGTGGCGAGTGGTGAGTGGCGAGTGGTGAGTGGCGAGTGGTGAGTGGCGTGTGGTGAGTGGCGTGTGGTGAGTGGCGAGTGGCGTGTGGTGAGTGGCGAGTGGTGAGTGGCGAGTGGTGAGTGGCGTGTGGTGAGTGGCGAGTGGCGTGTGGTGAGTGGCGAGTGGCGTGTGGTGAGTGGTGAGTGGCGAGTGGCGAGTGGTGAGTGGCGAGTGGTGAGTGGCATGTGGTGAGTGGTGAGTGGCGAGTGGCGTGTGGTGAGTGGCGAGTGGTGAGTGGTGAGTGGCGAGTGGTGAGTGGCGAGTGGCGAGTGGCGTGTGGTGAGTGGTGAGTGGCGTGTGGTGAGTGGTGAGTGGTGAGTGGTGAGTGGCGAGTGGCGAGTGGTGAGTGGCGAGTGGCGTGTGGTGAGTGGCGAGTGGCGTGTGGTGAGTGGCGAGTGGCGTGTGGTGAGTGGCGAGTGGTGAGTGGTGAGTGGCGAGTGGTGAGTGGCGAGTGGTGAGTGGCGAGTGGTGAGTGGCGTGTGGTGAGTGGCGTGTGGTGAGTGGCGAGTGGTGTGTGGTGAGTGGCGAGTGGCGTGTGGTGAGTGGCGAGTGGTGAGTGGCGAGTGGTGAGTGGCGTGTGGTGAGTGGCGAGTGGCGTGTGGTGAGTGGCGAGTGGCGTGTGGTGAGTGGTGAGTGGCGAGTGGTGGGTGGCGAGTGGTGAGTGGCGAGTGGTGAGTGGAATGTGGTGAGTGGTGAGTGGCAAGTGTCGTGTGGTGAGTGGCGAGTGGTGAATGGTGAGTGGCGAGTGGTGAGTGGCGAGTGGCGTGTGGTGAGTGGCGTGTGGTGAGTGGCGAGTGGTGAGTGGTGAGTGGCGAGTGGTGAGTGGTGAGTGGTGAGTGGCGAGTGGCGAGTGGCGAGTGGTGAGTGGCGAGTGGCGAGTGCTGAGTGGCGTGTGGTGAGTGGCGAGTGGCGTGTGGTGAGTGGCGAGTGGCGAGTGGTGAGTGGCGAGTGGTGAGTGGTGAGTGGCGAGTGGCGAGTGCTGAGTGGCGTGTGGCGAGTGGCGAGTGGCGTGTGGTGAGTGGCGAGTGGCGAGTGGTTGGTGGCGAGTGGTGAGTGGTGAGCGGTGCTGCGTGCAGGGGCTGGGAGCGACCTCGGTGAACGTGACGGCGGCGGCCCAGACGATAGCCGGCTACTTCAGTCTGCTGGAGCAGAGCCTGAACGCCTCGGCGCAGCACGCGCAGAGCGGCTCGGAGGCCCTATGGGCCAACGTGTCGAGCTGGCTGCAGCAGCAGGAGGCCAACATCGCCTCTATGAACACCACCAAGGCCATCGCGGCGGCGCTGGAGGACGTGCACAGCACGTGGCGGCAGTACGCGGCCAACATCAGCAGCGAGCTGACTCAGGCCGGCCAGGCCGTGTTCAGCAGCTTCAACAGCAGCATCGCGCAGCAGGCGCAGGCGTGGCGCAGCGCGCTGCAGCAGGCGGCGCAGCAGCTGGGGGCAGCAGAGCAGGCCATCGCCGGCGCCATCGGCTCGCAGATCCAGGCGGCCGTGAACACCTCCAGGGCCATCGCCTCGCAGGTCGACCACTCCGTGGCCTCCGCCATCAGCCAGGGCCAGTCCATCTTCGACCACATATTCGGCATGTTCGGCTAACCTCGCAGCTTGGCGAACAAACTACTGTGAAAATACCTGCCGTGTTCCAATCCACCCACTATTGTCAGCTTGCTAGGTGGTCTTAGAAACAACTTAGCAATAGACACTCCTTTCTAAAGTGCCTCGCCAGTGTATAGTCGAAGGTACCAGGTCCCTGTCTTGCAGTAGCTCTGTCCTCATCACTCTCCCACTCCCCTTCATTTGAAAAGTATTTCGGCATGAATCGGGTACTTATTTACCTACAACAAAAATGTAGTGAATTTTTAAGATTATTTTCAACAATTATTTCTTTTTCGCATTCCTTAAAAATACCACTTAGTGTGTGAGTGTATTCTATATTTTTTGTCTTGTCCGACGATTATGTATAATTTTTTCAGTATGATCGTGTTTAAAATTAAATAAAAATTTAATATAGGTAATTGTTTCGTTTTATACTCATGTACCTGGAATTAGAGAACCGTTTTCCACAGGACACCCACATCATTCCTTGGTCCCCATTGCTAGAAGACATGAGATAAGATGAAAAGAGAAAACGTTTTGGGCCTTTTTGTATATTGTTTTAGTTGTATTTTTTTCAAAACCTTATCACAGTTATTTTTCAAACAAATATTAATAATATCTTTAAGTCAGTGTTTAGATTGTTAACATAAGTTTATTTTGAAAAATGGCAAATAAATGATTTAAATCAATTTATTTATAAATATCTCTATTTTGTTAATTGTAATAGTCACTGTTTTGACTGTGGACTGATAACACCATCTTCCTGACGGAACGACTTACCGCGGCGGCGCGATAACAAAGACTGACTAGTTGCCGGCACTGCCAGCTAGTGGCGCTACCGCAGCCAGTAGCGCGGGAAGTTCAAACACAATCTTGATATAAGGAATGTCTCAAAGTCCCAACATATTTACACAAATTTAAAAACATCACAAGTCCAAACATACACAAGTCCAAACATAACCGCCCACCTTGAAACACTGTTTTCAAAATTAAACTGGTAGGGGGCAAAGTTTTACAGCAGGACGCTTGACCATCCCATTAGAGGTGCGGACAGTCGCAACACGAGGAATATTGTCATTTCCTGGATGCAGTTGAATGATGCGTCCTAAACGCCACTGCAACGGGGGGATCCTTTCATCCTTGAGCAGCACTAGTTGATCTGGTACCATAGGTCTGTCTTGTCAAGACCACTTGCCACGCTGCTGCAGCGTGTGGAGGTAGTCTTGGTGCCAACGCTTCCAAAAGTCTTGGTGCAGGCGTTCCACCAGCTGAGAACGCTGCAGACGGCCAATGGGGATGGCTTCCAAGGTGGGTTCAGGCAGCACGACCAAGGGTTCAAGGGTTAGAAAATGGCCTGGAGTGAGAGCCTTCAGATCATTTGGATCTGAACTCAGTGGGCATAGTGGTCTTGAATTTAGGATCGCTTCCACTTGCACCAAGGCCGTGTACAGTTCCTCGTACGTCAGTACCTGCTCGCCAATAACTTGCCTGAGGTGTGTCTTGAAGGACTTCACCCCTGCCTCCCATAGCCCACCAAAGTGCGGGGCAGACGGGGGGTTGAAGTGCCATGTCACTCGAAGTGGCTGCAGAGATTCTGTAACACCTTTCTGGTGCTCTGATGACAACAGCTGCTGTAATTCTTGCAAATGATTGCGAGCTCCGACAAAATTTGTCCCACAGTCACTATAAATGTCTGATGATCGGCCCCGGCGAGCAAGAAAGCGCTTGTAAGCTCCAATGAAAACTTCAGTGGACAGATCTGATGCCAGTTCCACATGCACTGCCTTAGTTGTACAGCATACAAAGATGCACATGTAGGCCTTTAATAGGGTAGGTCGACGAATACGTGCCATTTTTATGGTGAAGGGACTGGCATAGTCCACTCCTGCCTTGGAAAAGGGCTTCACCTGTTGAACTCTCATGGCTGGGAGATCACCCATTAATGGGGCTTGAGTAGAGGGTCTAGCCTTGAAACATTTAAGGCAACGACCTAAACGACGACGTATTGCTTGCTTGTCTGCGATGATCCAGAAGGTTTCTCTGAGAATGCCTTGCAGAGTTTGTAGTCCAGGGTGCTGGTTAAGTTCGTGGTAATGACTAATGATGAGATCTGTGAATCGATGAGTTTTTGGCAACAGAATGGGATGTTTGTGCTGAAAGGGCAAACTAGACTGAGGCAATCGACCGCCCACCCTGACCGTTCCAGAGGGATCGAGGAATGGGACCAGTTTACACAACTGTGGGGATGTACACTTATCATTTTTTAGAGCTGTAATATCACCCTCAAAAACAATAGCTTGCACTCGTTTGACCCAAAACATCGTTGCCTCTTTTATCTCATGAGTACCAATCTGACCTACTAACTTCGCCTGCTTGGCACGGCAGTTGTGAATGAATCGCAACACGTAGCATGTTACATGAAGCAGTCTTGACAGACGACTACATCGTTCCAGCAGTTGATCACACTGATGAGGTGTTACAACACTGATGAGAGTGAGGTTCTTTTTCTCTAGCACCACTGAATCAGGTGCCATGTCATCAAATGCCTTTTGGACAGGCCACTGAGAGGGTTGATGTCTTAGCCACTGTGGACCACACCACAACGAGTGGTTCAGCAAGTCTACAGGAAGCAAGCCTCGAGAGGCACAGTCTGCTGGGTTGTCTTCGGAACGTACATGTCGCCACCAGGAGGTTTCAGTGCAGTCTTGAATTTCGCTTACTCTGTTTGCCACAAAAGTCTTCAACTGATGTGGCGCAGTATTGACCCAGGCCAGAGCAACTTGGGAGTCAGACCAGGCAGTTATGGACTGAAGCTTAATATGGTGTTTGTAAATTGACTGAGTATGCTGCAGCAACCGAGCCAACACTAAAGCACCACATAACTTTAAACGAGGCAATGAAACTACCTTGACAGGTGCGACCTTTGACTTCGCAACCAAGAGATGTACTTTCACATCACCCTTACAACTCACACGCAGGTACACAACAGCTGCATAACCCTTCTCAGAGCTGTCACAGAATCCATGAAGTTCATAAGAGCAATCTGAACAGCCTTTGACATGTCTGGGAACTGTAAGGGACGACAAGTGTGGCAAGTCTTTACTGAAACATTCCCACACTCTTACAATCTCAGGCGGTGGAACTGTATCCCAATCCAGTTTCTTCAGCCATAATTCCTGGATGAGGCTCTTCGCGAACATGGTCAAGGGTGTCAGGAAACCAAGAGGATCAAATACGCGAGCCAAATTAGACAAGATAGAGCATTTAGTTGGTGATTCAGAGCTAGCCTGGACATTGTACGAGTAGGTGTCCGAGAGTGGGTTCCATTGCAGCCCAAGTACCTTTACTATTACTTCACTGTCTTGGTCCATGGAGAATGGCCTTGGCAGTTGAACAGCATCGGGAGGGAGCCACTCCAGGAGCACAGGATTATTACTCATGAATTTGCGTAACATGAACCCACCTTTATCGAGAAGTGTCAAGAGTTCTCGCTGAAGTTCCAAGGCTGCATCTACTGAGTCAGCTCCCGTCACAACATCATCCACATAGATATCTGACAAGAGTGTCCTTGAAGCAGTAGGAAACTGTTCCCGCTCATCAGCAGCAAGTTGATGCAGGGTGCGAATTGCTAAGTAAGGTGCTGAGGACACTCCATACGTCACGGTTTTCAGTCGATATCTTCAACTGGTTCCGATTTATTGAACCGCCACACAATTCGTTGAAAATCTTGATGCTCTCTGTGCACACCTATCTGCCTGTACATTTGCTTTATGTCAGCGGTAAACACCACTGGGTAAAGGCGGAAGTTACTTAGTACCTTAACAATGTCTTGCTGCAGCTTGGGTCCCGTGTGCAGTTCATCATTGAGAGATACTTCAGTTGAACCTTTGGCTGACGCATCGAAGACTACACGAAGTTTGGTGGTTGAACTGTCTGGCTTGATTATGCAGTGATGAGGAATGTAAAAGGAAGTAGAGCAATCAATCTGTGACTTTGGAACCTTTTCCATGTGGCCTGCCATCAAATAATCCTTCATGAAATCTGAATACATTCCATGAAGTGGAACATTGTCACTCAGTCGCCTCTCCAAACGCTCAAACCTGCTCAATGCAAGGGATCGAGAGGTTCCCAATTCGGGTTCGGGATTCCTGAACGGCAGGGCAACACTATACCGCCCCTCAGCACTTCTACAATATGTTTTCTTGAACAGTTCTTCACATACAGAGTCATCTTGGGAGAGGTAGTGTGTGTGTGGAAATTCCTCCAGCTCCCAAAACCTTTTCATTACTTCCTCCAAGGGGGAAATGGTGGTCACCATGGATGTGACAAAGGTTGCAGTTCTACAAGATGCTGTCTCCACTTTTCCCATAAGGACCCATCCCAGTACTGAGTTGAGGGCCATGGGAGAGCCTTCTAACTTACCACCGGTCAATAATTGTGGAAACAAGTCGGCTCCAAGAAGCAAATCTACAGCACCAGGGATATCAAATGAGGGATCCGCTAGCTTTAGGTGAACAACAGACTGACGAATGTCAGAAGGCAACTGTACACTGGGCAAGCTATTAGCAATTCGTGGAAGGATGAAAGCATCGAGAGCAAACCGAGGACTGTCTTCACCAACTGGACTAATTACCACTGAAGTGTAAGACTTGGCAACATTCACTGGTGTATTGGATAAACCCTCTATGGATAGGTGAGCATTTTTGCGAGGCAGACTCAAACACTGAAAACATCTTTCACTGATAAAACTGGCCTGGCTGGCAGAGTCTAGCAGGGCCCGAAACGTATGTGGGTTTCCACGCACGTCATGAATCTTAACCTGGGCTGTCGACAACAGGACTTTGACACTGAGTGCACAGCACTACAAGAGGTGACAGTGGATAATGTTGAGGTTGGATTTACATCGTGTACAGTCGACTGTCCCTCTGCAGAGTCGGGAGCAGCATCACCTTGTTCATCCTCACAAGTTTCGTCCTCAAAATGTAAATGTGAATGATGACGCGAACCACAATGGCGACAAGATGAACCCACGAGGCAGTTTTTTGCTTGATGTGATGATCTAAGGCAGTTCAAACATAGTCTGTGTTGTCTGACTACAGAGTATCTCTCTGTTGGGCTAAGCTGATTTAATTTAGAGCACTTAAACAATGAGTGAGCACTGCTGCACATTTGGCAGGAGTGCGTCTCTGATTCGGCAAGGAAGGTATTTACACTTTGGTATTTAGGCAGAACAGACTTACGAACAGGTGCAAAAGAGGGGAAATTTTTCTGCCGAGTGATCTGTGTTGTGGGTACCTTTCCCCTGGATGATATCACAGCCTCTTGAGCACGACAGTGCTTTTCCAGGTATTCGGTGAACTTGGCCAAGGATGGTAGGTCTTGACCGGTGAGTGTCATTTCCCACTGGGTTTGAAGTACCACATCTAATCTCTTGCAGAGAATAGGAAGCAATATTAAATCCCACTGACTGACTGGGACATCAAGTGCGGCCAATGCTGCCACATTTTCCGTGATAACCGTTAAAAGATGTCGAAGTGATGCTGGTGCATCAGCAGATGCAAAAGGTGCCTGCAGAAGGGCTTCAACATGAACAGATATGATTAAGCGTTTGTTGTCATACCTATCAGTGAGTAATATCCAGGCTACTTTAAAATTCAAGTCTGTGATTGTCAACGACTGAATCAACTGAAGTGGCTCATCACTTAGTGCGGTTTTGAGGTACACTAGTCTCTCAACCTCAGTAAGGTTGGCATTCGTTGTCACAAGAGTGGTGAACAGGTTGGCAAAATTCATCCACTCTCTAGGGTTGCCATTGAAATGTGGCAGCACTATTTTTGGTAGAGCAATGTGAGAATTCACGGATGAAATACTCTTTGTTTGCTCCTTTAAGTCTCTAGCCCTCTCTTCAGTAGTGAAGGACTCCACGGCGGCCATCGCTGAATAATAGTAATTTTCAAATGAGATTATGCGAGCTACATGGGCTTCAGGATCGAAACCCGTAGCTGGGTCCGCTGCAGCCTCCACAGCGAGATAGTCTGCATCAAAACGAGTTTTCACTGAAGCAAGATCACGAGCCGTTGCAAGAAATAGGCCCCTTTTATTCGGGTCCCCCGCCGCAGTGTGTGCAAGGTCCGCCGCACGTTTAACCCGGTCTTCAGCAAGTCTAAGGCGCAATAACGCCGACCGAACGTCTGCCATTATGTACTGTTATTGTGTCAAAACACGTAATCTTTATTCATTGACACAAAGAACTGTGACGTCACGTAACGGATAAAGGCAACTGCGGGATACGGCGAACAAGGCAGCGACAGGACACTAAAGGACAAAGGCAGCGACAGGACACTAAAGGACAAAGGCAGCGACAGGACACTAAAGGACAAAGGCAGCGACAGGATACTAAAGGACAAAGGCAGCGACGAGACACTATGGCCAAAGGAGACGAGGGGACAAACAAGGGAAAGGTCACGGACCCTGAACAATGATAAAGGACAGCGACGTAATACAAAGGAGAGGTTAAAGTCACGGCGCGGCGCGGCGCGGCGCACTCAGGACAAATACGATAATTTCCAAATCCGTGACAAACACAACAATAGGGTGCTTCACGTCTGATGCATTTACACGAGCAAGTTAATTGAATCAGAGTACAAAACAAATATGATCAATGCACTTCAGACGTGAACGGACCACACTCGAACTGAACGACGCATATCACCGCACGCCGACGCGGTAAACTAAACACCTACGAAACTATTTCTTGAAAGACTAAACACGCCGGCAAGATCCGGCCCGGAGGACCAAATGTTTTGACTGTGGACTGATAACACCATCTTCCTGACGGAACGACTTACCGCGGCGGCGCGATAACAAAGACTTACTAGTTGCCGGCACTGCCAGCTAGTGGCGCTACCGCAGCCAGTAGCGCGGGAAGTTCAAACACAGTCTTTATATAAGGAATGTCTCAAAGTCCCAACATATTTACACAAATTTAAAAACATCACAAGTCCAAACATACACAAGTCCAAACAGTCACACAGGTACAATAATAACTACCATAGTTAATAAATTGCATTATAGGACTAGCAGTGGATAGTACAGTATAGTAATGACTAATGCATATTAATGAGTTTGTAATAATATTATACCTGTTCTGATTCGTTCAGAACACACCCTATATTTGTTATTGAGAAACAACACTACATTAAAGAAGACCTTTAGGTAAAAGATGAAGTAAATAAATATATAATTATAATGAAGAAAAATCAAATTAGTATTTCACAAATAGACCCTACTACTAAAATCAACTTAAATTCAAAACAATAAAACCATGTACATTTATTAAAAGTTATATTGTAGTGTTCATGAAAATTGAAAGTTAATATTTTTCTGGCTTTGATCATTGATAATTTTTCAATTACAACTCTGAAGTCAAGGCTTGTTGCAAGACGGTGTTCGATTGCCAACACTCCATTGATTTAAGACGTTCTTGGGTCTGTGATGATCGTTGCCATGTTTTTAATACGTTTCCCAGCTGACTAAATGCTCTTTATGGTGATGTAACAGTAACTAGAATCGTACCAAAGATTCGTGAGTAGTATAAATTGGTTCCTCCGGCGCCAGGCTGCAGTATGGAGCCAAAGCCGATGTCCGCCATTTTTGATTGTGATGTCACGGCGGCCATATTGGATGACCTTGACCTATACATTTACCCCGGTGGCCATCTTCTATCGGCCATCTTGAACATGCCATTTTGAATTCCGCCATTTTTTTTTAAACTTTTCGGCATTTTGAATTATGACATCACCATTGCAATTTTCGTTACGACCACCATCTTGAAAATCTGTAACTATCAGAAAAATTAGGAAAAAATTTACAATTCATAAAAATTAATTAATAAAATTTAAATAAAAAACATCCCACCATCTTGAATTAACACATCTCTGTTGCACATTTCGTTAGGTCACCATCTTGGTTTCCATAAACATTGCATGTTTTGTTATGCCCACCATCTTGTATGTGTATGGCATTATCATTGCATGTTTAGTTATGGCCACCATCTTTGATTCTTGAATGCTGCAATTTTTCTTATGGCCGCCATCAGGAAAATCAATATTTGTTATGCTAGGAAACAGGGAAAAAAATTAAATTTATGAAACATTAATAAAAATTTGAATAAAAACATTCTACCATCTTGGATTATGTCATGGCCACCATATTGAAAATATGTAATTATTAACAAAAAATAAAAATATATAAAAAATTAACTAATAAAATTTTAATAAAATAGTTCTTTAAAAAACACTTATATCTTGAAGTCCTTGGTTCGAACCTGGTGAGGTTATTCGATTAAAAATGGTGACGATTCCTTCCTTCACGGAAGCCACCAGCAGACTGACCTCCCACCACTAATGACAAAGTATATATATTCAGCTAGTATGATGTCATGTCCGCCATATAGTTTTCGTCTGCTGGAGGCCGCCATATTGTTTTCGTTTGATAGAATGCACTGCTGCCATGTTAGTTTAAGTTTTACCCACTAGAATTCAGTAATCATTTATTATTACTGTGGCACACACAATCTTGAAATGTTGGTGCCATCTTGGAAATTCATAATTATTTAGCTATAAATTCGGGTAAAATTCAAAAAATCAGTTTAAAATCCTCCAATTAATATTCTGATTGATTCGATCGTCCTTTGTTTGATCCTTGATCAATGCAAAAAAAAAGGTAATTTAATTAAAAAGACCACAAAAGTCACAGGTTCGAGAAATAAAACACCATAATTTATTTTACAAACAAAAATTTTATTACATAAATTCTACACTACTTCCCTTAATGGGATTCGGTTTGAACACGTTCTGATAAACAGTCTGCGAAATAGGTTCCGGTTGTATCCCAACAAGGCAGTCCTTATTCGCTTCCTTACCCGAACGCCTTGGAATACCGCCCTTAATGTCATGTTTTTGTAACTGCAGTCTTCCTTTATACGCCAGCCCCTGCAGAGAAGTCCTGGAGCCGTACCTCATGGAAGATAAGTACTCGATTTCAAGTATTAGCAACAATTTATTACGTGACAAGATAAACTGCTTTGATGTAATACTTGTTGCCTTTAAATATATAATTCACATAAATAAACACTGTTGTTAAGATCATTAACACTGTCATAAAAGTTTGAAATATCTACCTAATTGTTACAATTACATTAACAAATGTAAAACGTTATTAAGTAAAAAAGGGTGAAAATTCTCTGTCAAGGTTTATAAGTTGATCTGTTGATAATAATGGCTTGATTCTGTGGTAAGTATATGATGCTTGCTGTTTTAATTTAGTACATCAAAAGATCCTAGACATAATGAAAATTTGTGAGATAACATTTAATAATGATCATAATTTAATGCGAATTAAAACATTTACATAAGTCCTGACGTAATTTGTGTGTATTGTGATAATCAATTTATTTTTAGGTCCAGGATTTGTCGACATACTAAATTAATACAGCAAGAATCATGAACCTTAGTATCTATGTAGACAGGATCATGCCATCAGGATCAAGAGACAAACTTACATACGTGATACAGAACAATTATAGCATGGTATAGGCCTACTGGGGAAACTCACCATGTAAATAATGAGTTGACATATTAAGCACTGTACCTCTTGAGTCCTGTTTTATAGGTGCCTAGATGCCCGACCCGGCTTCGCACGGCTATACCAATGGAAAAAAATTAAGCCACATCTCCCATTTACAGTAATGGTAAATAAAAAAAAACAGTGAACATTTATTACAATGCTGTATAATGTACCAGAGAGAAAATTAATATCACCGATGGTTTCCCGACTCGTGCACGCAACGTACAACTGATGTACCCGTACTTCGCTACGGCAGTCTACAGGCAGATCACTCTTGCGCCGCTCATTATACATGCCCCTCCTTGCGGGTACGCCACTGCCGCGCGATGCCCGTTGCCATGGAGACGCAGAAGGCATGAACAATGCAAAATCCTGTTCTCATGTAGACAAAGTACCCACTCTTGCCTGGTTTTAACCACCCATGGGATATAATGTTCGGAAAATGTCATCCTGCGTAACATAAGGAACATTACTGTGAAGTTTCAAGTCTGTAAAATATATATATACTTGAAAAAAAGGGCAATTTTTGATATTTAAAGTAACCGCAAAATTTCAACGGTGATGAGGACTGCACTAACAATGAAATAGTCGTTGCCATAGAGACGAATGAAGCATCAACAAAGCAACAGCCGTTGCCATGGTGATTTCCTACCGAAAACTTGTGACGCCCCTCGTGCCTCATCATTATATCATTTTAATTTGATAATAAAAAAACCTTGGAAACTGCTGAGTTAAAAAATATTGAGTAAATTAAAGTTATTTACCAGAGGGGGCACGAGGCGGTGAACAATACAAATTTAGACTCCCTGCACACAAGCAACTTGGGAGCTAGTGGATCGTTAAATAGAATAAGGTATATAATAAATAAATAAACACCACATAAGTAGTTTGGTTTATAGTTTCCCCTGGTTTATTATGAAGAGGTTTTGTTTTCGCATTATTTAGATATCACAATCAAGATCTTAGCAAGTAACAAAAAATATGGGGGCGCCCCGAAATTATTTAAAACAATTTATATTATCTCAATTAAACATAGTCACAGAACAAAAATGGAGATATTCCACCCTCTTAGCTTCTTTCGATGATTACATAAATCACAGTCTCATGAATTTTACAAATTCATCGTCGATTAAGTTCTTAAGGCACTGTTCGCTGGTATGTATTTAATTAATTTAGTTAATTATATGCAAGTGAAAAATATATTGCTCATATCACCCGGGTTTTCAAAGTATGACGTCGGGGTGGGATAAACTCTCTTCTTATGGGACTCGGAGCTCGAAGTCCAGGACAACAAGCTGGGAGCAATTTGTCTCCCCAGTACTTGGACCCTGTCTGAAACACAAGTCAAATTCAAAACGAATTAGACCTGCTTCCAGACAGTCATACACAGTCGGCGCGAAAGGCCAACAAACGGGAATTTAGGGAGAAAAAAAAGGCCGGATTACTCACCTAGCAGGGTGTAGATTCAGGGCTCACGAGATGTCTCGCGCCGACATCAGGATGGCGCGCACCGAGAACTCGCGGATGACGCGAAAGAAACCAATTTTTTAGGAAAATAAAAAAAAATTAATAAACTTTAAATAAATACATGACTTTTATTAATTACTACTACTGACTGGCTACTGTACAACTGGGATCACATCCCTTAAGGCAACTGACTACATCTCTTATGCACACGAATTCACCGTTCCCGCGAAAAGCCTCTTAACCCAGAGGACGCTGAGATGACGCGGTAAGTAGCCGAAGTCAGAGTACTGAGTGCGGCGATTGCGGACAATGCTCCTAATTAAAAAAGGGTGCTAGGGCCCTAGGGAGAAGGATGGGGAAGTTTCGGCCCAGGGCCGAAAACATGCGGAGGTGCCCGAGTGGTTGTAAGCACGACTTCAGTTGTTCGCGCCGAAGAGCGACTGCTGCGGTCTCTACCAGCAGGTACAGAAAGCAACATACAATCGACTTTTACAGGCCGCAAGGAGGAAGCATAGGGCCTTAAGGCGTAGCTGGTGGTGCGCTCTGGCGGTCTCAAGGGGAACTAACGGAGGCGGTGAACTGAACCGCCACCAGGTGTCGCTGGCGTAGTCTCTGCTCGCTGGCCACCAGGGCCGAATTTGCTTTTTCTGTCGCTAGATGTTGTGGAGGTCTCTGTAGGACAAGGGAGGATGTCCTTGGAATTGGCCATCGTCTTGGCGAGGTTCACGTCAGGTCACTGCTCCTAACCTAATTTCTCAGTACTAAGGGAGGGGGGGTTGAGAGAGAGGGGAGGGTGGGCAGAAAACGCCACTAAGCTGGGAACGGAGGTCCACTGGAGACTCGTTCGTACCGAGACTCGCTAGTCTCAGCAGGCCTCTAAGAAGTAGCAGCTAGCAGGCCAGAAGCTGCTCTATGCAATTTTGGTCATGCAGGGAATTAATATTACAAACCCGGGACGTGACTGCAGGCGAGAGAGATTTCAACCGGCCTGCACACGTCCACATTAGACTAGCAAAATATCAGATTGGCCCCTGAGAAAGATGCTTCAGTTCACTGGCACAAAGTTTAACTATGTGGCGTACACCAGCCTAACAAAGTGTAAATCGCCCTTTTAGTAACCAGATTATAATAAAAATAACATTTCCAAAATAATTTAAAATTATAATAACAAATTAAAAAAGGTGTCGAAATGCCTAATTTCCGGCACAAACTGGAAATTTTGATATATTACACCCTCGAAACTCCCCTTGGGATAGGATTTCCGCAGAATCCGTTCTTAGTGAGCGTCTACATCACAAAATGAGTAACTATGCTAAATTTCAAGTCAATCGGGTGTATAGTTTTAGAGATCTCGTGATGAGTGAGTCAGTGAGTGGTATTTCGCTTATATATATATATATATATATATATATATATATATATATACATATATATATATATACATATATATATATATACATATATATATATATACATACACACACACACACACACACACAAGGAATTCCTTTTCAGAATTTTAACGGGAGAGGAAAGTTATTGATGATCCGTATTTCGTTTATATATATGTATATATATATATATATATATATATATATATACATACACACACACACACAAGTCCTTGTCAGAATTGTAATGGGAGAGGAAAATTATTGATGGTCCGAAAAATTAAAATTAATAAAAAATAATAAAAATAATTCTAGTAAAAGAAAAAACAAATTAAACACAGAGAGAGGAAAAAAAACAATAGTTTAGGTTTGCGATTTAAAGTGATTAAAAGTATTTAAATACTAATTGAACTTTTATAAGGGTACTGATTGCTTCGTTGTTAATATCACATGGGTGTTTTTTACTTGTATGGGAAAATTAAAAATGATAAGGCATCTAGTGTGTGGCAACAATGTTAATAGGCAATAGGAAATAAACTTCTAGCGCCTGCGGCATTGTCAACACACGCTTCGCACGTGTACTGCATGTTGTATCTAACCCCCTCCAACACATTTGATTCTAAATTGGACTTTTAGTAAGGATCCCTAATGTTATTGATAATATAATATAGCCTATAGCCTTCCTCGATAAATGTACTATCCAAATCGGACCAGTGGTTCCTGAGATTAGCACGTTCAAACAAACAAACTCTTCAGCTTTATAACATTAGTATAGATTGTAAAAACCAGTGCATTTATCCAGAAGTATGATATTAGGTAAGTCACCAGCAAAGATGGCATGTATCATTAGTATTTTTTGCTTATATAAATTGTACATCGTTGATAAACATTTATAAATTGAATCTAGTGGATGTTTTTCTGCATAAAGACAGGGTAAGTGTAAAGGAAAATCTTGTTTTCTAAATATAATAAAAAAAACCTATTTTTTTGCATTCTAAGATATTTTCCAATCATTCTCTAAGATGGCATTGCACATATATTAATTAATTATAAGTTTAACGCGTGGTTAGGTTAGTTACATTAAAATTGCGTGAGTGGTATTACCAACATTAAAAATACTTCGAAATTGTGTGAACCAATGGTTTAGATTAGCTACATTAAGAACACTATAATGTATTGAGGATGGTTGGTTAAGTTAAGTTAGCTTCATAAATTCGAAATCATTCCAAAGATTTTACTTTTATTTAATTTAGCAAACCTAACCGAATAATGACACCCTTTACTTTATTGAATTCTTTGTGTAGCTAGCAACACTGATCAACCAATCCCACTATTGTAAAGTATTGTTATGAACGCGAGGGACAAGACCGCGATGTCAGGCTCGGAGCTGGCTGGCGGCCCTGCACGGCCACTGACGTCACGTGCCGTCCGCTGACGTGAGGCATGCCACGTGTGCCGTCCGCTGACGTGAGGCATGCCACGTGTGCCGTCCGCTGACGTGAGGCATGCCACGTGTGCCGTCCGCTGACGTGAGGCATGCCACGTGTGCCGTCCGCTGACGTGAGGCATGCCACGTGTGCCGTCCGCTGACGTGAGGCATGCCACGTGTGCCGTCCACTGACGTGAGGCAGGCCACGCGCGCCTGGCCGGATTACAAGGGTCGTCGCTACCCCCTTCCACCACCACTCCCTGTGCACCGTCCTGCCACGGTGCTATCTATCGCTGAGCAGCCTCGGGAATTCCTCGGGCCGCCGCGCGGAGTGGCGTGAATGTACGCCGCCCTTCTGGACCGTTCGGGCGCCGGGTCGGCCCGGGATGACGCGACTCGTCACCGCTGCTCTCGTCGGTTCGAGAAGGGCGCCCCAGGTACTTAAGCAGCGACGCCGGCCTCCGTGGCAGTTCAGCGAGGAGTGCGACGAGAGTGCCGCCAGTGGAGTGAAGTGCGACATCGACGAAGAGGGTGAGAGACCCCCTCGAGAGTGGCGCGACGTGGAGTGACGGGACCGTGAGAGTGCGACTGAGTGGCGCGAGACTGTGTGAGGACAGGCGCGAGGTGAGGGGCGACCCAGCTCCAGTGAGGAGTGCGAACTGTGGACTGGACAGACATTGAGTGACTTGAGGATAAACATTATTAAGTGCCAGTTATTTGTGATCGGACATTTTTAAGTACAATTATTTATTAGTAATGTAAATATTAGAAATTAATAAAACTGTAATAAAAACTAATTGGGCTATCCCTTACAAGCCCAGTTTTCCCTACAATAAGTCGTAACAGTATTGTTATGTATGGTTAACTTTGCCAAATAACTATTCTCACAATATCACAGTATTTGCAAAAACATAATCCTAGCCTAGCTACCCATTAAAAAGGTAAACTATTTGCAAAATAACTTTAAGTATTTTAGAGAATAACTGAAAAAATATATTAGTAAGTAAGAAATAATCATTGGAATTTAATTTTTTCTCTTCATAATTACCAAGGACAGTATCAAATTCTATTTTTCTGTTAGGAGTTCTTTATGTTTATGTAGCTGAAATTCCAAGTGTTTCTTAACAGAGATGGTTGAAACAATGTAACCAGTCCAACTGTTAACAGCCATATTATTATTATTTTGATTATTATTGTAACATTAATTGTATATTTCATGAGCAGATCTTATGTATTTAATAATTTTATTCTAAAGAGGACAACCAAAGTTAACCTATATCACACATCTAATTTCCAGAGACAACACACTTTTTAACTTCAGGGTCATCTAAGCATTATTCTTTGGAAACTTTATTCATTTGCTTTAATTCAGCACTCTGACACGCTAATATCCAATTTTTATTTCACTATGCAGTTAATTTGGTTTGCTGATGGTCCTATAGCTCCTTGGTTGCTAGGGACGGAAAATAAATAGTTAGGAGGAGGAAAGAGGAGACGCCATCGCCATCTTGCAGCGGGAAGACGTTTCTCGGGCTGGGGCGAACCAAAGCCTTGGTTGCCGCCCGAGGAATTGAAGATTCGCGTCATCCGCGGTCGTGCGATATTCAGAATTCTCCACACTATGATTTGTGAGAATGGTTCTGGACTGAATAAGTCTCAGATAGGGAGTATCGGCGACATCTAGTGCCAACTTCCGCGTCGGTCCCGTTCGTCCCGTAGTGGTTCCGGACGACTGACGTCAGCGCCAGCTACGATCGGCCACGACGTTTGGTGAGACCGATCCAAATTAAAACAGACTTTTTAGGACGAGAGGGAAGCTGATTCTTCAGCCAGACACCCGGCTACTTCAGATCTTCTGTAGTTCGCCAATTACAGCTTCCAGCGTCCAGTGTTCCAGCGTCGCAGCAGACCACCTGGAGGTCCTGGGAAGAGAGCCTCAAGCCTCCGACAGCTTATAGCTAGACCCGGCATGGTAGTAGATGTGTTCCTGTGACGTCATTTACATCTACTTACTGACACCTAGGTCTGAACAAAATGCTAACATACACAGTAAATTATTTTGGTTGTTCCTCTCGCTGAATTGCATGGTTGAAAGTAACTTCACGTCAATATCAAAGAACACATTAAAATCGCATGTTTTCCAGTTATTAATATTTTATTTATGGTACATGTCAAATTACGTCTAAAACAGACCAGGTCACAGGTAATGCAAATTGTCACTCGTCACGCAACACTACCAAACTTCCTTTTAACAATTATTCTCTTGACAGTAATACAATGCAGTGACGTGCTAGCTGGAGTAATAGTCTGGATAGTCACTCCAGCAGCAGCGTTCCCGAGATCTACTGCGGAGAGAATAGGCGCCAAAACCCTGAGAATATTCTTATTGTATTATAATAATTATTGGCAGTGTAGGGTTTCACAATATCTACACCGCAAAACACCGTAGAACTCCAATAGTTCACAACATAAGTAATTAATATATTATAGTGATAGTTCATATATTAGATTGAGAATTACAAAATGAAACTGTGGCCTTTTAAAAATAAAATTATTCAAAGCAGACAGAAATTAAAATTATAATTATTGACTTTTCTTAAAATAGATAGTTTAACCTTGATTTAATTATTTTATATATTGAAAATTTAGGTTTTCTGTTATAAAAGTTCTGACAGATTGGGTGGTCGTGAGGTAATGTACTCAAGCTAGCGTTGAAAAAAAATAAGGTTTATGACAAATCGTGCTCAGGTATCGAAAAGTGCATTTTCTTTTTTTATTTTAACATATGCTAAATCATAGTTAGTAATAATTTAAACACTTAAGAGGTTAATATAAAAAAATAAGAGGTATTTTTTAAATTAAAATTCTTAAAACTGCATTATTGTATTTCTCTGATTCAATTTGATGAATATATTAAATGTAATTGTGATATTATTTCAAATAGATTACAGGTAGTTGACCATTTTGAACAGCAAACAACACACACTCTAGGAAATTAATGCAAGTTTAAGCAAGAAAATTGTTCATGTTAGGTAAGCACAGTTTATAATATTTGAATTAGTACCATTTTGACAAGATTTTATGCATTATTAATGTTGCTTAACTAATAAATAATTTACTTAAGTTATAGTTCATATTATTTTATAGAAGCTGATAATCTTCAGAATTACTGGTTCAGCTTTCAATAGAGCCTTATTTTGGGGTTTGTTTTTCAAGGGAGAGATTAAAAAAATACCTTAGCTGCTATGCATGCTAGTTTTTTCGAAAATAGGTAAGTTTAAATGTGTTAGTACTTAAATCTCTCTTCTTAGGTTGGGGAGGGGAAAAGCACTTTAAGAAAATACAGTAAATTTAGAAAGTAGAGGCTCCTGGGAAATAAGGAAAATAATAACAGTTAAACGTTTTAAAGGGATTAAGAAACGGCACTTTTACACTTTTTAAATATTATAACACAGATATTACATATTATTAATGTAACTGACAAACCTAAACAAGTTTTAACTTAATTTTCCTATATCCTCTACTTTCAAGTTTCATCGATTACATATTTTTTTTTAGAATGACTCTTTTTTAAAATTGTACATATCATTAATCACAAGGTTGAAAAGTTTGTGAGATACAAATTTTATTTTTTTGAATATAAAAACATTGAATATCGTGGTTTTACTTTACTTATCTCAGTATATACATGCTGCAATATTTATGTATTAACACACGTTGCCTAGTTTTGTACCTGTCCAATGTAATTTTTTCTTGAAACAACATAGGAATATGTTTGATTTAGCCTGCTACATAATTTAGACGATCCCGTTTAAAAATTGCATTGAATCTGTAACAAAAAAGTTAAAAAAAAAGGGGGTGTGTGTTTGTCTGTAAAGTCGGTTTACGGATGATAATTTTACGTGATAACATCATAAGAAAACATTGATGAAAAATTGCATACCTTAACCTGTTTGATATTATAGAAGATTTTCTCGCACGGTGGTTGGCTGGTTCTTGCACGCTCGGCTCAGACGGAACGTGAAGTTGAGTCATGCTTTTTCGTGCGTGCAGCAGGCGTTTATCGATTTATAAGACGTTACCACGTCAAAAAGGCAATTAAAAATGGAATGGCGCATTGAAGATTATAACAGACCCGCGCACAGCCAATAAAAGCAGTTCTTATTCCAGTGAAGTTAATTCTTTAAAATTTATATAACATTGTGATGAGTTAGATTACCTATTTATACTGTGCCAAATTACCTACCCGAAATAAACGAAATTGGTTCAATAACTGATCTACAACTTGATGTAAGTTTTTGGACATACGCCATTGCTAAGAACTTTTTCTGTTGAAGAAAAACTAAAAACTAAAAAATAAAGAAATAAATAAATAAAACCCCAAAAAGACAAAAAACACAAAATTAAGCAAAAAATTGCTGTTGTCAACAAGGATATAAACACCACAAAATATTCCGTAACAGGAATATGGTCAACAAAACAAAGAAAAACAAAGAAAAATGTACTAAGAGAACAAAAAAAAACCCACAAATGATGACGACACATAAATATTGAACCCAAAAAAAATCAGCACAGCGGCTGGAACGAAACAAAAACACGACAAAACGAAAAGACGAAAAAAAAAAAAAAAAAAAACAATAGTTTTCCAAAACAGAATAGAACGATAAATAAAAACCACAAATGATGACAGCACAAAAATATATTGAACCCAAAATAATTCAGCCCAACAGTTGAAACGAGACAAAAACACGACAAAACGAAAAGACGAAACAAACACAATAGTTTTACCAAAACAGAAACAAGCGACGTTTCGGGAACTGCTATCTGCTCCCGTCCTCAGGCAGAGTCGCACATGGTACGGAAACACAGGTGCGACAAAGATAATAACTGATCTACAAGTTGGTCAAATGTTGGGTCGAAGAAGGCCTAGCTAATTTTCAAGTGCATTAAACAACGTACTTACAAATCAAACTACAATGAATCTGTATTTAACATTATTGATCAATATTTACATCTTTATGTAGAACCTGCAAAAACTGTAAAATTGCGAAAAACCTACATTTTGAGGGTATATGCTATCAACTAACAGCTTTCTCCCATAAGAACCAATGCTTTCACAGCTTTGTTTTGCCCAACATACTCTCTGTCTCTCTCGCTCGGATTGTAGTTCCCAGTCTGCCGTCGACAGCAGCACCTGGCGCGCGGAGGTACAAGCTTTCTAGTGGCTCTTTCCTCTCTTGAGCGGCGAGGAATAGCAAATACCATCAATATCTAAAATGGTTTACTATTTTGGTGCATAGTATGTATGATATCCTTACTAGTCCAGTTTAATATATACTCTGCCAGTTCTAAGGTTTATCACAGTTCTCAACAGTTTGTAATTGGAAAGTGTTTATAAACGAAAAAAAAAATTGGAAAAAAACATTTTAATACAAATAGCAGCAATAACTTGTGTAAGAGCAGTGCCATTGAAATTTTTATCTATATCTATATTATAATTTAACAGGTAACTAACTTTTAATGAGAAACATGCGGATAGAATTTTCATCACATAGCATAATCAATGCAAGACATAGTTGATCTATTAAATAAACATTCAATAAAAACTTTGAACATTTTAGCGTATATTAACTCTATAATAAAACCCAAAATGCTGACAATGTATCCAATCACGAGCAAATAAAAGTAACTTTGCAATTGTTCCATGTTGAAAGGTGTTATATTCTCACCAGCTTTCTCAAATTTCAGGAAAACGCGCTGAAAATCTTTTCTGGTAATTTTGTCAACGAGACCCGCCTCTCTATAGTACCAAACACCGCGGTTTATTATGTTTAGATACGGAAAGTTGTTTCGTAAAACAGCAACTACATATAGAGGTAATATTTCCTTTTCTGCTATATGTAGTAACGGTTGACCATTTTTCAAATTCTCTGTCCTGCTGACTTCATATTTTGCTCCTGATGAAATATGCAAAATACTTAAATTCCTGTGATTTATCACATCACGCACACCATCTTCCACGCTACTTATTACAGTCATGAGATTCAATAGTGTAGCTGATGTTTTATCCTCGAAATTAGTTTCTGATATCATGTTAGAAACGTCAAGCTCTATATTAGAACCGTATTTAACAGGAAGTCCTACAGATAAACCTTTACTTTCAATCTCGTCAACTGTGTTGATATCAGGGTAGTACTGGGGCACTGTCAGATAGCTCGTGACGGATCCTGTGTAGGCGTTGTTTACGACAAGGTTTAAAGCCATGACAGAGATAAAGTACAGTCTCAAGGAAGAAGACACGACAGGGTGGTGTGACACTCCAAGGAAAAATAACCTGAAAACCTCCAAACTACCGTACAATTGTTGAGTATCTTTTCTATTAAAATGTGAAAAAATACTTTCTAAAACAACAATCACTGGATAGCAACATAAATACATAATCCATAATTCATAGCTGAAAGGCAAAAATACAGTTATCCAGCCTGGTATTTTCTGGGCTTTCGGGACAATGAGGACAAGTTGCTCAAACATATACGGGTAAAGGGAGTTCTTGAGGTCTCTTGACTGGAGGATAGTGAATGGCAGGATCATGTCGAATGTGTCATTGAAGCGGTCGCTCAGCACCCACTGAGAAGTGTTCATGCTTCTCGCGGAGTTGAGGTCCGTGGTGATGGAGCACCTCGTCAACTTGGTGAGAGCCTGCGAGATGTCGCCCATCATCCCGCCCAGCACCTGCTCCCCGCTCGGCCTCCTCACCACGTACGCGAATGGGAAATATTCAACTGGAGTGATTTTGAAAGGATAGCCCATTGCATTGACCACAGGTCTCTCGAGAAGTTTACCAGGGTGGGTCACGTCGATTATTTCGCCATGACTGACAAATTGATTAAATCTTTTCGCCACAACATTTCTTTGAGACACACTTATCACCAAGGAATCAGCTGTCTCGTATCTGACCCAGCTAGTTTTCAGCAGCTCGAAATGCATGCTGGCATCGGTCTCATTGGAACCGGCGTCTATGAACACCACTAGCGACTGAGTGTTCCAGACGGTCAGTGCAGCTATCTGAGCCAGACGCTGCAGGTACAGGTCCGCCCGACCCTGGTCGGATAGCAGCACGAAGGCTGGGGTCTGGCTGCACGAGGAGTAGCCGAGGGCAGGCGGTGCAGCGAGAAGAACGACGGGCAGTGTTGCGTGCAGCGACCTCACTATCATGTCCTGGAGCGCGCTGCCTTCCGCGTCGGCGAATATCAGGACGGATCTGACCTCGTCTCTCAGATGACGTCTGATGATGGACGTGGTCTCCCGGACAAGATGGCGACAACAAGGGGTGAGTCTGATCTTGACTGCGCCTGAACAGCTCAGACTCAAGAAGAATATTGTCAGGATCTTGATGTTCAGAGCGTTGTGAGCCTGTAACAAACAACAAAACCGCATTTTATTACAGGAAAATTTTACTAGCACTGCAGTGGTGAGGTTTATGCATTAATAAGATTTTTTTATGTACACATTAGGAAGTTCGTGTTGTTCATTTCCGTTAAACATAAATGGAAAGACTATAAGAAAAAAAAATATTTTCGTAATATGGCCGGTTGTCGTGATATTAATCATATATTTGTTTTTATACATGTAACCAAATTGATGTAAGATAACTTTATTTGATAAGAGTGGTAGTTATAATGTAAACGGCTAGTAGTGTTCCTGAACGTGGCAAGTGCGCGTGGCAGTGCGGTCTGCCACCGCCAGGGGCGCTGGTGAGGCAGTGACGTCACGAGGCGAGCGAGACTGCGCTGAGACTTGCGTGAGCTTAGTCCAAGTTTATCGATACATCTATCGAGTCATCTCAAATTCGAGTTGACTCGATAGCTCTTCTAATGATAGAAAATATTAAAAGGAAAATAAATGTAGATCATGAAGATGCTACGGTTTCTAGGTTATCTTGGGTTTCTCCGTACTCTACCCCTCCACTGAGGTACGAGAGGAAGCATGACGTAATAGCGGCAACGTACTTTATTAAAAACAATTAATATATTTATAAAATTATAAAATAAAATGCATTTTTGAAACAAAAAATGTATGACATATATTTTTTAAAAAATATTTAAGAATTAAAAAGTTTAATAGTTGCTATAAAAAAGAGAAATTGCAGTAATAAAGAATGTAAGTCATGCACTCCCGTGATAAAAAAAACAAATATGGCAACACTGCGAAAGTGAAAATATTACACGTACAGGACGAGCGCGACGGAACTGCGATGTCCCTACATGAGTAGAGAGTGATGGTCGCTCCGGGGACAGGGCTCTTGGCGAGGCGAGTGCACCGCCATCTTGGACTTTCATGTACAAATTTCCCACTTTTCTCCAAAAATGACTAAAAAGATTCCAAAATAATAGAATATGACCCAATTTAGGAGGAAAATGTCTTTTTTTTTTTTAGAAAAATATTTCCATTTTTAGTGAACAATTTAAAATTTTTAGTGAAAAAATGAGAATGGTGTTTTTTCCTCCCAAGAGAAGAAGACTATTCATTAGAGAGGTGGCATATTCTTCAAAGTGGGGCCTAAATTCCCAAACGTTCCGATCTGTGTTCATAGCATTGATCGTAACACCGACTACTATACTGGCATTCTTAAAAATATGATTTTTTAAAATAAATTAAATACTATATTATTTTTAATAAAAAACTACTTATGCCATCGACTGTGACGTCCTTGGTTCTATCCCGTCAAGTGCAATTAAAAAATAAGTATTAACAAACATTAAAAAAATATAAAAAAAATATTACTTAAATATAAAAAACACTCTTACTTCATGTATTCCAGAGGAACTGGATTCAATTCCGGCAAATTCAATTGTAAAATAATTTCATATTTTACCAAACCATTAACCAGGTGACTGAACCAAAACATTAATTAATACCAGATGCATATAATATTCCCACTATTATGACGTCATTGAAGCCATGCTGTATGATGCTATTTCTTTGGATTAGCCTATCGTTGGCTAGAGTTGGATAGTGTCATCGCCATAGTGTTTAATTGGTTATCCGATAGAGCGCACTAGTATCAACCACTAGATCGTCAACTATCGTAGCGTCCGCACAACTTTATTTAGGTCATATTGACAACAATGTCGGAAATTCATAATTTTATCTGAAAAAAAAAACTTAAAAAATATTATCATTAAATCGATTAATTTGATCTGTTGAGGTTCTTGGTTGGATCAATAGTGATAATGTCATAATGAATTTCGGCTTTTACATTTTAAGTTCCAGGTTCAATTCTACGTTGTAAAAACGATCAACTTACAAAAAGTTTTATTACCTATCTAATATACTTCAAAACCAATAAGGCTTTAATCAATAACATAATTTCCTTCCATTAGACCCGATTTTTGAAAAAGTGTTTTTCATGTCTTTGTATGTATACCAGAACATCTTTTCAAGACCCTTGATTTTAACATATGTCACCCATGTACCACATCCGCCACACTTGTACCACATCTGTCACACTTATACCACATCTGTCACCACATCTGTCACACTTGTACCACATTTGTCACACTTCTGCCATATATTTCACATTTGTACCACATCTGCCACACTTGTAACACATATGTCACACTTTTACCACATATGTCACACATGTACCACATATGTCACACTTATACCACATATGTCACACTTATACCACATATGTCACTACATATGTCACATGTGTACCTCATATGTCACGCTTGTACCACACATGTCCCACTTGTACTACATCTGCCACATTTGTACCACATCTGTCACCACATGTCACACTTGTACCACATATGTCTCACCTGTACATCATTTGTCACACTTCTACCGCATTTGTTAGCACATATGTCACAATTTTACCACATATTCACACTTTTGTTACATCTGTCACACTTGTATCACATATTCACACTTGTACCGCGGGGTTTGCCGATCAATACGGTCCAGGGCGCTTGCAACTGCTACAATGTAGGGAAGCCTCACCACAGTAGATCTAACAGTGCCCAAGAGTGGGCGAGGGTAGTATAATGGTGTTGGCAGATGATGGTTCGATAGATGTTGAGGTCGTTACCACATTTAGAACTGCAGGCAAGGTCTCCTCGGCTGCCGTAACAGCATTCCTTCAAGTCTTCAGGATCGATGCCTCTAAGGTCGATGTTGATTCAGATACCATCAAGGTCCAGAGGTGTTCGGCGTCGCTGCCACTGAGGTTATGTCTGCCATGGCAGGTCAAACTGGTCTGAAGATGGCACGGATGCCACATAAGTCTTAGTCGTTGATTGTACTGTAGCCATCGGTGATGGTAGTCTTGCTGAAGGAATAACTACCAGGAGAGTCTATGAGTGCTCCTCCAAGAACAAGGTGAACTGAGTGTCGCGCTGATGATAAGCCATGTATGTGTCCATGCCCTAAGCCACATGTAAAGGTGCAGCCATCTTTTTAAGTTTCTATCCACACAGATTATTATTATTATTTTTTTTAGAATATCAGGATGATGTAAGCGCGTTTTTATTAAAATTTTACTAAAATGAATTTAAATATGCTTTTATAAATTTAAATATTGTCTCAATTTTAGAACAATAATAACGTATTTTTAATATGGTAATGTGACATCATTATTTCAAAATGACGGAATCCAAGATGTCGAAATGTTCTAGAAAACAAAATGGCTTAATCCAAGACGACGGAAAGTTATATAATTCAAGATGGCGGCGTTATGTAATAATTCAAAAGGGCGGACATGACGACATCCAAGATGATCACCGGGGTCAATTTCAAGGTCAAACTTCAAGATCTTTGATGGCTTAGGGTGGTATGTCGATGGGGAATCCAAGCCACTTTGGGAACTTCAAGCCTTAGGGAAAAGGGAGTTTTTTCTTCGAAATAGAGAATATTTTTATTTTAAGAATTTTGGCCTATTTTGAGTTATTATATAACATTTTTTGGCAAATTTAGAAAGTCGAGGTGAAATTTCAAGGTCATCCAATATGGCTGCCGTGACGTCACAATCCAAGATAGCGGAAGTAGGCTCTAGCCCATCACTCCGACTGCAGTGCTGAAGCCGTCTACTCGTATTGACGTGTTTACACCACCTTCAGAGCCAGTTTACCTACAGATAGATAATATATCATTCTGAGTAACAAAAGTAATTCTACTATCAGTTTTAAAGCTAGTCAATGATTTTAGAATCAAAATTTGATTTTCCAGAGAAAAAAATAAATTCCATGAAACAAAAATAGCCTTCGCTGAAAATAGTTTTAAAAGTAAATACAATAAATTATGGTTTCTATTTTTTTAATATTTTAAATAACATCTGATTTGTATACACTAATAGTACCTAGTAAGTAATAGGGGCTCCGGGCACAGACGCCAGGCGGTGGTTGTGGTGTCAGTGTCAGCCATCTTGGATTGTGACGTCACGGCGGCCATCTTGGATAACCTTGACCTTGACCCCGGCAACCATTTTGGATACGCCATCTTGGATTTGCCATTTTGGATGACGTCATTTTGTTTTCTCGAACTTACTGCCATTTTTTCCGCCATTTTGAAATATGACGTCACCCTTGCAATTTCCTTTACTCCCCCCATCTTTAATTTCTTTATTTATTATCCGATTTTAATGAAAACATATTAAAATTTATAATAAAATTCAATTAATAAAAATTAAATAAAAATATTTAATAAACAAACTTTTACGGCATGGAGCTCGGAGTCCACGGTTCGAACCCAGTGAGGGCAAAAAAAAAATGGCGAACGATCCTTCCTCCACAGAAGCCACCTACAGACTAACCTACTACCAATAACAAGGTATATATCATCAACTAGTATGATGTCATGTCCGCCATCTTGTCTTCGTCTGCTGGAAGACACCATCTTGTTATCGCCTGCTAGAGTGCGCTGACGACATGTTAGTTGAATTCTTACGCGCTAGAGTGCAGTAATTATTTATTATTACGGAGGCATCCGCCATCTTGGAATTTGGATGCCATCTTTGAATCGTGTAATTATTTAGCTAGAGATTCGGGAAAAATTCCAAAATTCACCAAAAAAATTGGCAATCATTTTACAGAATGGTTTGATCAGATCCAGTCCTTGGTTTGATACTCGATCATTGTAATAATGTTTAATTTTATGTAAAAGATAATAATTTCAATAAACCTTGCTCAAATTTCTAAAAGAGACTTTTAATCCTCTACTATCATAATCATATAAGCCATCAAGAGCACCATCTTGGAAATTTGTAATAATTAACCTAGAAGTTCAGGAAAAAGTTCGGAATTCATTAAATAAATTTTCAATCAAAATACTGATTAATTAGATCGACTAAGGTCCTTGGTACGATCTTGGATGATGCAAAAAAATTAAATATAACATCAATTTAACATAATAGTGACCGGTTCGAGGAATTAAACACCCCAAGTTCTTTTTCAAACATAATATTTATTACATAATTTCTATTCTACTACAGGAACACTTACGAATGCTAGCTATCTTATAATCAATCATTTAGTTCCGCATCGGTGTGAAATGACTAATTCTTAGCTCCAATCGGTTTATACTAGACAGAGACCAACCAGAACCTTTACTGACATAGTTCTCCTCTTCTTGACAGAGTTTCTGGATACAGTTTTTAACAGTTTGCTTCACATCGTCAGAACTGTAAATTACTGCAGCCGAAGTCTTGAATGCACAATTCTTCACTTTGTCATCCAACGGATATGGCTTTCCATATATACAGTCCAACCACAAGTTATATTTCAAAGGTCCGTTTGTTGCTACGTCATCAGTAAGCTGATTGATTATGTACTGTCTGATATCATCAAGAAAAGTACAAATGTCCTTCGTCTCACCTAACGTATTTAAATAATAGTAGTCTTTCAACGTTTCACGAAATGCATACTGCGCCAAGTAAAAGCCATTATCATTCATTTGTAATGCACCGAACACAGTCTTAGGATTAGTTCAATGTTCAGACGTCATAGCAATCGGTTGCTGCGAATCTGTTTTTTTGCTTGTACGCTTCCGTGTCTCCAATCTAAAGCGAGGAGTCGAAATGACGGCAGGTGGTTCAGAAGTAGGCGCACGTACTCCACCTTTACAGTTTTTCGGATGTCGGCGCAAATTATCAATTCGAGTAAACCAATTAAGGCACTCATCACAGCGAAACTTCATGCGAGAAGGATTCTTCGTGCATTTGCTCCGCTCATGTCTTCGTGCATCATGGGAAAATACGAACGACGTATCACAGTAGCTGCAAGGATGCCTAGTTGAAGACAAACACGAACCAGATGACGATGTAACTGTGGTTGTACCATTTCCAGGCATACTCTTATGCACATCGATGCATCGTTGTTGCACCGATACCTTTAATTTCTGCCGCTCTGCAGGGCCTTTACATGTCTCCAAGTGTTGCTTCAAATTAGCATTTCTTGTAAATTGCTTGCGACATTTAATACAGCCAAACATTTTACGATAAGGGTTCTTAGCACATTCTCTCTTCTCATGTCGGCGAGCATTGCTGATTTTTGAGAAAATCTTGTCACAGTAACGACATCGATGTTCATTAGTTGTTGAGGATTCGTCATCCATTGAAGTCTCCATCGAGGGCGAAACATCGTTCGTTGAGGTTTCCTGTACAGCCAGCACTACCGGCATTAAAGTCTCTTCTGCTGGTGGTATAATGTCTGTCGAAGTCTCCTCCAGTGTTGCCGTCACCGTTGCCAACGGGATCTGCACCCTCTTCGTCGTCGCTAACGTCAAGGTTCCCGTAGACGATGGTACAACGTCCATCGAGTTCGTCGTTAAAGTCAGGTAAAGATGCCATCGAGTTTGAGGGAACAGGTAATTACGCGATTTATGCAACAGATTAAACAAACTAGATGATACTTACACCGTCGACGTCAGTAACAAACTGAGCGTCCTGCTGTCTAGGACTCGCTTATATACATTGACTGGATGGAATAATACGCTAGTCAAATCAAGAACAATTTACTATAATACTAGAGTCAAAACAACATTAAAAATAGAAGCACCATACACAAAAAGGCTGCACATTTGTAAACACCGCCAACGAAAAGGCAACACATTTGGAAGCACCGCCAACGAAAAGGCAGCACATTTGGAAGCACCGACAACGAAAAGGCAGCACATTTGGAAGCACCGACAACGAAAAGGCAGTACATTTGGAAGCATCGACAACAGAAAGGCAGCACATTTGGAAGCACCGCCAACGAAAAGGCAGCACATTTGGAAGCACCGCCAACGAAAAGGCAGCACATTTGGAAGCACCGACAACGAAAAGGCAGCACCGCCAACGAAAAGGCAGCACATTTGGAAGTACCGACAACGAAAAGGCAGCACCGTCAACGAAAAGGCAGCTCATTTGGAAGCACCGACAACGAAAAGGCAGCACAATCAATGAAAAGGCTGCACATTTGTCATTGACTCCAATGTTCATGGGCTCCAATATTCATTTACTCCAATATTCATGGGCTCCAATATCAATTGGCTCCAATTGCTCCAAATGCTCCAACAGGCTCCAAAAGGCTCCATCAGTCTTTTGGCTCCAACAGTCTTTTGGCTCCTATAGTCATTGGCTCCAATAGTCATTGGCTCAAATATTCATTTGCTCCAATATTTATTGGCTCCAAAATTCATTGGCTCCAAAATTCATTGGCTCCAATATTCATTGGCTCCAATATTCATTGGCTCCAATATTCATTGGCTACAATATACATTGACTCCAATATTCATTGGCTCCATCAGTCATTGACACCAACAGTCTTATGGTTCCAAAAGTCTTTTGGCTCCAAATATATTTGGCTAGAATTGTTCGAGTCTTAGAGACTATGAGGCCACATGGCTACGAGTCTAAAATGATCTAGCTGGTTACGAGTTACACATGGCTTGCGAGGCTACAGAGTTACGAATCTTCAAGTACACAAGTTTACGTGACTGCGAGGATACAGGACTACAAGTCTGCATGAGTTCTTGACTACGAAGCTACACGCCTACAAGGCTCCAATTGCCAAATCTGTCTTTGACGGAGTTTTTCTCTTATGCTACATGTGAACCATCAGCATTATGTTATAAGATTACAAGGCTACTTGCTTACGTAGCTTCAAGTCTACGAGGCTCCAATGCATCATGACTACGAGACTACGAGCTATGAGGTTACGAGACTATGCGATTGTAAGTCTTCAAGTTTACGTAATCGCGAAGCTACAGGACTACGAAGCTTCCAGAACGCATGGTTACGAGACTACATGACTTATTGTCCGCGTGGCTACGAAACTTCATGTCTCTAACTGACTACAATAGCACTATTCAGTTCAGTTTCAGTTAATTTATCTCATGCAAAGGTACTTGTTGCAAGTAGTTCCGCTTTTCAACAACAGATGATGTCACGTGTAGTTTGCAGGTAAATAATATTTATTTCTTTTATGCGGGATGCGGGATGCTCACTATCGATCGCATAAGAGGATGGCTATGATAGTCTCCAAGGAGAAGGAAGTTCATCATTCCTGCTAGTGCTTCTGAGATTTCTCACGGTCCGCCATCTTGGATTGCGACGTCATGGCGGCCATCTTGGATTAGTGTGACCTTGATCTTTGACCGAAACCGCAGGACTGATCGCAAGCACGCGGATTAACCATCAAAATATTGATAAGAATAATCAGGAGCACACGGAGAAAACCATCATAATATTGGTGGAATAATCAGGAGCAATCGGAGAAAACCACCATAATATTGACAAGAATAATCAGAAGCACACGGAGAAAAACGGCACACGTTTCCTTTGTAATCATAAAATTTAAGGGAAAAATATATTTAAAAATATATATAAATAAATAAAAATTTAAAAAAATTTAAAAAAATACATAAACAGATTCTGCTAGCTTGTAAACTTATCATTGTTGAGCAAAGATAGAGTTCTACTACAAGCCAGAATTTTATGTATTTTTTTAAATTTTTTTAAATTTATTTTTATTTTTAAATATTTTTTCCCCTGTAATTTTATGATATCAAAGGAAACGTGTGCCGTTTATCTCCGTGTGCTTCTGATTATTCTTGTCAATATTATGGTGGTTTTCTCCGTGTGCTCCTGATTATTCTTACCAATATTATGATGGTTTTCTCCGTGTGCTCCTGATTATTCTTATCAATATTTTGTTGGTTAATCCGTGTGCTTGCGATCAGTCCTGCGGTTTCGGTCAAAGATCAAGGTCATACTCATCCAAGATGGCCACCATGACGTCGCAATCCAAGATGGCGGACCGTGGGAAATCTGAAAAGCACTAGCAGGATTGATGAACTTCCTTCTCCTTGGAGACTATCGAAGCCATCCTCTTATGCGATCGATAGTGAGCATCCCGCATCCCGCATAAAAGAAATAACTATTATTTACCTGCAAGCTACACGTGACGTCATCTGATGTTGAAAAGCGGAACTACTTGCAGCAAGTACCTTTGCATGAGATAAATTAACTCTCACCACTGAATAGTGCTATTGTAGTCAGTTAGAGACATGAAGTTTCGTAGCCACGCGGACAATTAGTCATGTTGTCTCGTAACCATGCGTTCTGGAAGCTTCGTAGTCCTATAGCTTCGTGATCACGTAAACTTGTAGACTTGCAATCGCATAGTATCGTAACCTCAAGGCTCGTAGTCTCGTAGTCATGATGCATTGGAGCCTCGTAGACTTGAAGCTACGTAAGCAAGTAGCCTTGTAATCTTATAACATAATGCTAATGGTTCAGATGTAGTAAAAGAGAAAAATTCCGTCGAAGACAGATTTGGCAATTGGAGCCTTGTAGACGAGTAGCTTCGTAGTCAAGAACTCATGCAGACTTGTATTCCTGTATCTACGCAGTCATGTAAACTTGTGTTCTAGAAGCTTCGTAGCTCTGTAGCCTCGCAGTCTCGTAAAATTGAAGATTCGTAGTCACGTAATCTCGTAACCTCATGGCTCGAGTCGCATAGTCATGAAGTCTTGGGACCACGTAGAATTGTAGCTACGTATCCAAGTAGCCTCGTAGACTTGAAGCTACGTAAGCAAGTAGCCTTGTAATCTTATAACATAATGCTGATGGTTCACATGTAGCATAAGAGAAAAACTCCGTCAAAGACAGATTTGGCAATTGGAGCCTTGTAGGCGTGTAGCTTCGTAGTCAAGAACTCATGCAGACTTGTAGTCCTGTATCCTCGCAGTCACGTAAACTTGTGTACTAGAAGATTCGTAGCTCTGTAACTTCGCAAGCCATGTGTAACTCGTAACCAGCTAGATCATTTTAGACTCGTAGCCATGTGGCCTCATAGTCTCTAAGACTCGAACAATTCTAGCCAAATATATTTGGAGCCAAAAGACTTTTGGAACCAAAATATTGCTGGTGTCAATGACTGATGGAGCCAATGAATATTGGAGCCAATGAATATTGGAGCCAATGAATATTGGAGCCAATATATATTGTAGCCAATGAATATTGGAGCCAATGAATATTGGACCAATGAATATTGGAGCCAATGAATATTGTAGCCAATGACTATTGGAGCCAATGACTATAGGAGCCAAAAGACTGTTGGAGCCAAAAGACTTATGAAGCCTTTTGGAGCCTGTTGGAGCATTTGGAGCAATTGGAGCCAATTGATATTGGAGCCCATGAATATTGGAGCCCATGAATATTGGAGTAAATGAATATTGGAGCCAATGAATATTGGAGTCAATGACAAATGTGTACCCTTTTCATTGATGGTGCTGCCTTTTCGTTGTCGGTGCTTCCAAATGAGCTGCCTTTTCGTTGACGGTGCTGCCTTTTCGTTGGCGGTGCTTCCAAATGTGCTGCCTTTTCGTTGTCGGTGCTATCAAATGTGCTGCTTTTTCGTTGTCGGTGCTTCCAAATGTGTTGCCTTTTCGTTGGCGGTGTTTCCAAATGTGCAGCCTTTTTGTGTATGGTGCTTCTATTTTTAATGTTGTTTTGACTCTAGTATTATAGTAAATTGTTCTTGATTTGACTAGCGTATTATTCCATCCAGTCAATGTATATAAGCGAGTCCTAGACAGCAAGACGCTCAGTTTGTTACTGACGTCGACGGTGTAAGTATCATCTAGTTTGTTTAATCTGTTGCATAAATCGCGTAATTACCTGTTCCCTCAAACTCGATGGCATCTTTACCTGACTTTAACGACGAACTCGATGGACGTTGTACCATCGTCTACGGGAACCTTGACGTTAGCGACGACGAAGAGGGTGCAGATCCCGTTGGCAACGGTGACGGCAACACTGGAGGAGACTTCGACAGACATTATACCACCAGCAGAAGAGACTTTAATGCCGGTAGTGCTGGCTGTACAGGAAACCTCAACGAACGATGTTTCGCCGTCGATGGAGACTTCAATGGATGACGAATCCTCAACAACTAATGAATATCGATGTCGTTACTGTGACAAGATTTTCTCAAAAATCAGCAATGCTCGCCGACATGAGAAGAGAGAATGTGCTAAGAACCCTTATCGTAAAATGTTTGGCTGTATTAAATGTCGCAAGCAATTTACAAGAAATGCTAATTTGAAGCAACACTTGGAGACATGTAAAGGCCCTGCAGAGCGGCAGAAATTAAAGGTATCGGTGCAACAACGATTCATCGATGTGCATAAGAGTATGCCTGGAAATGGTACAACCACAGTTACATCGTCATCTGGTTCGTGTTTGTCTTCAACTAGGCATCCTTGCAGCTACTGTGATACGTCGTTCGTATTTTCCCATGATGCACGAAGACATGAGCGGAGCAAATGCATGAAGAATCCTTCTCGCATGAAGTTTCGCTGTGATGAGTGCCTTAAATGGTTTACTCGAATTGATAATTTGCGCCGACATCCGAAAAACTGTAAAGGTGGAGTACGTGCGCCTACTTCTGAACTACCTGCCGTCATTTCGACTCCTCGCTTTAGATTGGAGACACGGAAGCGTACAAGCAAAAAAACAGATTCGCAGCAACCGATTGCTATGACGTCTGAACATTGAACTAATCCTAAGACTGTGTTCGGTGCATTACAAATGAATGATAATGGCTTTTACTTGGCGCAGTCTGCATTTCGTGGAACGTTGAAAGACTACTATTATTTAAATACGTTAGGTGAGACGAAGGACATTTGTACTTTTCTTGATGATATCAGACAGTACATAATCAATCAGCTTACTGATGACGTAGCAACAAACGGACCTTTGAAATATAACTTGTGGTTGGACTGTATATATGGAAAGCCATATCCGTTGGATGACAAAGTGAAGAATTCTGCATTCAAGACTTCGGCTGCAGTAATTTACAGTTCTGACGATGTGAAGCAAACTGTTAAAAACTGTATCCAGAAACTCTGTCAAGAAGAGGAGAACTATGTCAGTAAATGTTCTGGTTGGTCTCTGTCTAGTATAAACCGATTGGAGCTAAGAATTAGTCATTTCACACCGATGCGGAACTAAATGATTGATTATAAGATAGCTAGCATTCGTAAGTGTTCCTGTAGTAGAATAGAAATTATGTAATAAATATTATGTTTGAAAAAGAACTTGGGGTGTTTAATTCCTCGAACCTGTCACTATTATGTTAAATTGATGTTATATTTAATTTTTTTTGCATCATTTAAGATCGTACCAAGGACCTTAGTCGATCTAATTAATCAGTATTTTGATTGAAAATTTATTTGATGAATTCTGAACTTTTTCCTGGACTTCTAGGTTAATTATTACAAATTTCCAAGATGGTGCTCTTGATGGCTTATATGATTATGATAGTAGAGGATTAAAAGTCTCTTTTAGAAATTTGAGCAAGGTTTATTGAAATTATTATCTTTTACATAAAATTAAACATTATTACAATGATCGAGTATCGAACCAAGGACTGGATCTGATCAAACCATTCTGTAAAATGATTGCCAATTTTTTTGGTGAATTTTGGAATTTTTCCCGAATCTCTAGCTAAATAATTACACGATTCAAAGATGGCGTCCAAATTCCAAGATGGCGGATGCCTCCGTAATAATAAATAATTACTGCACTCTAGCGGGTAAGAATTCAACTAACTTGTCGTCAGCGCACTCTAGCAGGCGATAACAAGATGGTGTCTTCCAGCAGACGAAGACAAGATGGCGGACATGACATCATACTAGTTGATGATATATACCTTGTTATTGGTAGTAGGTTAGTCTGTAGGTGGCTTCTGTGGAGGAAGGATCGTTCGCCATTTTTTTTTGCCCTCACTGGGTTTGAACCGTGGACTCCGAGCTCCGTGCCGTAAAAGTTTGTTTATTATATATTTTTATTTAATTTTTATTAATTGAATTTTATTATAAATTTTAATATGTTTTTTATTAAAATCGGATAATAAATAAAAAATTTAAAGATGGTGGGCAAAACGGAAATTGCAAGGGTGACGTCATATTTCAAAATGGCGGGAAAAAATTGGCAGAAAGTTCGGGAAAACAAAATGACGTCATCCAAAATGGCTAATCCAAGATGGAGGATCCAAAATGGCCGCCGGGGTCAAGGTCAATGTCAAATGTCAAGGTCATGGTCATCTAAGATGGCCGCCGTGACGTCACAATATAAGATGGCTGACACCGACACCACAACCACCACCTAGCGCCTTTGCCCGGAGCCCCTATTTCATACTACTACTAATATAAAAATACAAAGATAACTATATAAAAATGAAAAAAAAAATTAAATTGCTGTGTATTATTTTGGAAAATTTTCTAAAAACAAAAGTTGACATAAAGCCAATCAAGACGATTTTTCAGAAAAAACTGACGAGAGTATTGTCAACTATATATATATTTTTTAAATTTTCGATAGTATTATCAATGGATAATAAATAACTCTCACATGTTACACGATGAAAGTATCACTATAGTAATGCTAAGAGAGTGGAGAATAACTATCACACATCTACACGATTAAAGTATCACTATAGTACTGTCAAGATAGTATAGAGTAACCATAAAATAGGTTGCACAGTGAAAGTATTGCAGAAGTTGCTGCTACAAAAGCAACTTTCAAGTGTTACTGTCGCCATGTATACAGGCTTTACATGTAACAGGTGACTCTAGTGCATTCGGGTACACTGGACGGGGATTAAATACTAGCGCTGCTTATTGGGTGAAATTAGCTGCTCAAGAATATCAGTGTCACAAAGATGGTAGATAGGAAAGCAAACCAGATGGTGGTACAATTGGCCCTAGTACACAAGTCTGTAAAGAACTGGGGTTAGCAGTAGTGGTGCATTAGGCTACAGATGTAATCACAGGGTTTTCGCAATCCAAGATCCCGACTCGTGAGCCTAATTAGCCTGCACCAGTACCGACTGTTTCATACTACTGAGATAGTGCACTGAAGGATACACTTACTGTCGCAAGCATGATGAGGTGGTCACTCACTTCACTAAAGATGTGTTCAGTGGTCTGCGCTCTTCCAGAGATGTGTCCAGTGGTCTACGCTCTACCAGAGATGTGTCCAGTGGTCTACGCTCTACCAGAGATGTGTCCAGTGGTCTACGCTCTACCAGAGATGTGTCCAGTGGTCTACGCTCTACCAGAGATGTGTCCAGTGGTCTACGCTCTACCAGAGATGTGTCCAGTGGTCTACGCTCTACCAGAGATGTGTCCAGTGGTCTGCGCTCTTCCAAGTATCGCTGTGGAAGAGCGAAAGTAAACTATTACCATGAATCATGTCACAATAATTGCCGGCACTAAAAGCAATTTATAAAGTGCATTAGCGAGGTTTTTAAACTCGCTAAGCTCTCTCAAGGTTCCCTCAGTGTTTAATGGCGTGCGCGGAGAATGATTATATCATAATCCACTGCAATTGCTTTCCATTACTAGAACCCATTTGCAGGGACTCAACCATTATGACCTACCATTTAAAATCTAGTTAAGGGATTGTTTGTAATCGATATTTTAAATAACTGACATCTTAATATTTCCCGGTTTTTGTTATTACTGCATTATCGAAAATATATAAATAATAAGGTGGTAATAATTTACTTCGTTATTATTTGGCATGTGGGTAAGTAGCATTAAAGAATTTCCTGCGACTGATTACGGTGCGTGGTGTCGGTGTCCGCCATATTTAATTGTGACGTCACACCGGCCAACTTGGATGACCTTGACCTTTAACATTGGCCTTCAAAATTGGCAAAATTTGCAAAAAATCACTCAAAATTAGCCTGTTTTAAGGAAAACATTTCCACCAAACATTTTTTAATAAATTGGTAAATAAAAATAAAAAATCCTGTTTAAATGGGAAAAATCCGAAACATTTCAAAAATTCAAAAATAGAAATGCCTCAATTTTTTTTAAGAATGAAATAACACTCACTTTCGAAAAATCTAAATCTATAATCGCTTTTATTGTGCATAGCGGGCATTAATTGATCTAATTCAAGAAAAACGTGACAAAGAGTTCCGATTCTTGCCAACATATGTTATCACGTGTTGTTTTGAGTTGTATGATTATTTTTTATGTGTCATACGGGCTGCTCACTGGTGATCGAAATAGGACTTAACTAGACCTGAAGGGGAAAGCACATCGTCTTGCATGATAACTATCAGCTGACAGGAGGCATATAAATCGAATCAGTAATGAATGTTTTTTTAAAAAATCCTGATTTAAATATTATTAGTTTTAAATAGTTAACAGGAATCCAATAATTCAAGCTGAGAATACAATTGCATGTCTCATTAAGAAAAAAAAGTTGGTTGTCTGTAAATACGGTTTACGGACGATAGTTTAACGTGACGTCATAACAAAACATTGATGAAATGATTGCATACTTTTATGAATAAAATTTAATCATTTTTATTGAATTATCACTATTTTGTATGGATACAAAGGAGTGAAATGAAATCTACAATTTAATTGATAAATTTACTTTTATTTGCACTAATTAATTCAAATATGTTTATTACTTTAACGAAGAGATTTTTTTAACTATAACTTTTATACATGTTTGCTATTTAACTTCTTCCAATCAGTGTTATTCTGTTAAGGATAGGACGATGATAGAAAAAGTAGGAAACGAATGGGAGTGTTTCAAGTTTAATGTGCCTCGAAAAAGTCAAATCGATGGTTGTTCCAATCGAGTGGAAGATAGATAGATGCGGCGCAAGCGTACAATGAGCGTAACGGGACACAGCGTAACGGGACAGTGTGAGTTACGGGACACTTTTTCGTGCGTGCAGCCGGCGTTCATCGATTTATTAGACGTTGTCACGTCAAAAAAAGTTAATATCTGGTTTTAAAAAAAATAACCAAGGGCAAAAAAAAACATTTTTCACGAGTAAATCAGAAGCACTCAGAGAAAACCAATTAAATATTGTCAGGAACACAAGAAGAAACCCGACGGGTCTCGTAAATCCAGCCCTGTGATTGTCGCATTTCAAACCATTAATACACAGCATGCATAGCCTTATAATATGCTTAGCATATATCTGTTACAAGTATGTATGTGCATAAAATTTCTATAGATATGCTAACAATATTATTATATTAAATATGCAAGCATACATCTGACTGTTCACCGAGCAGGATTTTCTAGTCTTCTGTTGGTTTCCTCCGTGTGTTCCTGATTATTCCTGGCAAAACAATATCTGCGTATATTTTTTATCGTAATAAGACATATAATTAGATTCAGAGTTTAATTTGATTCTGAATTCCGTTTACCCAACTAAAACTAATGAAATTAAAATCAGGTGGATTTAAAACAAAAATAAAGATTCATCAATGAGTCAATAACTATGTCTTGAGACATCTGAGTAACACTAACATGCAAGACGATTTCCCTTCCCCTTGATGTCTAGCGAAGCCCTCCTCTTACAATCGTGAGTGAGAATCCCGCATCACTCATAAAAAAAATACAACTCAACACAACATATGACGACATCTGTTGGCAAGAATTGTAACGTCTTACAAAAAGCTTCTTGCATGAGATAGTGGATTCCCACTGACGAGATATTAAAATGTGCTCATATAAGAGCGATAATACTGGCGAAGATTGTTAGAAAGTGGGAGTGTTCAAACCGGGTTGTATAATTTTCTGTTTGAAATATGGAAGAAGATTTTAATGAAGTATTAAAAGCGTTCATCGTGGTTCCAAAAGCTGTAACACCAACATCACCATATATGTGTCGGTACTGTGGCATTTCGTTCACTAAAACCAAAAATGCCCGAAGTCATGATAAATGCAATTGTGCGAAGAGCTAAGTTGTGGCAAGTGTGGCCAGGCATCTATTCATTGGCCAGAAATGTCAGATAGGTTGGGCCAGCACGTAAGATAGGTTGACCAGACACATCTAGCAGGTGGGCCAGGTATGTCCATTTGGTGGCCAGGCACGTACAGTCAGTAGCCAAGAGGTCTCATTTTTCGATACTCGGAATACCTTTCAAACAGGTCATGTACAATGTCAGGCGTGTAGGTCAAGCAACCCCGTACAAAGAGGGCTTCTTCGCCGACTACGATACCTGGTATTCCTCCCAGTCAAGTCATGTTCAGTGTAAAGACCAAGCGTATCCAAAGTTCTGTCCGACGTCCGGGCTGTGAAAGAACATTCTCGAACACTCGACCAGGAATCGACCTGTCCACACCATGGAGGGGGGGTTGGCAGCGGGAGGGGCAGTGGCGGAGCTGAAGGCACGTGCTTGGCACAAGCGAATCACTGAAGGCAACATATTTTATTAAAAATAACAACAAACACATAAATTTTTAAATAGTTATTTTACTGAAATCAATTGTTAAGACATAAAGACAATAAATCACTTCACAGTTTTTAAAATAAAATATTAAATAATATTTTCGAATTAAAAAAGGGTTTAGGGAATACACTAATTTTAAAATAAAGTATTATGCAAAACCTACAAAAAGTATATTTTTCATGCCTGTGGAAAAAAACAAACATACTGAAGTATGCTGCTTTGGTATATTTACAAAAAATATATAGTTTAGATTCAAAACTAATCGTACCTTCTGTATCGAAAAATAGTAACCGGGGTTTCTAGAAGCAAACTACATTATGGCAAAGTTACTTACTATGTGTCATACAGGCAGGGTACCACACACAACAGCAGAGGTACAATCAAGCAAATTCTGAACTGCATTCTAAAAACAAATGGCAAGCTCTAAAGTGTGATTGAAACTTAAATTACAACAATGTTTCTTATTGTTACAAATAAAATTCAACTGGGAACTAGCAAGTACCCATAAGGGTGGACACCTCTAGGAAGTGCAGTGCTGGAGGCAGCATGACCTAGGCCCTCAGGACACGATCTGTGCTCTTGTGCACCACCAGCTCCAGGATCAGCACCATCACGGAGGCCACTGCACCACCAAGCAGCACCAGCAAGGCCGGGTACCAGTCCACCAGACCCACGCTCACGAAGCTAGAGGAGTGGCCACTGCAAGCGGGCTTCTTCGTGTAGAGGCGGGCCAGCTCACGACTCTGCAAGCCATGCTCCTGCACCTTGCGGTACCTGCCACACACATGTGTGCTGTCAGTGAGCACTCAGCAGCACCAGCAAGGCCGGGTACCAGTCCACCAGACCCACGCTCACGAAGCTAGAGGAGTGGCCACTGCAAGCGGGCTTCTTCGTGTAGAGGCGGGCCAGCTCACGTCTCTGCAAGCCATGCTCCTGCACCTTGCGGTACCTGCCACACACATGTGTGCTGTCAGTGAGCACTCAGCAGCACCAGCAAGGCAAGGTACCAGTCCACCAGACCCACGCTCACGAAGCTAGAGGAGTGCCCACTGCAAGCGGGCTTCTTCGTGTACAGGCGGGCCAGCTCACGTCTCTGCAAGCCATGCTCCTGCACCTTGCGGTACCTGCCACACACATGTGTGCTGTCAGTGAGCACTCAGCAGCACCAGCAAGGCAGGGTACCAGTCCACCAGACCCACGCTCACGAAGCTAGAGGAGTGCCCACTGCAAGCGGGCTTCTTCGTGTACAGGCGGGCCAGCTCACGTCTCTGCAAGCCATGCTCCTGCACCTTGCGGTACCTGCCACACACATGTGTGCTGTCAGTGAGCACTCAGCAGCACCAGCAAGGCCGGGTACCAGTCCACCAGACCCACGCTCACGAAGCTAGAGGAGTGCCCACTGCAAGCGGGCTTCTTCGTGTACAGGCGGGCCAGCTCACGTCTCTGCAAGCCATGCTACTGCACCTTGCGGTACCTGCCACACACATGTGTGCTGTCAGTGAGCACTCAGCAGCACCAGCAAGGCAGGGTACCAGTCCACCAGACCCACGCTCACGAAGCTAGAGGAGTGCCCACTGCAAGCGGGCTTCTTCGTGTACAGGCGGGCCAGCTCACGTCTCTGCAAGCCATGCTCCTGCGCCTTGCGGTACCTGCCACACACATGTGTGCTGTCAGTGAGCACTCAGCAGCACCAGCAAGGCAGGGTACCAGACCACCAGACCCACGCTCACGAAGCTAGAGGAGTGCCCACTGCAAGCGGGCTTCTTCGTGTACAGGCGGGCCAGCTCACGTCTCTGCAAGCCATGCTCCTGCACCTTGCGGTACCTGCCACACACATGTGTGCTGTCAGTGAGCACTCAGCAGCACCAGCAAGGCAGGGTACCAGTCCACCAGACCCACGCTCACGAAGCTAGAGGAGTGCCCACTGCAAGCGGGCTTCTTCGTGTAGAGGCGGGCCAGCTCACGACTCTGCAAGCCATGCTCCTGCACCTTGCGGTACCTGCCACACACATGTGTGCTGTCAGTGAGCACTCAGCAGCACCAGCAAGGCAGGGTACCAGTCCACCAGACCCTCGCTCTCAGAGCTAGAGCATGCAAAGGTTTAATAATCTTAGTCGACAAATTATTTCATTTGGATACTCCCAATATAGGAATTCCATTTCACATCTAATAATTACGAATCCAGTATATTTTTTTGCAACAACCCAGTATCTTGTTGCTGGGAGCTAATATGCGAAAACAACCCTTTAATAATATCACAATTTTAATGCTATGTGCTTTTATACCGAATATTCTTAAGACTATTTCTTTGAAAATAAGCATTTTTAATCTCGGGTAGATGTCCGTACTGTTTTAACGCCAATTCTGAAGAAATATGTGTTTCACGACAGTATAGCAATTCGAAAAATCCCTGCGTAGGTTGTATTATTTCGTGATTAACTTGGATTATATTGTAATGATGAAAAAGTACCTCTGTATTCCATAGAAACCATTTTATTGCATTTATAAATATAACTTGATTGGTGGCAATGGATTGTACTTCGGCAATGGATTCAGCTAACACGACCTGCAGAACACTGTGGCATTCAGTAGAGTGAGTGTGCAGGTATACAGTATCATCATTGTAAGTGATAGATTCATCTTTAGATAAACTCAATTTCCAAGTAGATTCAACAGGGTATTGTTGAATAGTCTATTCATTTGAAATTGTTGAGGCAGGGTGAGTAGGGGGAGTATAAGGATACTGGACAAATGTAAACATTGAAATGTAAACACCGCGCCAGTACCCCCCTGGGGGCCGCCAACTTGTCTCGTGGGGGCCGCCATTGTTGTTGACAATGGCTACCAGGTCGCGCCACCATCGCAGCCACTGGGGGCCGCCATCTTTTTTTCCGTCTGCTGGAGACCGCCATATTAGTTCAGCCTTTAGTTACCGGAGCGCGCCACAGTCGCTCCGAAGGCGGGAATTGTATACAAAAAATCCCGGGCGGCGGGTGGATTCGATCCCTGGGATGCCCCAAAGTCGAGGTTAGGAGGCAGACGCCTTGACCACTAGACCGCAGGACCAGATGAAGTATAGGAAATTAAATAACGTACATATGCCGCCATGTTTTTAAATTTCGAAAAGCAATGCCTCCATACTAGCTATGCTTAAACCATCAAATTTCGAAAAAAAAAGTCTATAACCCCCCCCCACCCCAAGTATGCCTAAAAGAAAAAAATCCGCCATTATGCTGAACCGCCATGTCTTTAAATTAAAATAAAAATATGCTTAAAGGCCCCGCCATACTAGCTATGCCTAAAATGTTAAATTTCGAAAAAAAAAGCTTAAACAATACAGTCATTCTAGCTATGACTAAACCCCTCCACCCCCCACTCCGAGTATGCTTAATCGCAATGTTTAATTCCCAACCGCCATATTTTAAAATTTCCAACCGCTATGCCTAAACAGTCATATTTAAATTTTGAAAAGAAATAAAATATCGCTATGCTTAAATTTGGAAAAGTATGCTTAACCCGCCAAGGTTAAATTTCCAACCGCCATGTTTAATTTCCAACCGCTATGCTTAAAAGCCCCAGAGTATGTCTAAAACAAACACCGCCATATTAGCTATGACTAAATAAACATAACCTCAAAACCTCGTGCACAGAGAGTGAGATGTTGCCCGCTAGAGCATCACTCATAAACTGCGCAATTATAATCCCCACATCATATTATAAGCATAATAATGTCTTTAAAAACAACACTGTGTGTGGAAATGCTTTAATTAATAAGCATAGTTAAAATTTATAATATTGTGCAAACAATGTGTTAAGTATTAAGCATAGTAAAAAAAATTTATAATATTGTACAAACACTGTGTAGTAATTGGCTCTCGGCCAATGTGTTAAATATTAAGCATAGTGACTATTATTTTTATGTCAAGTAAAATAAATGTTGTAAAGATAGTTAAGTACTAAGCATAGTGACTATTATTTTTACGTCGAGTACAAATGCCATGCTGAGAGCCTCGCTCGTGCGCTGGCGAGCAGGAATGTATTAAGCATAGTTAGGACCCCTAAAGTTAACATGTAGCGTTAAGTAATTAAAAATAAAACGTTGATGCGGCACGATCGATAGAAATACACCAAATAGTGTGAAGGGACATGTACCAATAAGCATACATAAAATAAAAACTCACCGGAACGCACCCCACCCACCCCGGCGACGTGTAACTAATAAATATAAAATAAATGTTGTGTAGGGAGCTGCAAGCATGTTCTCACACCGGTAGCCGCGATGCGTCTGGATGTAGTGAAAGTGGTTACCGATGCGGCGCGTGGCCGGAGGGGAGGTGAAAGCTGTTATGCAGGCACTCCCGGACTCGCTCGCGAACGTCGGAGGGGGGAGGACGGGAAAGTTGTTTTGCAGCCAACACCCGGACACCGGCGGCGAGGTCGAAAAACAAAGCCGGAGGGGAAATGACGGGCGACCCACACGAATATCACGGTAAGTAATCCAGGTCCTTACGGAAACGGGAAACCCTTTCCACGACACTAGGAAACGTTCGCCACACTTTTTATGAATTTTATTCACTAAATAAGTATCGGGGTACGCAGTTACTTAAATCTCAGGACCATAAAAGCCACCTTTAATTTCATTACCATCCAAATCACTCAAATGAAACACACATGGAAAATTATTCGTAACTTTGACCACTCTGAAAACCTCGTGCGACCACCTCGGTTTGAATCCCTTCTCAAACATCGTCTTGTGTTTTGATATACGTACGTACGAACCCACGCGAGCCTTTAACCGTCTAGAATCTATTTTCTTAACATATCTGTAAACTGTTTGTAGCAAAGAGTTATCCCTCACAGCATTCGGAGCCATGCCTATAGTGCGGTGGAACCTATTATTGTAGACAGAAAGTAATTTCGGTAAAAGTGTAAGCCACTTATAATTTCCTTGTGCCGAGAACTCACGGTAAAGCATATCCTTTAAAGTTATATTAAAACGTTCTACAACAGACGCCTTGACTTCGCTATAACTAGAGTAATGATTAATTGCATACTTTTGCATTAAGGCTTGAAAATGTTTATTGTAAAATTCCGCTCCAGCGTCGCTTTGAATATTCTTAAAACTTCCCGCCTCATTTAAAATACTCTTCATGGCCACGGTGACTAATATTCCCGTCTTTTGTTTAACTGGAACCGCATAAGCACGTTTGCTATAAACATCTATAGCAGTAAGGATGTACTTGAAACCGCTATTTATCCTGCTGTACGGAATCATCTCTACCAAATCAATCTGTAATAAATCGCGAAGCCCATAGGTCAACACAGGTCTACGAGGAAAAATTCTGCGAACTCCGTGATGCAGTTCATTAGCAATCCCACGTTGTGCGGCACTCATTTCGCGATATATCCAGCTTCCTTCAACTCTTCAAGAATAGATATCACCTAGTTGCTATGTCTGGTATGGCCAGCAGCTTGCGAGGCCATTAGTAATCTGAGGCAAGCAATAAGCTGGTTCGGGTTGTCCCAATAGATAAATTGCTGTGTGCGTTGCAAATCCAATGTTTTTTGTAACAAACCACTTCCTCGCTGAGATGAGTCAATATTCGGAAACAATCCCCTAATGATATCAAATTTTGCATGCGTTTCGCTTTAATAACGTTTTTTCGTAGGATCATTTCTTTTATAATAAGCATTTGTAATATCTAGTAAATGTCATTATTGTTTTAAGGCAGACTCGGAGTAGGTGTGCGGCACACGGCGGAACAATAATTCGAATAAGCCGGGAGCAGGCTGTATCAATTCTTCGTTGACGCGAATTAAATTATTATCGTGAAAAAATACTTCCGTATCCCCTAAGAACCAATGGTTGTTGCGTTTATAGAGACCGTAGGTCCCATCACCCGAGCGAAGGTTGTAGCTCCATAAGTACGACTGTAATGAACCCAATGAATCATTCATAACATTGCGACGTATACTAGTGTCAGAATCATAACCATCACTAATTACCGGTTCTGGCTTCACCTCCGAAGACTCTTGTTTCGGAACAATATCATGTTGCAGAATAGACTGCACGAACGACTGTCCAAGCTTATCCAAACGCGAATTAACAGACCTGAACATTTCCTGATTAATCGCATCCCTCTCCATTCGCGCTCGCTTAGCCAAAATATATATGGCACGTATGTTCCGTATGACATGATCTAAAGCGTTTGCCTCGGCAGACATGACCATACAGCATAAAGCCTTTTTATATACAAAATGTCTAAGTTTTAGGAGGTGGTCCCTGAGGTGTGGGCCGCTAAGCAACAGTCCTCGCAGTCGATGCAGAAACCAGTCCATCAAAACCATTCTTAACAACACCAATAGTACGAGCCAATTTAGAAACACGTTGCGAAATGTCAGCGCCACTAGCGGAAAGTTTCAATACCAATTCCGCCAAGATACTGTTTACCTTTTCTATAATCGTATTCTCAAATAGATCGAGTTTATTCTCCAACAAATTAACATACATATCACCCAACTTTGTTGGCAGTACCGACAGACGAGAACTGATTTTATCCACAGACCGCTGCTCCTTCACCTCCATATTACGTAAAAACTCGATAATACCAACCTGCACATCCCGTACATTGATTAACGAAGAATTGAGCTTTATAAACCGACGCAACAGCTCCTCCGTCACAGTGCGAGTGATTACACTCGCGACCGAGTCAATATAATGTTTACTCGTGCCATCTCCAGCATCCTTAGGCATATCCACACGCTTTAAAAGTTTTCCGCCCAAATCGCAATTCCAATCAAGATCGCGAGATATACACGAGTCAAGCTGACGTTTCAGAGGACCACCTCCAAACTTTGATACGCTGTAGGACATCCTTCAATGTCTCGCAACAATAAAATGATCAAAACCACAACGATACCTGCCATTAAGTAAAGGATAATCCTTTACGATAACAAGAAAACCATGTTCATTTTTCCAACACAAGAAGCACATATCCTTAAATGCGCGAAACTCCATATCACTGTTTACATGATCATCGTAGGCATGTCGCAAATTAAGCATATCCATGCGGAAAAGCACGATAATATTCGCATTATCACGAAGCAAATGTTTAGGTATTCTGCCATAAGTTTGACCTAGGTAAAAACAATCAACATGTGCGTGTCGACCCATAGAAAAATACTGCTGTATGATTCCTTGTTTCTCACACATTATATCGTCAAACACAAACACTGAATTGGCCCTGGCCTCGCTAGGAGGTATCACATCAGCATTTTCCATATACGGGAAAAATCCCAAACCTTCCACCGCTCTAAGAACCGTAGCCAACCATTTATACTTTGGTTGGTGCAGCGATTTTGAATATAGATACACATTCTCGAACCGAAGACCGTTCGGTTCCTCCAGTAAACTAAGTAGGACACACGTTTTTCCGCATTCGGACGGACCGACAATCAAACATATTATTGTCGAAGGTAATAAAGAACCATGCCGCGACTCGCGAGCACTGGCTTCATCAGCCTGTGTAATCCGCACAGGCAGTGATTCGCGCTGTGGCACTACTTCCATTACGCAACTAAACAGAAAACTATAAAAACAGCATACTTATACCAACTCGAATCAGTATAGTGTTATGCGTTTACACGAAAGAAGGTACAAAGAGGTGGAGGAATAATAAACTCTGTTATTAACAAGCTGCCAGTAGAAGTACATCTGCCAGGATATAATTTCTGCGGTCCGGGAATGAAACTCGCCAAGAGGCTAGCACGCGGCGATACAGGAGTCAATTCCCTTGACGAGGCATGTCGTCTCCACGATATTAGCTATTCTAAAAGTAATAACCTAAGTGACAGACATATAGCCGACGGTATATTAGCGAACCAAGCCGCACAAATAGCAAAGAATGCCGCAACGAAATTCGGTGAAAAGATTGCAGCGTGGGGAGTCAATAAGATAATGAGAGTATAACGTAAGATTGGCGGCGGTGTCTCAACAAAGAAAAACCGCGCGAAAAAAGGCGGGCTACTACCTTTCATTTTCCCAGCGCTGGCAGCGCGAGGCAGTTTTATTGGCGGAGCGGCGGGTATAGCCAAGACCGTGAACAACGCACAGCACAATAGTAAAATGCGGGCGCTTGCAAAAAACGGTTCGGGTCTATACCTGCGTCCCTACCCAAAGTCAGGGGGAGGAGTCAAGCGGAGAAGAAGGAAGAGGGGGGGGAAAGGAAATGAGGATACTGAGTAACCTGCCAAAGCAAGCCCTTATCACCACAGACTTAAAGACATCAATTAGGAAATTAAAAATTCCACATTTTAGAAATGTGTTTATGAAGGATAAATTACCCACAAAACCATATCACAACGAGAGCGGTATTATTAATTTAGATACGAGTAAGAGTCCCAGAATGCATTGGGTAGCATATGCCAAGGCCGGTCGTACGGCTCGGTATTACGATAGTTTTGGAGACCTGCCGCCCCCTTTAGAAATGCAGCGATACCTGAGAGGCTGCAAAATAACATATAATTACGATAGACAGCAAAAGTTAAACTCATTTAACTGTGGACACTTATGCATAAAGTTTCTCATCTCGGTATATAAGCGAACCTGCTTCGAAAGAACATGTCAATCACGCTAATACTAAGTGGAAACACATCGGAACTGTGTTCAACACACTTCCCACCGATCGACGTAAGTGATGGGTTATGGCAGCTCGCTCTCGTGGATTTTACCGTATACAATTCTATCCCGAATGTGGACGAAAACAACCGGATGTTTAGGTACAAGCTGAAGAACGAAGAGATGAAGCGAGAAATTAAATTACCTATAGGTTCCTACGAAGTCTTAGACATTGAAACGTATATAAAACAACACCTACCCACAGATGTAATGTTTTCGTTGAAAGGTAATCCAAACACTCTACAATGCGTATTGCACAGCAATGCACAAATCGACTGCACCAGCGACTGCTCCCTAGCCCCGATGCTTGGATTCGAACCGGAAGTCTACGAGGCGAATAAAATTCACGAGTCGACCCAGCCCGTAAATGTGATGCCAGTAAATGTGATTAGAATCACGGCGAATATCATTGGCCACAGCTTCCTTAATGGAAAACCAAACAGTACGATACACGAATTTTTCCCGAACGTTCCTCCAGGATATAAGCTCAGTGATACGCCTCAAACACTCATTTACAGTCCAGTTACCGTGCAACAAATACGAGAGTTGGTTATTAGAGTGGTAGAACAGAACGGTAAATAAATCAACTTTAGAAACGAGGTGATTACATTACGCTTACATTTGAAAAAAGTATGGGGGTAAGATACTTTGGTTTGCATAAAGGAGCAGGGGTGAGCAAGCATAGAGCCAGTACAAAAGCAAACATCAAGCGGTTAACACCTGCCAATGTGAGGTTCCTGGAAAAATTAGGTTTTAAAGTATTTTCAAATGGAATATAGTATACTCGATGTGCAACAATCACCGCAGTTTGACGATGCAGTCTCAAAATGTGAAATGCACACGTACAAACCATACATTGCGGGACCGTACGAGCTAAGTTCCGAGATAGTTATAGCAATACAAAACTCTGACGTGTATACGCATATTGCTAAATCGTTTCTGCGAATTCGCGGTGCATTCACGAAACCAAACGGGCAGAAACCAGACAATGCAAAAATCGTAAACAATGGTATACTACATGATAAATCGAATATCATTCGAACTTAATGGCGTGACAATCGACGAGGTACGCGAAGTTGGAATTGTGACAACTGTGAAAAACTATTTATCGCGCACGTGTGATGAAAAATCCGTAAGTAAGATGGCGGTATGGTGTCCGGACGGTGATTACAGTTTACCACTTACAGCGCAAGGCGAGTTTGAAATATGTGTCCCGTTGAACCAGTTGCTAGGCTTTGCAGAAGACTATAAACAAATATTTATAAAATGTAAACAAACGCTCGTTATAATCACTGCAAACAGTTATATTAACACTATAATGGACACAAGCGATCATCCACAGCAAGTGACATTAAGTTTGCAATCGATCGACTGGCTTGTTCCACATGTAACGGTAAGCCCCGCCCAGCGCACACGGCTGTTTAAAATGATTGAAAAAGGCCGCGACATAGATATGGCTTTCAGATCGTGGGGAGTAGAAGTTTACCCGAGTTTACCACCATCACAGAGCGTCAGTTGGGCTGTAAAATCTAGCTTCTCCAGCGAACGCCCTCGTTATATAATAGTGGCATTTCAAACCGGCAGGCATAATGTTCTAGCCGCAAACAAATCTAAATTCGACCATTGTAATTTACAAAATATCAAGGTCTATCTTAATTCCGAGGCGTATCCATATTCGGACCTAGCAATAAACTTTGCGAATGGTTACTACCTACTTGCATATAATATGTACTCGGACTTTCAAGCGAGCTACTGCGGTAGACTAAATACGCCTCTACTTGACCTGGAGGGATTTAAAGATAAAGCCCCTCTCTTTGTATTCGACGTGTCACGTCAAAACGAAAAACTGACCTCAACCGTCATAGATTGTAAAATAGACATTACCGCAGCAAACAATATACAGCCGCTAACACAGGCATACACAATTATTCTACACGATAGATTAGTATCGTACAACCCGAGGGATCAAAGTATTAAAATAATGAGCTAAACGCGATGTATGTTCAGTTGTGTCCCAGCTGCCATGGCGAAGTGTGTTAACCTCCAAGGCTTCTTCTCGCAGCACGGGTTTATCGTTAAGGAAGTTAGCATTGCAGACTCTGAAGGGAACGTGATTACGCGCTCGTTTCAACCACCATTTGCGTGGGAACATTTAAATAGAAAGCATCAACAAACAAATACGTGGCTCACCAACAACTTCCACAATCTGAAATGGGAAGACGGAATATTTCCCAACACAAGTCTGCCAAACATATTGGCGGCGCACCTGAGTGGAACTATAATGGTTGCCGGGGCCAAACAGAAACGTTGGCTAGCTAAACATTGTCGCAAACATGTGCGCATAGTGGACGTTCAAAGTGAATATGGCTGCCCATCATTAAAGATATTAGATAAAACGTACAGCAACAACCGCAGAGGCACAAGACTGGTATCGTCGCGCCACAACGCAGCGCTGCTCAGAGCATGGATGATTGAAAACATTGCCGAGAGTGATGAGAAAGCGGAAATGTCAGAGGAGGAGGGGTAGGCTTCAAGGTCGCAGCAAGCGGCGAGAACGTAAAAAACAAAAACGAGATGTCGGTATAAATATAGCTCGGTGGTCCAGAGCTAACCAGTAAACGGTAGCCCACACCCGTTGGGAATGACGTTTGACCCAACAGCACACTACCTGGAGGTAACGCCGGGCTTCCGCCGCGTGCAGTGTGTCACCCCGGACGGTCATTTTCAGCTACACTTATGCAACTTTGATCATCATTGGGTGAGTGACTGCGACGAGGAGAACCCAGACATCCTCGAGACGCCCTGCAAGCTGTCAGACTGTGTCGTACACCATATACGGCCAGATACTACTTTCCCCACATCGCTAGAAGAACTTAAGGCAGCAGCCGACACTGAAACTATAAGTTCAGTCCCCGATTATTCCTCTGTAACGTGTGAACTGACACGCATCACGAAGCCAGAGACTATCGTTCGTTGGGTAGAGAGGTGCGGTGGATTTATTCACTATACCATATATGGTAATCGTAGATGGTACACATCGTGCAGCTTCCTACAGATTAGACTCTACCGCTTCAAACCCCTCGTGTAACAATGTTACTTAACCGCAAACCATGCCGGACTCTGAACGAAGCGATCGCAGCAAGACATAATGTTGGGCGCTGGGATGAAGACTATATACCTGATGATATAGACATACACGATGATCCTGTATTCTACCCGCTGTGGAATCTACCGCCGGACCCAACACATTGTGAAAGGCAGGCATGCACTATGTTTGACCCTACCGAAAAAAGATACATGCTTACCCGTGCGGGTTTGCATAGTATAGAATACAGAATACGCTTCTTTGATACAAACAATCCAAACATGATCAAATCCTTCACATACCTCGAGTACTGCAGAGACAACACGCATTTCCGATTGAGGTGGGAACCGAAACGGCCATATAATACTGTGCGACGTGTGAGCGTGTTTCAGTGTGAGGATAAAGACTGTATTGTCCATTTGAGCCATCCGCATGCAAGCTTCCCATGCACGTGTCACGACCTCGAAACATCCAGAATACCTGCTGAAGAATATGGTTACGTCGAGACGTGTGCCGGATCATCACATTCTCGCTATGACATGCAATTACCAACAAAATGGATACAAATGCATAACATGCCTTGTAGTCACAATTTGTGTCCGGTGGGGCGAGCCTACATATTAAAATTAAACAACTTCTCAGTGCCTTCGTATCTAAATACCCAAGTAACAGGTCGTGCACCGAAACGTTGCCGTTTGATGCCACTCCTCCTCATGCAATGAACTGTTCAGAGTGCTGTGATTGCATAATACATTTAATTATTCATCTGGTAAATATTGTTTTAAATAGACACGCAGGTCCGTGCGTGAACAGTCGTGCGGAAACAGTAACGGTGTAAAGATGGCTAGCTTTAATCCCCGGAACACGTATCCAGATGTAACTCCAGGCGTAGGTAGTGTAGAGTATAGCGAGTGGAGTCAGGGCGCGTTGAGACATGTTACGGAAGAATGTGACTCTTCCGTGCACTCGAAACATATACACAACCCAAGACCGGAAGACCTGCCTCTAGAAGTGCCTTTAAGCATAGCGATATTTTATTTCTTTTCAAAATTTAAATATGACTGTTTAGGCATAGCGGTTGGAAATTTTAAAATATGGCAGTTGGGAATTAAACATTGCGATTAAGCATACTCGGAGTGGAGGGTGGAGGGGTTTAGTCATAGCTAGAATGACTGTATTATTTAAGCATATTTTTTTCGAAATTTAACGGTTTAGGCATAGCTAGTATGGCGGGGCCTTTAAGCATTTTTTTTAATTTAAAGACATGGTGGTTCATCATAATGGTGGATGCTTCTTTTAGGCATACTTGGGGTGGGGGGGTTATAGACTTTTTTTTCGAAATTTGACGGTTTAAGCATAGCTAGTATGGAGGCATTGCTTTTCGAAATTTAAAAACATGGCGGCATATGTACGTTATTTAATTCCCCATACTTCATCTGGTCCAGTGGTCTAGTGGTCAAGGCGTCTGCCTCCTAACCTCGACGTTGGGGCGTCCCAGGGATCGAATCCACCCAGCGCCCAGGATTTTTTGTATACAATTCCCGCCTTCGGAGCGATGGTGGCGCGCTCCGGTAACTAAAGGCTGAACTAATATGGTGGTCTCCAGCAGACGGAAAAAAATATGGCGGCCCCCAGTGGCTGCGACGGTGGCGCGCCCTGGTAGCCAATGCCAACAACAATGGCGGCTCCCACGAGACAAGATGGCGGCCCCCAGGGGGGTACTGGCGCGGTGTTTACTAGGGTGTATGCAGAATGGAGACCTTCCAAGCATTTCAAGTTGTGAATTAATCTTAACTAATTGTCCGAATTTGAAAGTTGAGGGGTCCATTTAACTTGAAAATAAATTCCCTACAACTTTTATTCTATGTTTTTTTCTTTTTCAATAGGAGTAGCCATTTAAAATATATTTGTCTTGGATAGTCGAAAAATGTAAGTTTGCACCGAAATGAGAAATTTCCCCGGTTTTTGACTTAATTCCGGCTAGACCACTGAACCACATTTACTGTTTGAGGTTTCATTTTACGCAGAATTTAACCTTCTTTATTATTGAATGGGGTGACATTTTCCGTCCGATGCACCATTTTTGACTCTAGTAAATGTTATTGAATATTTTAAAAAGGCCTTTCTTTTTTCGAATTCCAAGCAACTCTTACCATTATACTCTGATAACATTATTGGTCAGGCACATGTTTTGGTGACTGTCTGCTCTGTTTGGGGTTATAAAAGACCCGTACGTCGCTCAGTCTAATTATAAAGATTAAAAGTTTGCCACCAGCTGTATAAAGTAAAAATGTGTGCAGCAAATGTCTCAGTAAGGTGTCAAGAAGGGGAACCGGCGATGCCATGGCCACGAGCTGAGACAGAATGCCCGCGAGGACACACCCTCTCTTGAAGAGCTCCTTGTAGGGCGAGTCCTTCTGCACGGCCGTCCAGGCGTCGGAGTTGGGCTGGATGTAGCCGCTGATGGCCTGCAGGCCGCACTTCTCCTCCTCCATGAATGTCTGCTGCACTAGCCTGTAGCCGCTGCTCTCCTCCATGTGGAAGGCGAAGAAGCCACGCCGCAGTCGCTCCACGCCCTCCGGCAGCTGCAGGTAGTTGGGTGTCCGGGAGCCGGCGGTCAGCAGCTTGCGAGCCAGTCCCCGGCGCACGGGGTCAGCGGCCGCCTGCCACACAACCTGCCTGCGTCACGCCTGCTCCGGCGCTCATAGTGGCCCTCTTGATAAGTTACAGGTACCTAACATTCCTTTAACTATTCTGTGCCGATTACAAAAGATTGCATTTGATTATACATAGATCGAATTGGAAACAGTTTAAGGTCAATCATAAATGTTATATGCACATATTGTCACACCGATAATGTGTTTAAAGTAGAGTAGACTTAATTCAGTTTATCGTATGAATTTTAGGCAGTCTTAAGCTGTGTGTAGACTATTTAATTTACATGTATTGGTGTGTGTACCGCCAATTAGTATTTTTGACACAATTCTAAATTTGAATTTTTGAAAAATTATGTCGCCAGTCATTTTATTTGCTGCAAGAACTTAAACTTTTTTCTGCCTCCTGTACACTCACGTTTAATCTATTTCAGACCTGTCTCCCCCTATCGTTCCCTGCATAAATATAATTTTGCCTACCATCTAATGACCCAGCATGTGCTATCATCTTATCCCCGCTTTGGCGCACATCCGTCGCCTGTAATTCTCCTCCAAACCGTGACAAGAAGTGCTATGTCCTGCAAGCTATTAGAGCAGCTAGGTTCTGTGAGCCAGCCTTACGCGAGCGATTTAAGGCACGAGCACAGGTCATTTTGCTCGAGCCCTCGACACGTCGCTGTATTAATTTCCCACAGCAGTGCAGTTCGGCCCCACCACCTCCCTACAGCCTTTCCTGGGAACCAGGGCCAGTTCAATGCCCGGTCGTCAACCCCAGCCTGTCTCGAGGCCACGGCTCCAGTCTCAGAATGTATCATTTCTGCCCTCTAGTGGCAGAGTTACGAATTATTTCCCCTGGGTGTTTGAACGCCCCCTAAACGCCTGCCCCCTGGCGCCTCACGCAACAAACAGTGCCCCGTAGTTCATTTACAAGCCACCAGAGCGCTGCACTAGTCCCCTCCATAATGCCAATGCTTTAGCAGTCGCCTCGTGTGAGTCGATCTCTCCTTGTTTCAGACACCCCTCAGTAGGTCGCGCTGACATCGGCCAGTACCACCAACTTCGAGACAGTATTTCTCGACCACTCCCTCGGAAATCTTCGGAACCTTTCGGTCTGGAAGCCGAAGGCCCCCCCCCCCCTTTTTTTTTCTCTCTTTTGATTGACTTCGTCTTTTAAATACGAGTCGCTGCCGCCCCAAAATTACTTCGCACCGCGACTCCAGACTGACCACACCGCATCGCCTGCGAGCCGCACATCGAGACTTCACTCCGGTCGTTGTTTAAAGATGTAATCAGCTAGGCAAGGAATGTGATGCCTACAACTTTAGTAATTAGTAATTAGTCAGTCTGCGTACCTTGTAGAAGTAGTCAAGCTTCGTTAATAATCCTTCATAATATTTTCTATCTTTTTGAATCATGGAAACATCCGCGACAACCACGTGTTCGCAAGCTCCGCACCCTGGCTGATGCTAGAAGCCATCTCCCTGTATGGTGAGTCTTTTGAAAAACTCTATTTCCCCGACCGTCAAGTTGTCAGTAGGCATTTTCTGCCTATTTTGCTAACTGTCTGTGAACCAGTTCTGAACATGTTTGTTTCGGACCTGTTCACAGACAGGGTCCAAGGGCCAGATCAGGGTCCAAGGGCCGGATGCGGACCTAACAACACCACCCTCGAGTCCTCCCTCCAGCAAGCAGGACGACTTAAGGCGCCCTGTCGCCTCGTTAGCAGCTCAACTTCGGCCAGCGAATGTCAAAGCTCCAGTCCTTCAGTTTTTTAATATATATCTTCAGAATAACAGTTAATTCACGATGTTGAAAAGATCGGGGCACCAGAAATTTTTCTTTCGAGACTTTAATCGCTCTTAGTGAACTGGAATTGCAAAAGACTTAACCTGTTTTTTTTCTGATTATATTTTAATTACCTATGTGCAATGATTAATGGTAATTCTCTAATTAGGGCCAGCACATTCTTAAGATGATGTAATTTTAAATCCATGTTAATATAATTTAATAATTTTAATATATTTGTCAATCAATTTATCAAATATATTATTTTAATGTGAAATTAATTACAAGTTAAATAAACATAGAGGTACTTATACCTAGATGATATCATTATTTTAGCCTCTTGAAACTAAAAGATCCACTAGTTACACAAGTCATCAAGAGAGAGTTAAGTGTGACAAAATGGTAAGAGAGCTTGGGTTTACTCTGTGATTACTACTAACAGGTGTTACATACTACTACCTATGTTGCTATTTCAAAATTTAGTTTCGTATCTATTGTGGATTGTTTGTAACAGTGGGAAATAGTTTTCAGTCATCCTAGTAGTTATTCTTTTATAACGACAGCTAAATTATAAAAACATGTATTTTATAAAGTAAGTCATAAGAAATTTAAATCTCTGATAGTGCTAGTAGGTACATACCCATATTTCTTAAACATACATGTTCTATAATTAAATGTGTAAGGGCCCATAGGGAAAATGTTTAAAGATATATTTAGGTCTACATTTATGGAAATATATATCTTGCTTCTCTTTGCTGTTATGTTCGGAAACCAATTACAGGTTCTATATTTTATTAACAATCTTAGGTACAGTTGTTGATGCAAACATTATTCTCAAATGGTAAGCTATTTAGATTTATTTGTGGCTTGTTAACCATTTTAAATTTTTAAGTCACCTTATTTTACTGAAATCATTCATTTATTTTTTGTGAATTTCTGAGTATTCAGAATGCTTTCATGTAATTGTTTTCAGCCAAAAACTTAAACGAAGTAAAATTTTATTACATACAAATGTAATGTATGTGTTAGAATGGTGTAAAACATTTAAAGTGGATGTCTATTCAGTATGAACCAATAGTATTCTACCATTTAAGTGGTGGCTTTTAAAGATAAATGAACCCCGTCTATGTGCAACATCAAGGCTGCATCACCGAACGACCTGGTGCATTCACATTCAGAAGGACTTAGCTCTACCCAGGTTCACCCAGTCTGTTCTCGGGAGTTCGTGGATTAAATCAAATCTCTCCAGTAAATCCTAGGATATAACTGATACCTTTCCCGTCTACCCTCAGTGTTTATCCCTCTCTCAAGATTGCTACTATATAAGTCAATTCATACAGTTAGTATTTGAAAAAAATATACATTAATAAACACTGATTGATCTAGTTTCACTTATGAATAACAACTTAAAGATCGCAAACAAAGTTTTCAATTAAACACTCCTGATGAATTCTACAGTTATCTGTCCTACATGGGTGAAAGATTCAGAAACACATTTTCATGTAAAAAGATTTTAGCTATAAAATTGTGATACCTAATCCATGTTATTTTCAATTGGGGAAGCTGGGTGTTTTATGCATACAAATCAACACTTCTGAAAGTGACAAACACTGACAGTCTGATTGTAACTCCCAAGCAAGAACTCTGGGAACGCTGCTTCCCCGGACGGGCGCCCGGGGAGGACAGAGGCGGAGCTCACCTCGAAGTAGTACCTGTTGTACACGATGTCGTGGGCGCCTATCTCGAGGCCGCTGTGCAGCAGGTCCTCCAGGGTCCTGATGGAGTCCGTGGAGGACTGCAGCAGCGCCACGATGCAGCCCGAGTAGGACGTGTACAGGAACAGCACCGCCACGAACAGGAACAGCTCCACGATGCGCCCCGGTGCGGTTCTTATGTGAACCGGGTAGCCTGGGTCCCCACCACTCGCTCCTCATTATCCACACAGCGGTTACTTCAAGGCACAGCATCAACCTCATTTTTAAGTTTGTGCATGACCGAATGTTGCTCATGTGATCATATTTGCATTTACCCCCCATCCCCCCCCCCCCAGACCACTTTTCCACAGCTACTCCGAGGGGGACAACCTGGGTTAGTCATATTTGGTCACAAGTGAAGCCATTAAAACAAAACAAAAACCTTTTGTAGGAATTATTTTTGAATTGGATAATTTTTGTGTCTAATGCTATTGGCCTGTAGGTATTACAATTATTTTTTATCCGTTCCCGAGAGCAATGCATGATTTTCCCCTGTGTCGGACCCCGCTACGAGATACAGACACCGGCAATAGTATATCATTATTGGTTACTTCTGCATCTGGTGCTGGTGTCTGAGGTGTTGGAGGGCTCGCTATCTTGTATTGCATTCTGGCCGCCATGGATTTTTTATTTATTCCAAATATATAGCTAAATAATTACAAATTTCCAATATGGCAGCCAAGATGGCGATGGATACCACAGTAATAAATAATACTGCACTCTATCGGGTCAAAATTAAACCCATATGATGGCAGCGCCCTCTAGTAGACGACGTGTGTACTACATGAAACTAGCACTAGTATCGTGTATTGAAAACAAGATGGCGGCAGCACTTTCTATCAGATGATGTGTACTACATGTAGGGTTACCAACTATTTCACCCTGGCCATAAGGGACACTGAACCCCTCCCCCGGAAAAATTTGAATTTTAGATGCAAATTGGTGCTATTTTAGCAGTTTTTGTATCTGAAAATAAATTATGCACCTGCTTGAAATATTAAAATTTTTTGTATTGGCCTAATAATTTTTTTGAGTGATGAATTTAATACATAAAGATATTTTTAGTTAACAAAGTATAAAAATTCCAGACAACTCATATGTGATTGAACATTGGTAAACTAACTTCAACTCTCTCCAATGCAAAATGTGATCAGGAAAAAAGTGGGAGAAGGAGAGGTTGCTAAAGCCACTTAGCCCTTCCCCCGCCCCTCTTAGATCAGAACCACTACTAGGGACACCATAACAAGCAATTTAAAAAATTATATTTTGTATTACAATCAAAACTGTTATAACTTAAACCATGCTTCGTATTGTGATAAAATAGAGCTAGTTCAGATGCTACAACAGAATTTTGATCACTAGTGGCTTGTTTTACGAAATAACTGTTTATCTTAGATTTTTCACTCGCATTTGCTTGTTGAATCGTGTTTCTATGTAACAATGTTGAAGCATGCTGTTTTAAATCGTTTTCGCCGCCGTGTGCTATTGAAAACTCTCTTTTGCAAAGTACACATTTGGCTTTGTAACTATTATCACTACATGTTAGCCACTTATAGTTATGTTCCCATCGAACTAAATAAACGCACAGCCGTTTCTTTTTTCGCGGTGGCGAATCGCATATTTCTTCAACCCAACTTTACCCAATTTACTCAACTTTATCCGTTTTCATCTCAACACAATATCAACATAAACACAACAGACTAAGCGCGGACGAGTGATGCCACCTGTCGGCGTCAACATGAATTATTTGGTGGCCAGTGAACTGCGGAGTAAACGGAGCCTCGCAATGTCGCAATACATATAACAGGTGGTGCGGCGCAGGCGGGAAAATACTTTTTCAATTTTATGCAGGTGTGTGAATTGAACTTTAAACAAGATACGGGACATATCACGTCCCGTCCTGCCTACGTACGGGATAATTCTTTTAGTCATAGAATACGGGAAATCCCGTACAATACGGGACGGTTGGCAACCCTAACTACATGACACTAGCACTCCTGTTAGCAAGTACTGAAAATAAAGATGGCTGCCTCCAGCAGACGAAAAAAAGATGGTGGCTGCGATATAATAATCCAAGATGGCGGCCTCCAGCAGACTAAAACAAGATTGCTGATTCAAGATGACGGAATATGTCATACTGACTGGCGTAATGTCTACCTTAGTATTAGTGGTGGGCCAGTCTGCTGGTAGCCTCCATGGAGAAAAGAAAACATGTGGTGATGATAATTGCGAACAGAGTTCGTATTTGGTACGCATTTGATGAAACAACTGAATCCGCAAGTGTTAAATCCCAATGAGAATCGTTCTCCAGCAAACCCAATAGTTGACATGCTTCTCGATATGTTTGGCATTGGTGGCCATTCACAGTTTTCAAATGCGCAAATGATTTTGGTCCACGTACATTTACCAACAGCAGTCGCAAATAAAAACATTCATCATTTCTAGGATGAACAGTATACATTTGACCTAGTGCATCAGTGGAAAACACCTGTGGCCAATCTGGAACTGGGGTTCCTTGTTTGCGAAGTTGGAATTTCTTTGTTGATTGATTCCAAGTATAATACTTGGGCATTTCAAGGTACATCAGCGTCGCTGCGAATGGATCTGCTTCACACATTGCAAAGAAGCTAGTCAATGTTGTCGATGGTGGTCTCTCAGCTCGTTGTGCCGCATTAGCCTCAGTGAAGTAAACTCTTTGGCCATTTTCCAAATGCACTGCTAAATGTACAACTGTGGGATATCTTTCATGAATTTGAAATGACAATAATCGCCACAGTGCTTCATTAGTACTGACATATCTGCCCATTTGGAAGTTGCTGATTTCGTCATTCGCATTTTCCGACGCAATACCAAACACAGCCATGTCGCTGCCTTTTGTGACGTACTTGCACAAATATTTGATTGATTTGGCCGAATGACAACTCTCAACGTTTGCATGTGTTTCGAAAATTCGTGATAGCAGCGGGCAATATGGTACAATGAATTCATTTCCGATCTCAATCTCTTGATTTTGAACTTTAACTTTGATAGTTCGACCATTATCTTCTTTTGAACGCCGACGATAAACTGGATATCCATCGTTCCCTGTGACTGTTTCAGCAACTAACGGTCGCGGATATCGTTTTGTGCACTTTCCATCTGCCATGCAAGGCGATAATGGATTTAATGCACCGCACGGTCCATGCACCATCTGTGTCGTCACAATGTCGTGTAGATGGGGATCAGTGACTGGATCAGGAATTTCAGCTGATATGATGTCATCCACTTCATTTGAATGTAATTTTTTCAGCAACCAAATTAGGATATGAGCATGCGGTAGTCCACGCTTCTGCCATTCCACCGAGTACATATAACAACGCGTGTCACCAAAAACTCGATACTTAGTAAGCACATCCATCATAACCTTGAGTTTTTGCTGAAATACTCTGGCGATTATGTCATGGCGATCTTGCGGTTTTTGGCCCGGTTCCAACTCACGTTCAATTTCCGTCCACTTCGGATTGCATGTGAACGTAATAAATAAATCCGGAGTTCCATAATTTCGCACGTACGTCATAGCGTCTTGAGCGTATTCGTGCATATGGCGTGGGCTTCCGATATAAGATGATGGGAGAATCATCAGACGTCCAATATTCTGAACATCACCATCTGAATGAATAGCATCACGCAAGTGTATATAGTCCTCAGATCGTAGCTTTGCCTGATTGAATCGGATGAACGCTAAACGTTCTGTCTCGACTTTGACATACATGTCGACAGCGAATTGCTGGAATAGCCGACGGCACTTCAGAATGACATTCTCCTCATGTGTACGAATCATCATACGATACGCATAGTAATTCATTGCGCTTAGATTTTTATTCGTTGATACGCCTGTAAATGCAAAATTAAATGAATTGTTAATGGAAACCAATAATAGCAATAATAGCAATAATTAGTGTGTGAATATTTTACCTGTAATTGGATCGACCATCTTCAACGTGATGTCGTATCCTTCTTGCCCTTGCCAATAAATGATTGGATATTGTAACGCATCGTACAAACGATGTGTCTCGTTTACACGATGCATGATATTGCTTCTTCGCTGAACGACAATGTCTCGCGATTTAGTTGGATCGCCAACAATAATTGCAGCAACATCATTAACGGTGGGTGCATTGAATCTTCGCACATGTTCACCTGTTGGGGTACAATCCGCTCTTATGACAAATTTGTGCGTATCCGATGGCATTCGTTCCAATGCTGTTTTGAACATATTAACCACAGCATTATTAGCGTGAAAAATGCTTGCAACTGTTCAATAATTCGTCTCTTTAACTGTTGTGTTCCCTGTATATTGCACCGCACATTCAGCTGATCCACCATCGACGAAATGAAATATATTTGCAGAAATTGATGCGGTTCATCTGGTGTTGGCACCATTGAACCATGCAAATGATATATTTGTCCTTGTATCTGTAATTGCAAACAATCATTTGTTTAAGAATACGGTGTAACTTCTGATCGTGTGATGGTGTAGTGTGTGGTGTATATGTAGTTGTTATGTATTGCAATTCATTGTGTTGGTGTGAGTGATACTTTACCTTGCAAGTCGGCATGAAGCCGCCTTCTCGAATGATATTAGCTCCAAAGGAAGTCATGCGAAAGCAGTTATTGTATTCAAGGATGTGTTGAAGAAAATGGCTGGAATCGGGATCACTTCCATCGAACAATGGTTTCAGTGGCTGTGGTGGTGTAAGTAATGGATCCAGTTTGACTTTTCCACTTGCGCAGCACAATCCAGCCGTTTCTCTTTTGAACTTTAACGCATTGCAATATCGGCATATAGTCGTCATTGGTCCAATATCTAAATTTTCATCATCACTGTAGTTCGCAGTGGGATCATATTGGAATGCCAAGCGATTGTATGATGCCAATGATCTTCGTGTGCTCACGCGTTGTCTCAATCGGGCATTTTCTCTTATTATATTTTGTCTTTCTTCGCTTAAGTTCTGTGAATACACTTGTTGCTGGCTTGCATGTCTTGTGCGGCGGCTGATGTTGGCACGTCGTCCTCTAGGCATTTTGGGCTATGGACAGAGTGGTGAATTTAACCTCAAATGCACGATCCACATAATTTACACAGTTCAACTTACGACCTTAAAGACAAATGCCTGCTGTTGAAATTGAATAAAAATTTGCACAATATACGTTATATGTTTTTTTTTTACTTTTTTTTTCACAATTTCACAGTAAACGCAATACCGGTTTGTCACATGAAATTAACTGAGCAGAGAACAATGAGTAGTTGATTTGATGGTTTCCAATTGAAATGTTAGGAAACGAATAACTTATTTTTTTTACTTTTTTTTCCACAATTTCACAGTAAACGCAATACCGGTTTGTCACATGAAATTAACTGAGCAGAGAACAATGAGTAGTTGATTTGATGGTTTCCAATTGAAATGTTAGGAAACGAATAACTTATTTTTTTTTTCTTTTTTTTCACAATTTCACAGTGAACACAATACCGGTTTGTCACATGAAATTAACTGAGCAGAGAACAATGAGTAGCTGTCAAACAATGTATCACGCACCGGCGCCATCTACTTAAAATGTTGGTTTGTCCTGAATTTTTCCTGAATTTTCTTTGCTATAAACCTCACGGAGCCCGAGACCTTTCCAACGACTGCAAACCCGTGGAAATCGGTTCGTGCGTTCTGGAGTTATAGCGCCAAGAAGGAAAACCCGACTTATTTTTAAATAGTAGATTTTATAAAATTGTATTTTAATAAATGTTTATTAAATTTAAATTTTTTCCTAATATTTTGGGAAATAACTATGGATATTCAAGATGGCGGACTAGCATCATAATTAGTAAATGGCGACATTTTTTATATAAATTTTAATTATGTATATTTATCTATAAATTTTAAAATTTTACCCATTTTTTCCGATAATAATTACGGATTTTCAAGATGATGGATGTGATATCCTAATTCAAGATGGCGGCTTCTAGCAGTCGCAAAAATTCTGACGGTGGGGGTCTAGTGCTCTCTGCAGCTTTTTGGAGCCTTGTAGATGTGGAATTTAAGTTTCTTTGGGGAATTTTCGTTGTTTTAAAGGCAAAAATAATTTTAAGTAATATTGAATTTCAATTTTTTTATTTTTACTGGTATCCCCTTCTCTTCTAAAATTAAATTTTTGGATCTTTTCAAAAAAATTTAGATTTTATAGGTAATTTTCTTTTCCTAAATAAGGAAAATTGAGGTAAATATTGAGTCAATGTTATACCATTTTTGACACATTTTGAAAGATAAGGACAAATGTCAGTATCATACAATATGGCCTTCGCGACATCATAGGATATGTAGATTACAAGGCATCAGAAACCGCCACCAACACTTAACTTAGCACCCAGCGTTCGGAAATACTTTTATATACTACTCATGAAAACTAGTAGAGATGATTATTAATTCTTTTTTTCTTAATTATTAATCTAATACAAAAGTTGGGAAAGTGCCATCTAACATTAATCTGCATTACAGAAACAACACTACAATTGACATGGAAGTAGGTTTTCAAATGAATCTATTACAAGATATTTAGGCATTAATAAAACAATATTTGACTCCACCTTATCTCACCCTAAGGGAAAGCAGAGGATTTTATTTGTTTTAAATAAATTTGTTCGAATAGGTAACACAATTATTGATATGTTCCGAACACTGCATGAGCGAGTTGAGGAACGGCCCGAAATTAGCACGGCCACACGCACCTTGCTGGCATGCAGCCCCCAGCGCCAGCAGCCCCACGTCGCTCCAGCCGACAGCAGCGCCTCCATGGCCTGGACCAGTGTGGCGGGTCTCCCACCAGACCGCGCAGCACAGAGCCACGCCACACAGACACACCAGCGCCACAGAGCCAAGCCACACGTACCTTGCTGGCACACAGCCCCCAACGCCAGCAGCCCCACGTCGCTCCAGCCGACAGCAGCGCCTCCATGGCCTGGACCAGTGTGGCGGGTCTTCCACCAGACCGCGCAGCACAGAGCCACGCCACACAGACACACCAGCGCCACAGAGCCAAGCCACACGTACCTTGCTGGCACACAGCCTCCAGCGCCAGCAGCCCCACGTCGCTCCAGCCGACAGCAGCGCCTCCATAGCCTGGACCAGTGTGGCGGGTCTCCCACCAGACCGCGCAGCACAGAGCCACGCCACACAGACACACCAGCGCCACAGAGCCAAGCCACACGTACCTTGCTGGCACACAGCCCCCAGCGCCAGCAGCCCCACGTCGCTCCAGCCGACAGCATGGCCTCCATGGCCTGGACCAGTGTGGCGGGTCTCCCACCAGACCGCGCAGCACAGAGCCACGCCACACAGACACACCAGCGCCACAGAGCCAAGCCACACACACCTTGCTGGCACGCAACCCAGCGCCAGCAGCCCCACGTCGCTCCAGCCGACAGCAGCACCTCCATGGCCTGGACCAGCGTGGCGGGTCTCCCACCAGACCGCGCAGCACAGAGCCACGCCACACAGACACACCAGCGCCACAGAGCCAAGCCACACACACCTTGCTGGCACGCAGCCCCCAGCACCAGCAGTCCCACGTAGCGCCAGCAGTCCCACGTCGCTCCAGCCGACAGCAGCGCCTCCGTGGCCTGGACCAGCGTGGCGGGTCTCCCACTAGACCGCGCAGCACAGAGCCACGCCACACAGACACACCAACACCACAGAGCTAAGCCACACACACCTTGCTGGCATGCAGCCCCCAGCGCCAGCATTCCCACATCGCTCCAGCTGACAGCAGCGCCTCCATGGCCTGGACCAGTGTGGCAGGTCTTCCACCAGACCGCGCAGCACAGAGCCACGCCACACAGACACACCAGCGCCACAGAGCCAAGCCACACACACCTTGCTGGCATGCAGCCCCCAGCGCCAGCAGCCCCACGTCGCTCCAGCCGACAGCAGCACCTCCATGGCCTGGACCAGTGTGGCGGGTTTCCTACCAGACCGCATAGCACAGAGCCACGCCACACAGACACATTAGCGCCACAGAGCCAAGCCACACACACCTTGCTGGCACGCAGCCCCCAGCGCCAGCAGTCCCACATCGCTCCAGCCGACAGCATCACCTCCATGGCCTGGACCAGTGTGGCAGGTCTCCCACCAGACCACGCAGCACAGAGCCACGCCACACAGACACACCAGCGCCACAGAGCCAAGCCACACACACCTTGCTGGCATGCAGCCCCCAGCACCAGCAGCCCCACATCGCTCCAGCCGACAGCAGCGCCTCCATGGCCTGGACCAGTGTGGCAGGTCTCCCACCAGACCACGCAGCACAGAGCCACGCCACACAGACACACCAGCGCCACAGAGCCAAGCCACACACACCTTGCTGGCACGCAGCCCCCAGCGCCAGCAGTCCCACATCGCTCCAGCCGACAGCAGCGCCTCCATGGCCTGGACCAGTGTGGCAGGTCTTCCACCAGACCGCGCAGCACAGAGCCACGCCACACAGACACACCAGCGTCACAGAGCCAAGCCACACACACCTTGCTGGCATGCAGCCCCCAGCACCAGCAGCCCCACATCGCTCCAGCCGACAGCAGCGCCTCCATGGCCTGGACCAGTGTGGCAGGTCTCCCACCAGACCACGCAGCACAGAGCCACGCCACACAGACACACCAGCGCCACAGAGCCAAGCCACACACACCTTGCTGGCATGCAGCCCCCAGCACCAGCAGCCCCACATCGCTCCAGCCGACAGCAGCGCCTCCATGGCCTGGACCAGTGTGGCGGGTCTCCCACCAGACCACGCAGCACAGAGCCACGCCACACAGACACACCAGCGCCACAGAGCCAAGCCACACGTACCTTGCTGGCACACAGCCCCCAGCGCCAGCAGCCCCACATCGCTCCAGCCGACAGCAGCGCCTCCATGGCCTGGACCAGTGTGGCGGGTCTCCCACCAGACCGCGCAGCACAGAGCCACGCCACACAGACACACCAGCGCCACAGAGCTCAGCCACACGCCCTGGCTGAAAGGCAACGTGAACACGTTCCTCACGAAGGACAGCGGTGGCTGCCGGAACACGAAGTCCACTCTGCAGGCACAGAACACCGGACACGCACTCAAAGCCTTGTGCCTCCTCATCGCCTACGCTTATGCTCAGTTGTGGTAAAAGGCAGCAGTTGAAGACAATCATTAATAACAATACTGATGTATACCAGTTGGAAGAGTTTCTATATAATTCCCAACATTTGTGAATATTTTCAATCCAAGTTTGAACTTCCCACAGTATGGGAGCTCATTCATTACCTTGTTGGTGTAGTCAAGACCACAAAGTCGATCACTGGAAGCCGACTGGTTGTGAAGAACAGGGCGGTCGCACCGATGTCAGCCTCCTTCCTCTGCAAGTAGCCGACCATGCCACTCCAAGACCCATTGGTAGGGTAGCCCCAGCTGTCAGCTACGTGGATGTCTATGCTGGAAAATTAAGATCCGTGCAACCTTGTATTGTTGACCTGGAAAATCTCATGCAAAAGATATTTCACACACAGTGGTAATGGCAATTAAGAGGTCTCTACAGTGAGGGAGCCACTACGTGAACACGTTCAGCATGTACACTTTCCTGGACGGAGGGTGGGACCAGCTGGAGTGTTGGAGACGTGGATTGGTTACCTGGACCGTGCGTCACCTCGGCTAGGGCACTAAGGGGGGACTTCGCCCCCCCCCTTCCTCCAGCATTCCTGCCTTTTTTTAGACTACAGCCCCTTCATGCTGAAGTCAGTCTCACAAAGCCGAAGTGGGTAGCAGTACACCAACGGCACACTGGAGGAAACCTGCAAGCGCAACTAGAACTCGCCCAGGGCCCGGAAGGAGCCACGAGTGGTGAAATTTCAATTTTGAGAATTTTGCCATTTTGAAGGTCCAAAGGTCTTCAGCAGGCCGTCCACTTCAGGTCTACAGTAGAACGTCAACTTGAGGTCTTCAGTAGAACGTAAACTTCAGGTCTTCAGTAGAACGTCAACTTCAGGTCTTCAGTAGAACGTCAACTTCAGGTCTTCAGTAGAACGTCCACTTCAGGTCTTCAGTAGAATGTCAACTTCAGGTCTTCAGTAGAACGTCAACTTGAGGTGTTCAGCAGGCCGCCCAAGCTACGTGTCTGGTCCACGAGTCAGGACTGCCCCCAGTGCTATCACAGCCACTCGCGGGACACAGACAGTCGCTGCCGGCAGGGGCAGTCACCCCCAGACGCAGCAGTCGCGGCGATGTGCACCGTGCGAGGACCCGGCCTCGTCTGTCCGCCGCAAGATGGCGGTGTTCCATAACCTCTCTCACTCACCGCGGTACCTGCCACGCAGTCAACACTTGGCGTTACCAACCCCAGCCTCCTCATTCCCGCCGGACACTACTATTGGCTGCGGTGTTTTCTTTATGTGTAAACATCTCAGATATCGCTATAAGGCATTTGGTAGCAATAATTTATTAAAAACTGAACAGAAGTCGTTGAACTGATATGTGTCACAAAGATGGCGGACTCACGTGTAGCAACATATACCCGCATATTGTTATTTCGTTTATATTAGGATACATAGCAAACTTATTGGCGTGCCAAATGATTATTTATGATATTGAAACTATCCTGCAATATATATATTTGATAAACTAAAGTAGTCATAGTAAAAAGTAATCACAAGTTTTAAAATACCTAATAGAACTGGCATTACAATGACTATAATACATATTCTCCTCCTAACTTCCCAAGAGGGATAGTAGTACATCTGTAGAGAGAATGCTTGGGAACCTCATTGGGCATGGTTCAGGTCTCGTCAGTAAAAAACATTTAGTTTATGTTCTTTTTTTTTAAATACAATAATAATGTTGACTCGGCTCAATAAAGTTAAGGGTTTTTTGTAGGAAGTATTTACAGACTGATTGCATCTGGGGTAGAGCGCCTGCCTTGTGACTTGTAGGACCCGGGTTCGCGCCCCGGCTCCTCCAAGGCGGATTGTCCAGACAAAATGGTGGCTTTTTCTCTGGTAGGAATACAATCCCTTGCAACAAGTCAGGCTACCAAAGAAGCGGTGGGTGGAACAGAAAAAAAACCTTCCAGATGGCTTCCAAATGGGGAGCCCGTTTCTTTTCTTGGGCTCCCCATGCGGTGGCCATTCCGGGGGTTTCTCCGGGGGAACGGAGTTTTGCAGAAATATTTATTAGTTTCGTATAAAATTATTTTCAAAGAATTCTACGTTATATTTTGTGCCTGAGTTTCGTACTTTGGCAAGTATGAAAGACTCGCCTCGCTCACACTCACACACATGGAAAAAAAATCATTTTACATTATATAAACAAAAAATTGGTTGTCTGTAAAGTCGGTTTACGGACGATAGTTTAACGTGACAACGTCATAACAAAACATTGATGACATGATTGATCCAGAAGAAAAGGAGACTGAGCCGTAATAGGTTTTTGCAACCAAACCATTTAGGCATTAAAAATATTATATTCTTCGAAGAAGAATTTTTTTTTAAATTTTTCTATCTTTTGTATGATAAAATCTACCTCTGCATACTGTTATGAATAAAATTGAATCATTTTTATTGAATTATCACTATTTTGTATGGATACAAAGGAGTGAAATGAAATGTACAATTTAATTAATAAATTTACTTTTATTTGCATTCATTATTCAAATATATTTATTAATTTTGAAATGTTACGTGCACCGTATTTATTTTTACAAGTACAAAAAAAATTTCGCAGTTGTCGGGATTCGAACCGACATCCTTTCAAATATAAGAGAGCGCAGCTGATCGCTCAGCCACGAGGCCATATTCATTAATTAATAGTTTCAGATGTTATATATACACATATAAAAATTTTGTTTACGGTAGGGGAATAATAGTGTTTCGTTTTTATAACTCGATTTTATAACAAATACGCATCCCAAATACACCAAAGTTATTTATAATGTGTTACAATATTTTTTAAAACATTGTGCAAAAGATCCCGGTTGTAATTAGAACTATTATGTGTAACTGTAAAACACCATTGTTGGTTCAAAACGTATTTGAATATTCAACATCACTTTTAAATAACTGTACCGATTGTGCTGAAAATCGGTGGACGATCGTTAAATTACATAATATTAATAATTCAAACGACGAAAATATGATTGAAAAGTCAAATCGATGGTCGTTTCAATCGAGTGGAAGAGAGATGCCACGCATGCGTAGGCCCTACAATGAGCATGAAGAGAGATGCCACGCATGCGTACAATGAGCAAATAGGACACATCCGTAGTGGGACATCCGTAGTGGGACACTTTTTCGTGCGTGCAGCCGGCGTTCATCGATTTATTAGACGTTGTCACGTCAAAAATCATAACATTTTAATATCACGTGTTACCTACTCAAAAAGCATACATAGCAAGAGCGCACACATATACGTAATACATATCTATTATGTGTCCATATATACATACATACGCGAATATATGCACACTTCCTTAATTGGTAATTTTTCGTTTGTAGGTTTTAACCTCCCTAGTTAAGGAACTAATTCTGGTTTTCCTTCACGTTATGTGCTATTACGTGTCCGCCAGCAACAAAGTGTTGTGAATACTCCCCAACAAAAAATAATATTTCCCACATTTTCGTATTAGTACTAGCTTTAAGTAACAACGGATCTACAGTTTACATAATTCAGTTACATACATTTTCCCTAATAATTTAATATTTATATTTAAATACGTAGTATAAACTAGTATGCACTGATACAATAATCAGTCAAAAACCTTTTTTAAATTTAATTTATGTTTGTTTCAACTACAAGTTGAAACGCCTAATGAAGTCATAGGAACATTGTTATAAATGTACTACTACTCTTTATTGAAGCAAAATACATTTGAAGCAGTCATCCGAAACAAGGTGACGGTATGATGCTAAATCAGAATTATGTTCCTCCAGGATTTCTCCCATTATAACATGAAGAAAGTATACAGAAAGAAGTGTAGTGTTTACAGTTTTTATTCCAAACTTATATAAACATATTGCTTGTGATTTTTTGACGTGACAACGTCTAATAAATCGATGAACGCCGGCTGCACGCACGAAAAAGTGTCCCGTAACGCACAATGTCCCACTACGGATGTGTCCTGTTATGCTCATTGAACGCATGCGTGGCATCTCTCTTCCACTCGATTGGAACAACCATCGATTTGACTTTACAATCATATTTTCGTCGTTTGAATTATTAATATTATGCAATTTAACGATCGTCTACCGATTTTCAGCGCAATCGGTACGGTTATTAATTTCCCGCCTACCACTATAAGAAATAAACATGGCGGACTACTTACGTTTTTAAAACTTCCACAACACAAAACAAAATTTTTATAAATATATATACAACATCTGAAACAATTGTTTCCAATATGGCCTCGTGGCCGTGCGGTGAGCATCTCTGACATCGAATCCCGGCCGCTGCGATACCTTCATTTTTGTACTTGTAAAAATAAATACGGCGCACCCGAAACTACAAAAGTAATAAATATATTTGAATTAATGAATGCAAATAAAAGTAAATTTATCAATTAAATTGTATATTTCATTTCACTCCTTCTTTGTATCCAAACAAAATAGTGATAATTCAATAAAAATGATTTAATTTTGTTCATAAAAGTATGCAGAGGTAGATTTTATCATACAAAAGATAGAAAAATTAAACAAAATTTCTTCCTCAAAGAATATAATATTTGTAATGCCTAAATGTTTTGGTTACAAAATTCTATTACGGCTCAGTCTCAGGCCGAATATGATATTTCATTTTCTTCTGGATCAGTCATTTCATCAATGTTTTGTTATGACGTTGTCACGTTAAACTATCGTCCGTAAACCGACTTTACAGACAACCAATTTTTTTGTTGTAATAATGAAGTGATTACTCAATATTGCATTATACCTATGATGTGGATTTAGCCTTTTTTTCTTTAAACATAAGATCAACATTTTAATATATCTTATAAGGATGATCTGTGTCAAAGTGTATTTGGATTGTTTATAATTTATAATTTATATATATATATGCATTCCCTTCCAATAACTGTCCAGAAAAAAAACTATTCATATATCTGTCCAAATTTTTGTAGAAAAATTAAATACTGTATTAATGTATGAAGTTGCACAACATGTCTCTTTTAATCAATCGTAATTAAATTTGAAAACATGCTCACAGCACGTGTGCAACAAACATATGAGTTAATGATTGATTGATTTATTTAGATGGATATACAGTTTTGTAAGCATGTTCATATGTTAGTATAATTTACGACTATGTGCAAACTACACGAAGGAAAAATTAATGTCCTGAACAATTTTCCAGGATAAATTAAAAAAAAACAATAACTACTAAAAACACTTAATCACATCCTGAAGACAGTCTGTATAGGCCTCTTGCGACCACGATGTAAAACCACTTCTAGATCTATAGTTACCTGCAGTAGAGGCAAAGGAAGCGACTCACCTAGCATTCATGATACCAACAACTTGAAGCAGCAGGATGTAGTTCAGCTTCGTGATGGTGTCGACATGTTTATTCTCCAAATCCGTCAGGTGGTTTAGTGTGTCGTTGTTGGTGACCTGTAAAACAATTCCATGGTGCCTTTGAATATATATATATATATATATATATATATATATATATATATATATATATATTCAAAGATGGTGATACTTACTTAATATTTCTAAATTTGTAATATTAATAAAAAATTAATATTTTTAAGTAGGAGAAAGCAGAAAAATGTAGATATTTTTTTTAATGATAACTGCAAAAATCATGAATCTATGATGACCAGCAAAAAAAAACACTAATATTTATCAAATCCAAAGAAAATATTTAGTTCTCACAGGAAACAGAGCTATAAATGGGCTTTGCTTTAGATTTATGATCGGTTCCTTAATGTAGGTGTTTACGTTCTCGCAAACAATCTTCATTTTACGATCAAATATTCCTTCCAATCGCACATAGATCATATTTCATTCAGGAAATCACTTAGATCCAGCTCAACTGTTTAATAAAAACGCACTAAATATTAATTATATATATATATATATATGGGGGAAATGTCAGTGAAATGTAAATAAAGTGCCTAGTTTATCACTGCTGCTGACATTAATAACGTTCGCAGGCTGTCACGGCCGTTGGCTTCTGGGTTGTAGCCGCGTCCTTGGCGAACAGTTCACCGACGTTTCGGTCGTGATCGCAGTCGCCATCATCGCCCAACCCAGAAGCCAAGCCGCAGTGCTACAGAAGGAGCGCACCACCATGGCGGCGCGGAGCCTGGTGCCCTGCAGGTCGGACCTCCTAGCCGGCCAAGGGGGCAGCCGGCGGGGGCGCAGTCCCAGGCGCGGCCGCCAGAGCCCGGTGGCCCTGAGCACCGCGGGCCGGGCCGCACCAGGTCTGTACACCTCGGCGAGGGAGAAGCTGCCCCCCTCCCCCTGCTGCGCCACGGTCACCTGGCTGTCCACCGGCAGGCTCAGGCCCTCCACGGCGGCTGCAACAAGTCGTGTTTACAACTGGTCTGCTAACTAAAAAAATATAATTTTCTCGGCGCCATGAAATTTCTATATTTATTTTTTTTCTTTTTGTGCTTTGATCAGTATACAGATGCTTATGTTTATGTTTCCCTAACTCCCGTATCAAAGGGGACCTTGTAATTGGCGTGAGAGCAGAGGCCAGCTCTTTATTCCCGAGTGTGACTCCACTAAACAAACCACTGCCTGGCACGCGTGACTACTCGCCAGAAGAATTAAATGTATTTGATATTAAAATATTGTTTATAAGAGCTGCAAGCTGCAATAATTAATATGTATCAAAGGGATAATCAGTTAAATTATATAGATCATAACTATCCCACACGGCATAGACAGAAAATAAATTAACAAATACCTCAATTTCATTAAACAATATCTCAGAGATCTTTAGAATTTTTGCTAACCAAAAATTGTTGTTATTCTTCCTGCTAAACTAAAAACCAAAAATTATTTTCAAATGAAAAAATATATTAATATTTGGCTACATAATTTAACTGATGAATAGATGGCTTTAGTATTTAAGTAAGTTTTATATATTGTTAAAACTTTGTACATGTACGTTACTTAAATACTAATTTTTATTTCATTATATTTTCATTTATTTATGTAACAATAATAAAATTATACTTTTTTTTGTTTAAACATAATATTGAATTTTAATAATTTGCTCTTTTTAACTTTCATCTTTATATAACTAATGTAAAGTTTCTTAGGTTATATTTTATATATTTATTTCTCAGCTATTATACATTTACAAATGTTTACAACCGTCAAAATACCGCATGTAATTTGAAGTGACTAGATGCACTCACATACAAGCTTTCTCTCGTGAGTGCTAAATTTCCTGGTTGATTAAGTGAATATTGTTAACAAAGTGTACAAATTATTATTATTATTATTATTATTATTATTAAGAGGACAAGTACTGCGCGGAAGAGCAGGTGGACAGAGCGCCGCACGGAGGAACACGGAGGACCTGAGGCTGCAGCTAGAGGTGTCCTGGCCACAGAGGTGAGACAAGACACGGCGTGACTCCACTAAACAAACCACTGCCTGGCACGCGTGACTACTCGCCAGGAGAGGACAAGTACTGCGCGGAAGAGCAGGTGGACAGAGCGCCGCACGGAGGAACACGGAGGACCTGAGGCTGCAGCCCGAGGCCTCCTGGCCACAGAGGTGAGACAAGACACGGCGTGACTCCACTAAACAAACCACTGCCTGGCACGCGTGACTACTCGCCAGGAGAGGACAAGTACTGCGCGGAAGAGCAGGTGGACAGAGCGCCGCACGGAGGAACACGGAGGACCTGAGGCTGCAGCCCGAGGCCTCCTGGCCACAGAGGTGAGACAAGACACGGCGTGACTCCACTAAACAAACCACTGCCTGGCACGCGTGACTACTCGCCAGGAGAGGACAAGTACTGCGCGGAAGAGCAGGCGGACAGAGCGCCGCGTGGAGGAACACGGAGGACCTGAGGCTGCAGCTAGAGGTGTCCTGGCCACAGAGGTGAGACAAGACACGGCGTGACTCCACTAAACAAACCACTGCCTGGAACGCGTGACTACTCGCCAGGAGAGGACAAGTACTGCGCGGAAGAGCAGGTGGACAGAGCGCCGCACGGAGGAACACGGAGGACCTGAGGCTGCAGCTAGAGGTGTCCTGGACACAGAGGTGAGACAAGACACGGCGTGACTCCACTAAACAAACCACTGCCTGGCACGCGTGACTACTCGCCAGGAGAGGACAAGTACTGCGCGGAAGAGCAGGTGGACAGAGCGCCGCACGGAGGAACACGAAGGACCTGAGTCTGCAGCCCGAGGCCTCCTGGCCACAGAGGTGAGACAAGACACGGCGTGACTCCACTAAACAAACCACTGCCTGGCACGCGTGACTACTCGCCAGGAGAGGACAAGTACTGCGCGGAAGAGCAGGTGGACAGAGCGCCGCACGGAGGAACACGGAGGACCTGAGGCTGCAGCTAGAGGCCTCCTGGCCACAGAGGTGAGACAAGACACGGCGTGACTCCACTAAACAAACCACTGCCTGGCACGCGTGACTACTCGCCAGGAGAGGACAAGTACTGCGCGGAAGAGCAGGTGGACAGAGCGCCGCACGGAGGAACACGGAGGACCTGAGGCTGCAGCTAGAGGCCTCCTGGCCACAGAGGTGAGACAAGACACGGCGTGACTCCACTAAACAAACCACTGCCTGGCACGCGTGACTACTCGCCAGGAGAGGACAAGTACTGCGCGGAAGAGCAGGTGGACAGAGCGCCGCACGGAGGAACACGGAGGACCTGAGGCTGCAGCTAGAGGCCTCCTGGCCACAGAGGTGAGACAAGACACGGCGTGACTCCACTAAACAAACCACTGCCTGGCACGCGTGACTACTCGCCAGGAGAGGACAAGTACTGCGCGGAAGAGCAGGTGGACAGAGCGCCGCACGGAGGAACACGGAGGACCTGAGGCTGCAGCCCGAGGCCTCCTGGCCACAGAGGTGAGACAAGACACGGCGTAACTCCACTAAACAAACCACTGCCTGGCACGCGTAACTACTCGCCAGGAGAGGACAAGTACTGCGCGGAAGAGCAGGTGGACAGTGCGCCGCACGGAGGAACACGGAGGACCTGAGGCTGCAGCTAGAGGCGTCCTGGCCACAGAGACGAGACAAGACACGGCGTGTCTCCACTAAACAAACCACTGCCTGGCACGCGTGACTACTCGCCAGGAGAGGACAAGTACTGCGCGGAAGAGCAGGTGGACAGAGCGCCGCACGGAGAAACACGGAGGACCTGAGGCTGCAGCCCGAGGCCTCCTGGCCACACAGGTGAGACAAGACACGGCGTGACTCCACTAAACAAACCACTGCCTGGCACGCGTGACTACTCGCCAGGAGAGGACAAGTACTGCGCGGAAGAGCAGGTGGACAGAGCGCCGCACGGAGGAACACGGAGGACCTGAGGCTGCAGCCCGAGGCTTCCTGGCCACAGAGGTGAGACAAGACACGGCGTGACTCCACTAAACAAACCACTGCCTGGCACGCGTGACTACTCGCCAGGAGAGGACAAGTACTGCGCGGAAGAGCAGGTGGACAGAGCGCCGCACGGAGGTACACGGAGGACCTGAGGCTGCAGCCCGAGGCCTCCTGGCCACAGAGGTGAGACAAGACACGGCGTGACTCCATTAAACAAACCACTGCCTGGCACGGATGACTACTCGCCAGGAGAGGACAAGTACTGCGCGGAAGAGCAGGTGGACAGAGCACCGCACGGAGGAACACGGAGGACCTGAGGCTGCAGCCCGAGGTGTCCTGGCCACAGAGGTGAGACAAGACACGGCGTGACTCCACTAAACAAACCACTGCCTGGCTCGCGTGACTACTCGCCAGGAGAGGACAAGTACTGCGCGGAAGAGCAGGTGGACAGAGCGCCGCACTGAGGTACACGGAGGACCTGAGGCTGCAGCCCGTGGCCTCCTGGCCACAGAGGTGAGACAAGACACGGCGTGACTCCACTAAACAAACCACTGCCTGGCACGCGTGACTACTCGCCAGGAGAGGACAAGTACTGCGCGGAAGAGCAGGTGGACAGAGCGCCGCACGGAGGAACACGGAGGACCTGAGGCTGCAGCTAGAGGCGTCCTGGCCACAGAGGTGAGACAAGACACGGCGTGACTCCACTAAACAAACCACTGCCTGGCACGCGTGACTACTCGCCAGGAGAGGACAAGTACTGCGCGGAAGAGCAGGTGGACAGAGCGCCGCACGGAGGTACACGTAGGACCTGAGGCTGCAGCCCGAGGCCTCCTGGCCACAGAGGTGAGACAAGACACGGCGTGACTCCACTAAACAAACCACTGCCTGGCACGCGTGACTACTCGCCAGGAGAGGACAAGTACTGCGCGGAAGAGCAGGTGGACAGAGCGCCGCACGGAGGAACACGGAGGACCTGAGGCTGCAGCTAGAGGCGTCCTGGCCACAGAGGTGAGACAAGACACGGCGTGACTCCACTAAACAAACCACTGCCTGGCACGCGTGACTACTCGCCAGGAGAGGACAAGTACTGCGCGGAAGAGCAGGTGGACAGAGCGCCGCACGGAGGTACACGGAGGACCTGAGGCTGCAGCCCGAGGCCTCCTGGCCACAGAGGTGAGACAAGACACGGCGTGACTCCACTAAACAAACCACTGCCTGGCACGCGTGACTACTCGCCAGGAGAGGACAAGTACTGCGCGGAAGAGCAGGTGGACAGAGCGCCGCACGGAGGAACACGGAGGACCTGAGGCTGCAGTCCGAGGTGTCCTGGCCACAGAGACGAGACAAGACACGGCGTGACTCCACTAAACAAACCACTGCCTGGCACGCGTGACTACTCGCCAGGAGAGGACAAGTACTGCGCGGAAGAGCAGGTGGACAGAGCGCCGCACGGAGGTACACGGAGGACCTGAGGCTGCAGCCCGAGGCCTCCTGGCCACAGAGGTGAGACAAGACACGGCGTGACTCCACTAAACAAACCACTGCCTGGCACGCGTGACTACTCGCCAGGAGAGGACAAGTACTGCGCGGAAGAGCAGGTGGACAGAGCGCCGCACTGAGGTACACGGAGGACCTGAGGCTGCAGCCCGAGGCCTCCTGGCCACAGAGGTGAGACAAGACACGGCGTGACTCCACTAAACAAACCACTGCCTGGCACGCGTGACTACTCGCCAGGAGAGGACAAGTACTGCGCGGAAGAGCAGGCGGACAGAGCGCCGCACGGAGGTACACGGAGGACCTGAGGCTGCAGCCCGAGGCCTCCTGGCCACAGAGGTGAGACAAGACACGGCGTGTCTCCACTAAACAAACCACTGCCTGGCACGCGTGACTACTCGCCAGGAGAGGACAAGTACTGCGCGGAAGAGCAGGCGGACAGAGCGCCGCACGGAGGTACACGGAGGACCTGAGGCTGCAGCCCGAGGCCTCCTGGCCACAGAGGTGATACAAGACACGGCGTGACTCCACTAAACAAACCACTGCCTGGCACGCCTGACTACTCGCCAGGAGAGGACAAGTACTGCGCGGAAGAGCAGGCGGACAGAGCGCCGCACGGAGGAACACGGAGGACCTGAGGCTGCAGTCCGAGGCGTCCTGGCCACAGAGACGAGACAAGACACGGCGTGACTCCACTAAACAAACCACTGCCTGGCACGCGTGACTACTCGCCAGGAGAGGACAAGTACTGCGCGGAAGAGCTGGTGGACAGAGCGCCGCACGGAGGTACACGGAGGACCTGAGGCTGCAGCCCGAGGCCTCCTGGCCACAGAGGTGAGACAAGACACGGCGTGACTCCACTAAACAAACCACTGCCTGGCACGCGTGACTACTCGCCAGGAGAGGACAAGTACTGCGCGGAAGAGCAGGTGGACAGAGCGCCGCACGGAGGTACACGGAGGACCTGAGGCTGCAGCCCGAGGCCTCCTGGCCACAGAGGTGAGACAAGACACGGCGTGACTCCACTAAACAAACCACTGCCTGGCACGCGTGACTACTCGCCAGGAGAGGACAAGTACTGCGCGGAAGAGCAGGCGGACAGAGCGCCGCACGGAGGTACACGGAGGACCTGAGGCTGCAGCCCGAGGCCTCCTGGCCACAGAGGTGAGACAAGACACGGCGTGACTCCACTAAACAAACCACTGCCTGGCACGCGTGACTACTCGCCAGGAGAGGACAAGTACTGCGCGGAAGAGCAGGCGGACAGAGCGCCCTACGGAGGTACACGGAGGACCTGAGGCTGCAGCCCAAAGTGTCCTGGCCACAGAGACGAGACAAGACACGGCGTGACTCCACTAAACAAACCACTGCCTGGCACGCGTGACTACTCGCCAGGAGAGGACAAGTACTGCGCGGAAGAGCAGGCGGACAGAGCGCCGCACGGAGGTACACGGAGGACCTGAGGCTGCAGCCCGAGGCCTCCTGGCCACAGAGGTGAGACAAGACACGGCGTGACTCCACTAAACAAACCACTGCCTGGCACGCGTGACTACTCGCCAGGAGAGGACAAGTACTGCGCGGAAGAGCAGGTGGACAGAGCGCCGCACGGAGGTACACGGAGGACCTGAGGCTGCAGCTAGAGGCCTCCTGGCCACAGAGACGAGACAAGACACGGCGTGACTCCACTAAACAAACCACTGCCTGGCACGCGTGACTACTCGCCAGGAGAGGACAAGTACTGCGCGGAAGAGCAGGCGGACAGAGCGCCGCACGGAGGTACACGGAGGACCTGAGGCTGCAGCCCGAGGTGTCCTGGCCACAGAGGTGAGACAAGACACGGCGTGACTCCACTAAACAAACCACTGCCTGGCACGCGTGACTACTCGCCAGGAGAGGACAAGTACTGCGCGGAAGAGCAGGTGGACAGAGCGCCGCACGGAGGAACACGGAGGACCTGAGGCTGCAGCTAGAGGTGTCCTGGACACAGAGGTGAGACAAGACACGGCGTGACTCCACTAAACAAACCACTGCCTGGCACGCGTGACTACTCGCCAGGAGAGGACAAGTACTGCGCGGAAGAGCAGGTGGACAGAGCGCCGCACGGAGGAACACGGAGGACCTGAGGCTGCAGCCCGAGGCCTCCTGGCCACAGAGGTGAGACAAGACACGGCGTGACTCCACTAAACAAACCACTGCCTGGCACGCGTGACTACTCGCCAGGAGAGGACAAGTACTGCGCGGAAGAGCAGGTGGACAGAGCGCCGCACGGAGGAACACGGAGGACCTGAGGCTGCAGCTAGAGGCCTCCTGGCCACAGAGGTGAGACAAGACACGGCGTGACTCCACTAAACAAACCACTGCCTGGCACGCGTGACTACTCGCCAGGAGAGGACAAGTACTGCGCGGAAGAGCAGGTGGACAGAGCGCCGCACGGAGGAACACGGAGGACCTGAGGCTGCAGCTAGAGGCCTCCTGGCCACAGAGGTGAGACCAGACACGGCGTGACTCCACTAAACAAACCACTGCCTGGCACGCGTGACTACTCGCCAGGAGAGGACAAGTACTGCGCGGAAGAGCAGGTGGACAGAGCGCCGCACGGAGGAACACGGAGGACCTGAGGCTGCAGCTAGAGGCCTCCTGGCCACAGAGGTGAGACAAGACACGGCGTGACTCCACTAAACAAACCACTGCCTGGCACGCGTGACTACTCGCCAGGAGAGGACAAGTACTGCGCGGAAGAGCAGGTGGACAGAGCGCCGCACGGAGGAACACGGAGGACCTGAGGCTGCAGCCCGAGGCCTCCTGGCCACAGAGGTGAGACAAGACACGGCGTAACTCCACTAAACAAACCACTGCCTGGCACGCGTAACTACTCGCCAGGAGAGGACAAGTACTGCGCGGAAGAGCAGGTGGACAGAGCGCCGCACGGAGGAACACGGAGGACCTGAGGCTGCAGCTAGAAGTGTCCTGGCCACAGAGGTGAGACAAGACACGGCGTGACTCCACTAAACAAACCACTGCCTGGCACGCGTGACTACTCGCCAGGAGAGGACAAGTACTGCGCGGAAGAGCAGGTGGACAGAGCGCCGCACGGAGGAACACGGAGGACCTGAGGCTGCAGCTAGAGGTGTCCTGGCCACAGAGGTGAGACAAGACACGGCGTGACTCCACTAAACAAACCACTGCCTGGCACGCGTGACTACTCGCCAGGAGAGGACAAGTACTGCGCGGAAGAGCAGGTGGACAGAGCGCCGCACGGAGGAACACGGAGGACCTGAGGCTGCAGCCCGAGGCCTCCTGGCCACAGAGGTGAGACAAGACACGGCGTGACTCCACTAAACAAACCACTGCCTGGCACGCGTGACTACTCGCCAGGAGAGGACAAGTACTGCGCGGAAGAGCAGGTGGACAGAGCGCCGCACGGAGGAACACGGAGGACCTGAGGCTGCAGCTAGAGGTGTCCTGGCCACAGAGACGAGACAAGACACGGCGTGACTCCACTAAACAAACCACTGCCTGGCACGCGTGACTACTCGCCAGGAGAGGACAAGTACTGCGCGGAAGAGCAGGTGGACAGAGCGCCGCACGGAGGTACACGGAGGACCTGAGGCTGCAGCTAGAGGTGTCCTGGCCACAGAGGTGAGACAAGACACGGCGTGTCTCCACTAAACAAACCACTGCCTGGCACGCGTGACTACTCGCCAGGAGAGGACAAGTACTGCGCGGAAGAGCAGGTGGACAGAGCGCCGCACGGAGGAACACGGAGGACCTGAGGCTGCAGCCCGAGGCCTCCTGGCCACAGAGGTGAGACAAGACACGGCGTGACTCCACTAAACAAACCACTGCCTGGCACGCGTGACTACTCGCCAGGAGAGGACAAGTACTGCGCGGAAGAGCAGGTGGACAGAGCGCCGCACGGAGGAACACGGAGGACCTGAGGCTGCAGCTAGAGGTGTCCTGGCCACAGAGGTGAGACAAGACACGGCGTGACTCCACTAAACAAACCACTGCCTGGCACTCGTGACTACTCGCCAGGAGAGGACAAGTACTGCGCGGAAGAGCAGGTGGACAGAGCGCCCCACGGAGGAACACGGAGGACCTGAGGCTGCAGCCCGAGGCCTCCTGGCCACAGAGGTGAGACAAGACACGGCGTGACTCCACTAAACAAACCACTGCCTGGCACGCGTGACTACTCGCCAGGAGAGGACAAGTACTGCGCGGAAGAGCAGGTGGACAGAGCGCCGCACGGAGGAACACGGAGGACCTGAGGCTGCAGCTAGAGGTGTCCTGGCCACAGAGACGAGACAAGACACGGCGTGACTCCACTAAACAAACCACTGCCTGGCACGCGTGACTACTCGCCAGGAGAGGACAAGTACTGCGCGGAAGAGCAGGTGGACAGTGCGCCGCACGGAGGAACACGGAGGACCTGAGGCTGCAGCTAGAGGCGTCCTGGCCACAGAGACGAGACAAGACACGGCGTGACTTCACTAAACAAACCACTGCCTGGCACGCGTGACTACTCGCCAGGAGAGGACAAGTACTGCGCGGAAGAGCAGGTGGACAGAGCGCCGCACGGAGGAACACGGAGGACCTGAGGCTGCAGCTAGAGGCGTCCTGGCCACAGAGACGAGACAAGACACGGCGTGACTCCACTAAACAAACCACTGCCTGTCACGCGTGACTACTCGCCAGGAGAGGACAAGTACTGCGCGGAAGAGCAGGTGGACAGAGTGCCGCACGGAGGAACACGGAGGACCTGAGGCTGCAGCCCGAGGCCTCCTGGCCACAGAGACGAGACAAGACACGGCGTGACTCCACTAAACAAACCACTGCCTGGCACGCGTGACTACTCGCCAGGAGAGGACAAGTACTGCGCGGAAGAGCAGGTGGACAGAGCGCCGCACGGAGGAACACGGAGGACCTGAGGCTGCAGCCCGAGGCCTCCTAACCACAGAGACGAGACAAGACACGGCGTGACTCTACTAAACAAACCACTGCCTGGCACGCGTGACTACTCGCCAGGAGAGGACAAGTACTGCGCGGAAGAGCAGGTGGACAGAGCGCCGCACGGAGGTACACGGAGGACCTGAGGCTGCAGCCCGAGGCCTCCTGGCCACAGAGGTGAGACAAAACACGGCGTGACTCCACTAAACAAACCACTGCCTGGCACGCGTGACAACTCGCCAGGAGAGGACAAGTACTGCGCGGAAGAGCAGGCGGACAGAGCGCCGCACGGAGGAACACGGAGGACCTGAGGCTGCAGCCCTAGGCCTCCTGGCCACAGAGGTGAGACAAGACACGGCGTGACTCCACTAAACAAACCACTGCCTGGCACGCGTGACTACTCGCCAGGAGAGGACAAGTACTGCGCGGAAGAGCAGGTGGACAGAGCGCCGCACGGAGGAACACGGAGGACCTGAGGCTGCAGCCCGAGGCCTCCTGGCCACAGAGGTGAGACAAGACACGGCGTGACTCCACTAAACAAACCACTGCCTTGCACGCGTGACTACTCGCCAGGAGAGGCCAAGTACTGCGCGGAAGAGCAGGCGGACAGAGCGCCGCACGGAGGAACACGGAGGACCTGAGGCTGTAGCCCGAGGCCTCCTGGCCACAGAGGTGAGACAAGACACGGCGTGACTCCACTAAACAAACCACTGCCTGGCACGCGTGACTACTCGCCAGGAGAGGACAAGTACTGCGCGGAAGAGCAGGCGGACAGAGCGCCGCACGGAGGAACACGGAGGACCTGAGGCTGCAGCTAGAGGCGTCCTGGCCACAGAGGTGAGACAAGACACGGCGTGACTCCACTAAACAAACCACTGCCTGGCACGCGTGACTACTCGCCAGGAGAGGACAAGTACTGCGCGGAAGAGCAGGTAGACAGAGCGCCGCACGGAGTCACACGGAGGACCTGAGGCTGCAGCCCGAGGCCTCCTGGCCACACAGGTGAGACAAGACACGGCGTGACTCCACTAAACAAACCACTGCCTGGCACGCGTGACTACTCGCCAGGAGAGGACAAGTACTGCGCGGAAGAGCAGGTGGACAGAGCGCCGCACGGAGGAACACGGAGGACCTGAGGCTGCAGCCCGAGGCTTCCTGGCCACAGAGGTGAGACAAGACACGGCGTGACTCCACTAAACAAACCACTGCCTGGCACGCGTGACTACTCGCCAGGAGAGGACAAGTACTGCGCGGAAGAGCAGGTGGACAGAGCGCCGCACGGAGGTACACGGAGGACCTGAGGCTGCAGCCCGAGGCCTCCTGGCCACAGAGGTGAGACAAGACACGGCGTGACTCCATTAAACAAACCACTGCCTGGCACGGATGACTACTCGCCAGGAGAGGACAAGTACTGCGCGGAAGAGCAGGTGGACAGAGCGCCGCACGGAGGAACACGGAGGACCTGAGGCTGCAGCCCGAGGTGTCCTGGCCACAGAGGTGAGACAAGACACGGCGTGACTCCACTAAACAAACCACTGCCTGGCTCGCGTGACTACTCGCCAGGAGAGGACAAGTACTGCGCGGAAGAGCAGGTGGACAGAGCGCCGCACTGAGGTACACGGAGGACCTGAGGCTGCAGCCCGTGGCCTCCTGGCCACAGAGGTGAGACAAGACACGGCGTGACTCCACTAAACAAACCACTGCCTGGCACGCGTGACTACTCGCCAGGAGAGGACAAGTACTGCGCGGAAGAGCAGGTGGACAGAGCGCCGCACGGAGGAACACGGAGGACCTGAGGCTGCAGCTAGAGGCGTCCTGGCCACAGAGGTGAGACAAGACACGGCGTGACTCCACTAAACAAACCACTGCCTGGCACGCGTGACTACTCGCCAGGAGAGGACAAGTACTGCGCGGAAGAGCAGGTGGACAGAGCGCCGCACGGAGGTACACGTAGGACCTGAGGCTGCAGCCCGAGGCCTCCTGGCCACAGAGGTGAGACAAGACACGGCGTGACTCCACTAAACAAACCACTGCCTGGCACGCGTGACTACTCGCCAGGAGAGGACAAGTACTGCGCGGAAGAGCAGGTGGACAGAGCGCCGCACGGAGGAACACGGAGGACCTGAGGCTGCAGCTAGAGGCGTCCTGGCCACAGAGGTGAGACAAGACACGGCGTGACTCCACTAAACAAACCACTGCCTGGCACGCGTGACTACTCGCCAGGAGAGGACAAGTACTGCGCGGAAGAGCAGGTGGACAGAGCGCCGCACGGAGGTACACGGAGGACCTGAGGCTGCAGCCCGAGGCCTCCTGGCCACAGAGGTGAGACAAGACACGGCGTGACTCCACTAAACAAACCACTGCCTGGCACGCGTGACTACTCGCCAGGAGAGGACAAGTACTGCGCGGAAGAGCAGGTGGACAGAGCGCCGCACGGAGGAACACGGAGGACCTGAGGCTGCAGTCCGAGGTGTCCTGGCCACAGAGACGAGACAAGACACGGCGTGACTCCACTAAACAAACCACTGCCTGGCACGCGTGACTACTCGCCAGGAGAGGACAAGTACTGCGCGGAAGAGCAGGTGGACAGAGCGCCGCACGGAGGTACACGGAGGACCTGAGGCTGCAGCCCGAGGCCTCCTGGCCACAGAGGTGAGACAAGACACGGCGTGACTCCACTAAACAAACCACTGCCTGGCACGCGTGACTACTCGCCAGGAGAGGACAAGTACTGCGCGGAAGAGCAGGTGGACAGAGCGCCGCACGGAGGTACACGGAGGACCTGAGGCTGCAGCCCGAGGCCTCCTGGCCACAGAGGTGAGACAAGACACGGCGTGACTCCACTAAACAAACCACTGCCTGGCACGCGTGACTACTCGCCAGGAGAGGACAAGTACTGCGCGGAAGAGCAGGCGGACAGAGCGCCGCACGGAGGTACACGGAGGACCTAAGGCTGCAGCCCGAGGCCTCCTGGCCACAGAGGTGAGACAAGACACGGCGTGACTCCACTAAACAAACCACTGCCTGGCACGCGTGACTACTCGCCAGGAGAGGACAAGTACTGCGCGGAAGAGCAGGCGGACAGAGCGCCGCACGGAGGTACACGGAGGACCTGAGGCTGCAGCCCGAGGCCTCCTGGCCACAGAGGTGATACAAGACACGGCGTGACTCCACTAAACAAACCACTGCCTTGCACGCCTGACTACTCGCCAGGAGAGGACAAGTACTGCGCGGAAGAGCAGGCGGACAGAGCGCCGCACGGAGGAACACGGAGGACCTGAGGCTGCAGTCCGAGGCGTCCTCGCCACAGAGACGAGACAAGACACGGCGTGACTTCACTAAACAAACCACTGCCTGGCACGCGTGACTACTCGCCAGGAGAGGACAAGTACTGCGCGGAAGAGCAGGTGGACAGAGCGCCGCACGGAGGAACACGGAGGACCTGAGGCTGCAGCTAGAGGCGTCCTGGCCACAGAGACGAGACAAGACACGGCGTGACTCCACTAAACAAACCACTGCCTGGCACGCGTGACTACTCGCCAGGAGAGGACAAGTACTGCGCGGAAGAGCAGGTGGACAGAGTGCCGCACGGAGGATCACGGAGGACCTGAGGCTGCAGCCCGAGGCCTCCTGGCCACAGAGACGAGACAAGACACGGCGTGACTCCACTAAACAAACCACTGCCTGGCACGCGTGACTACTCGCCAGGAGAGGACAAGTACTGCGCGGAAGAGCAGGTGGACAGAGCGCCGCACGGAGGAACACGGAGGACCTGAGGCTGCAGCCCGAGGCCTCCTAACCACAGAGACGAGACAAGACACGGCGTGACTCTACTAAACAAACCACTGCCTGGCACGCGTGACTACTCGCCAGGAGAGGACAAGTACTGCGCGGAAGAGCAGGTGGACAGAGCGCCGCACGGAGGTACACGGAGGACCTGAGGCTGCAGCCCGAGGCCTCCTGGCCACAGAGGTGAGACAAGACACGGCGTGACTCCACTAAACAAACCACTGCCTGGCACGCGTGACTACTCGCCAGGAGAGGACAAGTACTGCGCGGAAGAGCAGGCGGACAGAGCGCCGCACGGAGGAACACGGAGGACCTGAGGCTGCAGCCCTAGGCCTCCTGGCCACAGAGGTGAGACAAGACACGGCGTGACTCCACTAAACAAACCACTGCCTGGCACGCGTGACTACTCGCCAGGAGAGGACAAGTACTGCGCGGAAGAGCAGGTGGACAGAGCGCCGCACGGAGGAACACGGAGGACCTGAGGCTGCAGCCCGAGGCCTCCTGGCCACAGAGGTGAGACAAGACACGGCGTGACTCCACTAAACAAACCACTGCCTTGCACGCGTGACTACTCGCCAGGAGAGGACAAGTACTGCGCGGAAGAGCAGGCGGACAGAGCGCCGCACGGAGGAACACGGAGGACCTGAGGCTGTAGCCCGAGGCCTCCTGGCCACAGAGGTGAGACAAGACACGGCGTGACTCCACTAAACAAACCACTGCCTGGCACGCGTGACTACTCGCCAGGAGAGGACAAGTACTGCGCGGAAGAGCAGGCGGACAGAGCGCCGCACGGAGGAACACGGAGGACCTGAGGCTGCAGCTAGAGGCGTCCTGGCCACAGAGGTGAGACAAGACACGGCGTGACTCCACTAAACAAACCACTGCCTGGCACGCGTGACTACTCGCCAGGAGAGGACAAGTACTGCGCGGAAGAGCAGGTAGACAGAGCGCCGCACGGAGTCACACGGAGGACCTGAGGCTGCAGCCCGAGGCCTCCTGGCCACACAGGTGAGACAAGACACGGCGTGACTCCACTAAACAAACCACTGCCTGGCACGCGTGACTACTCGCCAGGAGAGGACAAGTACTGCGCGGAAGAGCAGGTGGACAGAGCGCCGCACGGAGGAACACGGAGGACCTGAGGCTGCAGCCCGAGGCTTCCTGGCCACAGAGGTGAGACAAGACACGGCGTGACTCCACTAAACAAACCACTGCCTGGCACGCGTGACTACTCGCCAGGAGAGGACAAGTACTGCGCGGAAGAGCAGGTGGACAGAGCGCCGCACGGAGGTACACGGAGGACCTGAGGCTGCAGCCCGAGGCCTCCTGGCCACAGAGGTGAGACAAGACACGGCGTGACTCCATTAAACAAACCACTGCCTGGCACGGATGACTACTCGCCAGGAGAGGACAAGTACTGCGCGGAAGAGCAGGTGGACAGAGCGCCGCACGGAGGAACACGGAGGACCTGAGGCTGCAGCCCGAGGTGTCCTGGCCACAGAGGTGAGACAAGACACGGCGTGACTCCACTAAACAAACCACTGCCTGGCTCGCGTGACTACTCGCCAGGAGAGGACAAGTACTGCGCGGAAGAGCAGGTGGACAGAGCGCCGCACTGAGGTACACGGAGGACCTGAGGCTGCAGCCCGTGGCCTCCTGGCCACAGAGGTGAGACAAGACACGGCGTGACTCCACTAAACAAACCACTGCCTGGCACGCGTGACTACTCGCCAGGAGAGGACAAGTACTGCGCGGAAGAGCAGGTGGACAGAGCGCCGCACGGAGGAACACGGAGGACCTGAGGCTGCAGCTAGAGGCGTCCTGGCCACAGAGGTGAGACAAGACACGGCGTGACTCCACTAAACAAACCACTGCCTGGCACGCGTGACTACTCGCCAGGAGAGGACAAGTACTGCGCGGAAGAGCAGGTGGACAGAGCGCCGCACGGAGGTACACGTAGGACCTGAGGCTGCAGCCCGAGGCCTCCTGGCCACAGAGGTGAGACAAGACACGGCGTGACTCCACTAAACAAACCACTGCCTGGCACGCGTGACTACTCGCCAGGAGAGGACAAGTACTGCGCGGAAGAGCAGGTGGACAGAGCGCCGCACGGAGGAACACGGAGGACCTGAGGCTGCAGCTAGAGGCGTCCTGGCCACAGAGGTGAGACAAGACACGGCGTGACTCCACTAAACAAACCACTGCCTGGCACGCGTGACTACTTGCCAGGAGAGGACAAGTACTGCGCGGAAGAGCAGGTGGACAGAGCGCCGCACGGAGGTACACGGAGGACCTGAGGCTGCAGCCCGAGGCCTCCTGGCCACAGAGGTGAGACAAGACACGGCGTGACTCCACTAAACAAACCACTGCCTGGCACGCGTGACTACTCGCCAGGAGAGGACAAGTACTGCGCGGAAGAGCAGGTGGACAGAGCGCCGCACGGAGGAACACGGAGGACCTGAGGCTGCAGTCCGAGGTGTCCTGGCCACAGAGACGAGACAAGACACGGCGTGACTCCACTAAACAAACCACTGCCTGGCACGCGTGACTACTCGCCAGGAGAGGACAAGTACTGCGCGGAAGAGCAGGTGGACAGAGCGCCGCACGGAGGTACACGGAGGACCTGAGGCTGCAGCCCGAGGCCTCCTGGCCACAGAGGTGAGACAAGACACGGCGTGACTCCACTAAACAAACCACTGCCTGGCACGCGTGACTACTCGCCAGGAGAGGACAAGTACTGCGCGGAAGAGCAGGTGGACAGAGCGCCGCACGGAGGTACACGGAGGACCTGAGGCTGCAGCCCGAGGCCTCCTGGCCACAGAGGTGAGACAAGACACGGCGTGACTCCACTAAACAAACCACTGCCTGGCACGCGTGACTACTCGCCAGGAGAGGACAAGTACTGCGCGGAAGAGCAGGCGGACAGAGCGCCGCACGGAGGTACACGGAGGACCTGAGGCTGCAGCCCGAGGCCTCCTGGCCACAGAGGTGAGACAAGACACGGCGTGACTCCACTAAACAAACCACTGCCTGGCACGCGTGACTACTCGCCAGGAGAGGACAAGTACTGCGCGGAAGAGCAGGCGGACAGAGCGCCGCACGGAGGTACACGGAGGACCTGAGGCTGCAGCCCGAGGCCTCCTGGCCACAGAGGTGATACAAGACACGGCGTGACTCCACTAAACAAACCACTGCCTGGCACGCCTGACTACTCGCCAGGAGAGGACAAGTACTGCGCGGAAGAGCAGGCGGACAGAGCGCCGCACGGAGGAACACGGAGGACCTGAGGCTGCAGTCCGAGGCGTCCTGGCCACAGAGACGAGACAAGACACGGCGTGACTCCACTAAACAAACCACTGCCTGGCACGCGTGACTACTCGCCAGGAGAGGACAAGTACTGCGCGGAAGAGCTGGTGGACAGAGCGCCGCACGGAGGTACACGGAGGACCTGAGGCTGCAGCCCGAGGCCTCCTGGCCACAGAGGTGAGACAAGACACGGCGTGACTCCACTAAACAAACCACTGCCTGGCACGCGTGACTACTCGCCAGGAGAGGACAAGTACTGCGCGGAAGAGCAGGTGGACAGAGCGCCGCACGGAGGTACACGGAGGACCTGAGGCTGCAGCCCGAGGCCTCCTGGCCACAGAGGTGAGACAAGACACGGCGTGACTCCACTAAACAAACCACTGCCTGGCACGCGTGACTACTCGCCAGGAGAGGACAAGTACTGCGCGGAAGAGCAGGCGGACAGAGCGCCGCACGGAGGTACACGGAGGACCTGAAGCTGCAGCCCGAGGCCTCCTGGCCACAGAGGTGAGACAAGACACGGCGTGACTCCACTAAACAAACCACTGCCTGGCACGCGTGACTACTCGCCAGGAGAGGACAAGTACTGCGCGGAAGAGCAGGCGGACAGAGCGCCGCACGGAGGTACACGGAGGACCTGAGGCTGCAGCCCGAGGTGTCCTGGCCACAGAGACGAGACAAGACACGGCGTGACTCCACTAAACAAACCACTGCCTGGCACGCGTGACTACTCGCCAGGAGAGGACAAGTACTGCGCGGAAGAGCAGGCGGACAGAGCGCCGCACGGAGGTACACGGAGGACCTGAGGCTGCAGCCCGAGGCCTCCTGGCCACAGAGGTGAGACAAGACACGGCGTGACTCCACTAAACAAACCACTGCCTGGCACGCGTGACTACTCGCCAGGAGAGGACAAGTACTGCGCGGAAGAGCAGGTGGACAGAGCGCCGCACGGAGGTACACGGAGGACCTGAGGCTGCAGCTAGAGGCCTCCTGGCCACAGAGACGAGACAAGACACGGCGTGACTCCACTAAACAAACCACTGCCTGGCACGCGTGACTACTCGCCAGGAGAGGACAAGTACTGCGCGGAAGAGCAGGCGGACAGAGCGCCGCACGGAGGTACACGGAGGACCTGAGGCTGCAGCCCGAGGTGTCCTGGCCACAGAGACGAGACAAGACACGGCGTGACTCCACTAAACAAACCACTGCCTGGCACGCGTGACTACTCGCCAGGAGAGGACAAGTACTGCGCGGAAGAGCAGGCGGACAGAGCGCCGCACGGAGGTACACGGAGGACCTGAGGCTGCAGCCCGAGGCCTCCTGGCCACAGAGGTGAGACAAGACACGGCGTGACTCCACTAAACAAACCACTGCCTGGCACGCGTGACTACTCGCCAGGAGAGGACAAGTACTGCGCGGAAGAGCAGGCGGACAGAGCGCCGCACGGAGGTACACGGAGGACCTGAGGCTGCAGCCCGAGGTGTCCTGGCCACAGAGACGAGACAAGACACGGCGTGACTCCACTAAACAAACCACTGCCTGGCACGCGTGACTACTCGCCAGGAGAGTACAAGTACTGCGCGGAAGAGCAGGCGGACAGAGCGCCGCACGGAGGTACACGGAGGACCTGAGGCTACAGCCCGAGGCCTCCTGGCCACAGAGGTGAGACAAGACACGGCGTGACTCCACTAAACAAACCACTGCCTGGCACGCGTGACTACTCGCCAGGAGAGGACAAGTACTGCGCGGAAGAGCAGGCGGACAGAGCGCCGCACGGAGGTACACGGAGGACCTGAGGCTGCAGCTAGAGGCGTCCTGGCCACAGAGGTGAGACAAGACACGGCGTGACTCCACTAAACAAACCACTGCCTGGCACGCGTGACTACTCGCCAGGAGAGGACAAGTACTGCGCGGAAGAGCAGGTGGACAGAGCGCCGCACGGAGGTTCACGGAGGACCTGAGGCTGCAGCCCGAGGCCTCCTGGCCACAGAGGTGAGACAAGACACGGCGTGACTCCACTAAACAAACCACTGCCTGGCACGCGTGACTACTCGCCAGGAGAGGACAAGTACTGCGCGGAAGAGCAGGCGGACAGAGCGCCGCACGGAGGTACACGGAGGACCTGAGGCTGCAGCCCGAGGTGTCCTGGCCACAGAGGTGAGACAAGACACGGCGTGACTCCACTAAACAAACCACTACCTGGCACGCGTGACTACTCGCCAGGAGAGGACAAGTACTGCGCGGAAGAGCAGGTGGACAGAGCGCCGCACGGAGGAACACGGAGGACCTGAGGCTGCAGCCCGAGGCCTCCTGGCCACAGAGGTGAGACAAGACACGGCGTGACTCCACTAAACAAACCACTGCCTGGCACGCGTGACTACTCGCCAGGAGAGGACAAGTACTGCGCGGAAGAGCAGGTGGACAGAGCGCCGCACGGAGGAACACGGAGGACCTGAGGCTGCAGCCCGAGGCCTCCTGGCCACAGAGGTGAGACAAGACACGGCGTGACTCCACTAAACAAACCACTGCCTGGCACGCGTGACTACTCGCCAGGAGAGGACAAGTACTGCGCGGAAGAGCAGGTGGACAGAGCGCCGCACGGAGGAACACGGAGGACCTGAGGCTGCAGCCCGAGGCCTCCTGGCCACAGAGGTGAGACAAGACACGGCGTGACTCCACTAAACAAACCACTGCCTGGCACGCGTGACTACTCGCCAGGAGAGGACAAGTACTGCGCGGAAGAGCAGGTGGACAGAGCGCCGCACGGAGGAACACGGAGGACCTGAGGCTGCAGCCCGAGGCCTCCTGGCCACAGAGGTGAGACAAGACACGGCGTGACTCCACTAAACAAACCACTGCCTGGCACGCGTGACTACTCGCCAGGAGAGGACAAGTACTGCGCGGAAGAGCAGGCGGACAGAGCGCCGCACGGAGGTACACGGAGGACCTGAGGCTGCAGCCCGAGGCCTTCTGGCGACAGAGGTGAGACAAGACACGGCGTGGCGACAAGAGGCTGGCTGCTGTCAGGCCAGAAGGCTTCAAGGGAAGGAACTGGAACTCTCGGAAAGTTCAAATATCCCTCGAAAGATTATAATTTTATAACATATAACTTCAACACAATCAAAAAAAACAATCGTGCCATAAAATTATCTCAAAGTGGCACAGAATCCATGGTGGATCCATGCATCTAAATTGAGTTCGAGATCTTGAGAATTAAAGTAGTTTTAACAGCTTCTTCGCTTCAAAAGAAAGTTTAATTATAATGGTATTTTATTGCTTTTGTCAATTATGATTTGTAATATCGTCATTCGAGATTGACTGTAGTTATGGTTGTTAGCTGTGGTATTTTCAGATATTCATCTTTAATGGCCAAATTAAAATACATGTTTTCTTGAGATGCGTAGTTTGAATTACCTTAATATTTGACTAGATTTTAAATACAGCTTCCCTAATGGCTAGAAGGAAACAAAGATATACACCATCACTTGACTTGCAACTCTTGATCGAGTACATTAAAATAAAGTGGTTGTTATATTCAACGAGCGCCTTAAAACTAACTAGTTTGCAGTGTTTACACTCTCTCTCCTTCCCGCCGGCCAAACACGGCAGGCACTCTGTCCAACTCACTTCTCTCTCGCATTCGTTGCAGAGTTTAACATTTCAAAGAAATTGTTTTCATACTAGCAGTGCTAGCGTTATTTTTTTTAAATGGAAAATAAAATTTAAAAAACCGTTCATGAGTAGAAGACAACATAGTAATAACTTAAATACAACATCATTATGTCGGCACTATCTTTGAGCTCGGTGGTAGCACTGCGCTGCAGTACTGTGGCATGTCACACAAGCACACGGCGAGCTGAGCCGGTTCGGGGCTCAGCAGTGATCTCCCCTGAGGCCTCTGCAGCTGCTGAGCACACGACAGCTGAGTCGCATGAGCCCACAGCAGGGTCTGACACCACGGAACGAGGTAATGGAGTCTCGCATTCTGTCACATGCTTCGCAGTTGTAATAAACTTAAATTTATACTATACCGTAAAATGTAATTTTAAAATCAATTAAATCCCCCAAACTGATTTCTTTTTTTTTTCTTCGTGGTGTCACGCTTAATCCCTACTTTCAGCAGTGTGGTCTCGCACAGAAGCGCTCCAACCACTAGCTGGCTGTACGATGCTGTGTGTGGCCTTGGCTCTGGTTCTGGCGTCGCTGCTCCAAGTGGAGGTAGTCGTTTCCTTTATTCTGAGCTCTGAAGGCTACCATTCAACAACGGTCTTTTCTTTTTCAAGGAGGAAGATCATATTTGCAAGAAATAAGTCATTCCTAGAGACCTGCAAAATTTCGCGGTTTCGATGGCATTCAGGATAGACTGCACATACCCCTGTACACTCGGGCAAATAACGCAAGTTCATTGGCTGCCGACTTGTAAGTCGTCTCAGCTGGTTTGTCTGTGATTCGATCCTTGGTTTGTCTGTAATTCGATCCTTCTTTGGTTGATCCTTCTTTGGTTTATAACTGGTTGAGATTCGTCCATATGAACACTAAGCCAATAGTAAAATTATCTAAGAGGTATATGTGTTTGAATTCTAGCCTATCACCGAATGAATCCGCGAATTTTGCAGGTCTCTAGAGTTCCCAAACTTCATTACGCGAGTTCTTGCAGGTCTCAGCCGCCACCCCTGGATCCACCAAGTGTTTGCGCTTTATTTATCCCGGGATTAATTAAAAAAGGGGTTGTCTGTAAAGTCAGTTTACGGAATATGACTTTACGTGATAACGTCATAAGAAAAAATTGATGAAAAATTGTATACTCTTTTTAATTTTCAAATATTATTTACAGTTTTTTTTTTGCAAATTTAATTTAAATATATTTTTTTTAAATATAATCACGAACAATTAGTTTAAAAAAGCCCGCCTTAACCTGTTTGATATTACAGAAGATTTTCTCGCACGGTGGCTGGCCGGTTCTTGCACGCTCGGCTCAGGCGAAACGTGACAATTTTTCGTGCGTGCAACAGGCGTTCATCGAGTTATAAGACGTTATCACGTCGAAATATTTTTTTTTCAATAATTTATAATTCAAATTAAATTTTGATATAAATAAAAGGAAGTTAGTAACCAATGAAATGATGAAACATTTCCGTTAGTACCTTATCCATAATTCGTCATGCATGTTTGTAATAGTTGCAGGTGAGGTAACATCGAGCAGCACGGCAGCACTGAGGACAGGTACCTGTGTGCGGCTGCTGGTCCCCGGACCACGTGGCTGCTGTAGCCGCGAGCAGCAGCCAGCGGTGCAGCGCGGAGAACAGACCCCTCTGCTCGGCCTGGGCAGTCACCGCACACATCACTCCAATTATAACAAGTGTCCTGTCCGGGGCTGGAAAAAAAAACTGAAAGATTTGCTGTTGGCATTCAGTTTTTATTCTATTAATGATTTTATGGAAGCAAAACTATGCTAAAAATGTATTGTTATTATTATGAAATGATGTACATTATTTGTTTTTTTACTATTATTTTTGTTTATGTGTATATGATTGTACTTAAATGTGTATTCATAATGTTTAATATTCTTGACGAGTCCTATACTACATGTACAATATAATTGTATATTTTTGCAGTCGACTTGGACAATAAAACTACTATACTACTACTATACTACTATACTAACCAGACCCCACGATGCACGGGTATGTGCGCTCAACAACAAGGGTAGAAGGGTACAGTTTATTTATTGTAATTTCCCTAGATTTAATATATTCCAAAAACAACCCCTCGAATCATTCAATGTATTAATAGGAAAACTAATTGATATTTTTATAATTTTTTTCCCTCAAATATTTTGTATATTTATTAAAGAATGATAACATGGCTACCAAGATGACCGATAGACGGCAGATGCTACGGAAGATGACAATATGGTGATTGGTGCTAGTGCGCTTTAGCGGGTAAAATATCAATATTGTCGTAGGGAATTCTAGCAGACGAAAAGATAATCCAACATATATGCCAATATGGCTGCGAAAGTAATATATGTTTCGGTGTAAGTGATGGTCAGTCGCCTAGAAATTATTGCAGAGAAAGTATATGTTAAAAATTTTTTACGGTTTCATACCCTGGGAGTTGAACCCAATTCATCCGAAATGCACATTGTGGAAATATTTATTTAAATATTTTTATAAGTTGTTTATAATTTTCTTTATATTTTTTTATTTAATATTTTATTACATTTATTTCGTAGGGTTCAAAATGTAAGGAATATATTTATTTTCAATAATATTATTTTAAATATTTTATATTATTATAAATATATTTTTATTTTATTAACATTTAATTAATTTTTAACCAACATAGGGGCCAAAATTGCATAGGTGACTAACTGATGGCTGGTAGTGGCAATATCATGCCGCTTTGGGATGATTAAAGCCACCAAAATATTTGGAGAGTTAAAAGGGAAATACAAAACGTGTATATTTCCCTCGCATGTGTGTAATTAGGAGTAATTTAGAGGAATTATGAGTCATTTATTGGAGAAATTAGAGTCACTTAATGGCATCTTGGAGTTGAAGCGACCGTGATGTTACAACCCATCGCGGCGGTAGACATGACCCCCACCCACAGACGCACCGCCGTAGCGCAGTCGCATGCACAACGGCTTAAGGAGCGAGGAGTTCAGGGTTCGAGTCCCAGGCGAGGCACGGGTGTTCATATACGTACGGCAGTTTGAACGAACATATTGATAGTGAAAGGCTTCGAACAAGAAAGAAATGGCCGTATGGCCGTTGGCGCACAGCTGTAGCCCACACGGCGTAATAATAACAGCGGGCGCCGGACCGGACAAGTTACACTGTCTCCACTTCTTGTAGTCCCGGCACTTTTCTCTTTATTAATCGGTTTGTATAATTAAATGTAATCAGGATAAAATTATAATGGAACATTGTAGTAGATAATCAGTAAAGTGTATGCTGCGATGACGGCAGAAGGGCCGGGCGCGCGCACCTGCCGCAGTAGGCGCGCCGCCTGGTGGCTGCCGAGGTCCAGCAGGAAGCTGGTGGGCCCTTGGTGCGCCCCCAGGGAGTCCCCGGGACACTGCACTGAGGCCATCAGCCCGGCCCGGGACAGCGCCCTCACCAGCTGCGCCGCCTCGCCTGGGACACGGTCCCAGAGCTACACCTCGGTCTTCTGTGTAGATGAGTCCATTAAACATAATACAAGTGTTGTAGTTAAACTAACAACATGAAGATATAGACAATATTATTTGCACTGTGAAATCCCAATTTTAATGTTTTAAAATCAGCTTGTTATGGATACTAGAAACAGTTGTTCTGTTGATATAGTATGCAATGGATATCTAGTTGGAAGAGAACTACCTGGTAGTTTTTTGCTGCAAGAAAAGTTAGATTCCTTAGAACATTTTAAATGAATTATTTTACGCTCATGCAAACTAGATGTGCCATTATCAGCCATCGTTTAGTGGTAGTTCAAACATGAACTGTACAAGTTTGGGTGCTTAATTGAAATTATAAAACCAGGCTAGACCTTTAATGCATTTTAAGTGATAGTAGTGGTTTTATTTGAAACAAAGAAATTTCAAAAATTCGTCGAAGAAAATATTCCACGAACACAAGGAATATTTAAATCGTTACCATGACGATAAGAAATGTACCACTAAGCTTGACGAAGCATAAGAATTTAGTTCTTGTCAAGACACGATTGAGGAGCATTATTTTGTTAAATAGCGTATATCCAAATCAATACACGCTAGACACTAACAATAATAGTGTGTTTTTAAGAAGATACTGAGATGTATAATTTCTTAAAATAAACTTAGAACAATAAAATTAAATGTTGTCGCTCAGTTAACTACAGTTGACAATATTGTTACACAAGGGATTCACATGCCTAGTAATCGAAAATACTTTAGAATTTGTTAGTTCAATGTGGGACTACATAATTTCGTGCTCAGTAAAGAATTTGTTACTCCAGCTTGAGATAAAAAGAGTAAATTTATAGATTGTAGGCCCAATGAGGGGCGAATAAAAACAAGTTAAGAAAGGGAGTTTGAACCAAATATACGTGTTATTGCATAATAGTATATGGAAAAGTAGTTCTTAAGAGGCAACAGGACGAATAATTATGGATCAATTTTTTCAAAAGCAAACAATAGGATGGGAACTAGGGAGAATGAAACGAATAAGGACTTGGAAGGGCGAACAGAGGAGGAGAGAGAGATAGATAGATGCTTAGAAATGGAACCACCACTTAGCCATGACATAGCTATGCTGTCGACGGTTCAACAGGTAGTGTGGAACAGTTACTACGATTCTTACAAGAACAGGAGGGAAAACGCGAACAGGAGAAGGAATGCGAAAAGAGGGAAGGCGGACAGGGGAAAGAACACAAAAAAAAACGAAACGTGAACAGGAGAAACAAAAAAAATAGAACGCGATCAAAGGAACGAAACTGGAAGAAAAGAAAAGCGCGAACGTAGAATAATGAGATTTGAGGGCACGTGACGCGAATCTGCACTGCGGCAGCCCGTGCGGATCTAAGAGAACGGTACGAACTGCCGGGACTCACGTGCGGGCCAGCACAGGAGAGCCACCACGGTGCAGCGTGGCTCAGGGTGGCGCAGTGCATCCTGCAGGAAATGCATCAGTCCAGACTGCAGGCCACAGGCCGGCCACACGAGCGCCAGTAGCCACAGCGGCGCGGCCCTCATAGCGTCTGCTGGGGCGACCTCGTGTGTGGTCCGCCTTATATCTACCCACGCTGTCCCGAGCTGTATGGCGAGTTGCCCTTCAGAGGAATGAATTACACAAAAGATTTTATTCCAAGAGGAACTGCATCACATGAGTATCTGTCCGCCCCTAATGCAGATGCACAGCTCTGTCCCGCCACAAGGGGATGGGAAACTGCCGTTGAAACATTCATGCCGTCCGCCCAGCTCCCTGAGCTGTGGTTGTCTGTCTCCCTCGTCACTGTGCTTCCTGCCGCTCTTTCATTACTCCTTCCCCCCACATGTCCGCCTTCAGTCACGTGCTCTGTGCTGCGATGTGCTGGCACACAGCCTGCCACTTTGTTTCAGGAATACCTCCCACAGTCAAGCCCAGTGCACTTATATCGATGAGCTATTCACACGAAGGTACGAACAAAGCAGAATACTTCAACCGAAGGAAGAATGACTGCAACTGTCACTGCGACAGTTGGGATGCCTCACGACAGTGTCTCCGCTGAAGAGCAGCATTTAGCTTTAGATATGCTTCAAGCGAAGTAAACTGCATCCATGCCCTTTTAGCACAGTCCCTGAAGTACCTCAAACCACCATGAACACAGCAGCTGGGTTCGTGTTCAACTACTTGGGCACACATGTGTGATGTGCTGGTTTCTCATCACAATGAGAGAACTTAAGATATGTACCAATTAAGAAATAAATCTGATTAGGACATTCCACACGAGTTCAGTTGTGGTGAAAGTAATCAGTCTGAGATAATCATTAATATCATCATTCATTAATCCTTAATAATTATGTTGCTTTTTATTACATTTCTTACATTAAAAATTCTATCAAACATTTAAAAATAATGTGAGGTAAGTAACAAGTAAAAATTAAATGATTAAAATGTTATACTTTTAAAAATTCTGGCACCTTAAAAGTCTTTTGGGAAATTGCAATCAAATGACATGTTTACTTCTAGGTTAAATTCTTGTTCGTCCTGTGCCAACGTCGCGCCTTAGCTCATTGCGACTCGGACCGTCTGTTCCAGCGAGCTCTGACTCGCGCCAGTTGCGAGCAGTCTGTCCGTTACTTCCACGGTGGCTGGCCATACTGAATGGTTGTCCATATTGTCGCAAGTGAGGCAACATGCAAAAATAACACTGGTCGAACAGAGCATTAAAGCTTTATCCTCTGGACTATCATTCGCTTGTTGAGGAGTACAAAGCTGGTATACCGCAGATCATATCACCGTGGTTCTGTGTTCCATGCAAACCGCGGGCTCAGCACCAGGTGACCGTCGATGTCAGCTGCAGCCGCAGGGCGTGCGACGTCTTGGGTCCTCGACGGTAATGCATTGCATCAGGCGAGTGTCTAAACAATGCGGTGTACAGATATACTGACCACAGCAGTCGCCATACACGACCGCAAGCATCACTAGACAGTCACTTGCTCGATGCTGTTCTCTTGACCAACTCGCTACACGCCCAGGGCTTCCCGTCCCGCCACTCTCTCTCACTGCCAGCTGCTCCTGGTGACTGCCACCTACTGACCATCACCAAGGAACTGTCTTGTTCTGAAAGCTTATCTTTCTATAATCGTCATCTAAACAAGGAGTGGCCAAATTAAATGATTCGGCAAAGACTAAGGTGTTTGTGTATTAGAAAACAATGCATTCAACAGGGACTATGAAGGTAGTTTCCAATAAGAGAATATTTAAATTCATGTTTTTAATTAAGCCCAGAGCCTAATTCAGGTACACAATACCCAATAGAATGTTTCATACAAAGTAATACTGAAATACCATATTCATGAGTTTTAGAAGTTATACTATACATTATAGGCAATGAGATATCTATAAGTGTATATGAAGGAAGCCTCGGATCATGATCATATATTTATGTATATTCTATGGGCCGACGCCGAGATGGGGAAGCCTTCTTTTCACATACGAGAGAGCCAAACGCCCCATCGTGCATCTTCGGTTTTATTTGTTCATTGTAAATAAATTATTAAATAAATATGGCTACTATTCGATGACGTGGACACTGACATCAGTCCTCCGAGAAAAATTAAAGACTACAAGAAAGCTGACTGGAGAGGCTTTCAGACGTATTTAGTCGATAATTTGCCTGCAGCCGATGCTGCCAACTTCGAAACGAAAGATAACATCGAATCAGCAGTCACTGAACTTACAGTTAAAATTCAAACTGCAATTAACTCGTGCATCCCAGAAAAGGTGGTTAGATTTAAGCAAGATGTACTGCCGGTGTATATTAGGGATTTAATTTCTCAGAAAAATAGATTAAGGCGCGAATATACTCGACGTAGGCAGCGCGACATTAAAGCGAGAATTAATGAATTACAGAAAATAATTTCCGATGAAATAACTCTATGGAGGAGCAGCCAATGGGAGACGAAAGTCTCTCAGCTACAGGTGCAAGATGGTAGCACCTGGAGTATGACAAAGCGATTCCTTCATAAGATAGATAAAATACCTCCGCTACAAACTCGCACTGGGTTCACTTTTACACCGACAGACAAGGCACAAGCCTTCGCGAATACCCTTGAATTAGCCTTTCAACCTAACATCGAACCCTGTGACCCGCAATTTAATGCCGGAATATACAGAGACCTTACAATTAAACCTAATCAGCCTTTAACTTCAAAACCTTACTTAACTCAATCTCAGGAAGTTAAACAGGCTATCAGGCGTATGAAACCACGTAAGGCACCGGGAAACGATGGCATTCAGGCAGTAGTCCTTAAGAAACTGCCCGACGAAATTTTGGAATACCTAGCTCAATTAATAAATGGAATACTTAAACTACAGTATTTTCCATTGCAGTGGAAAGAAGCGAATGTGATAGTTTTTCATAAATCCGGAAAAGATAAGACACTGCCCCAAAATTATAGGCCCATTAGTCTGCTGAGTACATTGTCAAAAGTAGCCGAATGCATAATTCTGCAGCGAATAAATGCTCACATTAAAGAAAATAACGTACTGCCGGACGAACAATTTGGTTTTCGCAGCGCGCATTCAACAACGCATCAACTGGTCCGTTTGACAGAACAAATAATAACTGCGTTCAATCAGAACAGCTATAATCTCGCAGCGTTTTTGGACATAGAAAAAGCCTTTGATAGAGTACTTCATGAAGGCTTAATTTATAAATTATATAAAACTGGCTTCCCCGATTGTTATATTAAATTACTGGCCTCGTATTTAGAAAATCGATCGTTTAGAGTCACGACAGAAGGAGCACAGTCCGATTTAAAAATAATTAAAGCAGGAGTCCCACAAGGCAGCATTTTGGGGCCGGTTTTATTCAATATTTATATCCATGATATGCCTAAGCCCGCACACCGATCAGTTCAGTTTGGCTGCTACGCGGACGATACGGTATTATTTAGCAGATCTAGTATTCTATAACTCGCAGCAGACAGATTGCAAACCGCGTTAAATTCAATAGAACAGTGGTGCACAAAATGGCGAATTAAGGTAAACCCTACTAAATCAGAAGCTATAGTTTTTACGCGTAAACATCTCCCGCCACTCGAAGATAGACCACGACTAACACTTTTCAATGAGCAAATTCCTCACAAAAATGTTGTTAAATATTTAGGCGTGCACATGGATAGGAAACTACTATGGCGCGATCACATAGAGGCGAAAAGAAAAACAGCTTTCACTAGGCTCATGGCCCTCTACCCCGTCATGAGCAGACGTTTAGGTAGCTCTGTTAAAAACGGAATAATAATTTATAACGCACTAATAAAACCAATAATCACGTATGCAGCGCCGGTGTGGGCAACAGCAGCGAAATCTCACTTAATCAAGCTACAGAGAATTCAGAATAAGAGTATTCGTATTGCGACAGATGCGCCTGTGTATTGCCCCGTAAGGGCTATGCACAGAGAGCTCAAACTCGAACTTTTAAAACATTATTATTTCCGAACTGCGCAAAAATTCTATGATAAATGTGCCATAAGCAGAAACCCATATATTTCATCACTGGGCGAACAAGATCCAGAGTTGCATGGAAAATATAAAATGCCAAATTCAATCTTGGCTCACATACCTCCGTAGTGTGCTGTGGCTGGCTGAGCGATCGGCCAATCAGTCTCCCGCGAGTTGAAACTTAAATTATAGACATTAATGAATAATTAGCTAATTCAAAATGGTCCGAAGCACGCAGGTGTATGTACTAACCGACCTCTGGGTTCACTGCCTGTTGTGTTAGGGCTGACTCCCTATGCACGATGGGCATGGCCCGCCTGGCAGGTTTCACCTCCAGTGCCAGTTGTGTTTCTGAAATACATGGGATTTTGAATTACAAGCTTGCAACAATGCCAGAATGCGAATAGGTCTTGACTTAATTCACCTGTAACTTTATACACCGACAGTTCCTCTATATTTAACTAGTAGTATAGTAGTAGATATTAGAGATTTGTAAATTAGTAATAAGTCCTAGATACTTAGTAATAGTCATCAAAAATATATATTTCTAAAATAATAATAAAAATTTAAAAAAAAAATTAAAAAAAAAAATTAAAAAAAAATTAGTTCTTATTTTAGTTTTATCTTAAGCACTGCACGTCCATCCCTGAGTTGGGTGTTTGCATATTTCGTAACGAAATGCCTAGTTTGTAAGTCATTTATCTTTTTTCTGTTTTAGTTTCTTAGTTTTTTAGGTGCTGACTGGCGGCGGAGTGAGTGGTCAGTGCAACCACTCACCACCAGGGGCGCTTGCGTCCCTGGTCACTAAATCCAGTACTGAACAACTGGAAAAGCGGACCACGAGTCCAAGTGCCCAACCCACACTCTGTCCAACACTTCATCCAGACCATCCTCTGTCTCCTGTAAATTCCTACACGTAATGCATGCCAATTTGCATCCCGCATGAATGTGCCCAGGGTTTTCCCTGTGTCTATGCAGGTTTTACCTGGGCCCAACCTATCTCTAGTTATAGTCTAGATTTAAGAGTGAAGGGAGTTAGTCATGGCGCCAATCGCTGCCATGGCTGGCCAATCCCCTCCTAGCACATGATGCATGCGACCCTCTCCTTGCATGGCTAATCCCAGCATGACTAGGCGTATAGGCTTCGGCCTGAGACGCACCTAGGTCCCTCCCTAACCCGGACCCCTCCAAAATACACTTAGTTTTAGTTAGGTTAGGAAAAAAAAATATGGCGGTGTTATTCATTAACATACATCTGTACCAAGGTCTTCCATCTGTACATTGGTGCGGCCGTCGCCATATTTTTCGTTTGCCGTGTGTCCATGAATGTTTATTTTGGACAACTCATGATAACTAATGGTCAATTAGGTTAGGTTAGCTACATTATAAATACTTTAAAACATTGTAAACGGTTGATTTGGTTAGGATAGCTACATTAAAGATACTGTGAAATCATGTAAACGGTTTCCTAGCCCTGGATAGCTACATATTAAAAAGTTATTTGCTAAGCAACCATAAAATGATTTTACAGTATTTTTAATGTAGCTATACTTACCTAATATCAGCGAATTCCCCCCCCCCCCCCCCCCCAAACCATAAATACACCTGTTGTGGTACGAGCATGAACTTCGGGTAACTTCGGGTAACTTCGGGTGTGGCTCTCTCGTCTGTGAAAAAAGGCTTCCCGAGATGAACACCTCCCTCTAATTTCTATGGAGATGACTGGTTGATTGTCAATAACCGTTCATCGCGGGAAATATGTCGATTTTACGTCAAGCGACTAGAAAACTGGTAGTTGTAAATGTCTTATTATATGGTTTAGCGCAGTGTCCTGTAGCAATTTATTTTTTTAACTTGTTGGGTTTTCTATGATAATACATTTTTTTTTTATAAATTTACACTCGAAACCCATCAATATTATTTGATAATATTGGTGGATTTCGAGTGTATCGAGTATCAAGGGATAAACTTGGATACGTGATACGGAACAATTACGAACAGTTTCCATTATGTACAATATAATTTCTCAAAAGGTTCACAAGTTATACAGGAAATATATGTAAACCCATATCTCTTTATTATGACAAAACCGTAATAGGTCTTATACTCAGGTCACAAATTAACAAATTCTTGTCTGAAATCGGAGTAGTTTTACTGCATGTTTTTAGAACCTTCCCCCCCCCCCCCCCCCCACCTCCGTCGTCACAACACTAACAGCTATCTCGCATGGCGGTTCACACACTTCCATTAGCAACACACTAGTGTTAATAACCTTGCAACCTTCAACAACTGCATCCACCACTCTTAAGGCAAAGACTTTGTTAAAGTACTTAACTGTGGTCTTGTAAAGGTGATGTGGACCAGGTGGGCATGTTACTTACTTTGGTGAGTAGCCCTCAACTCTGTTTCCCTTTCGCCAGACTGAAAGTTCATAATCTCCACAATATTGTATCACTGAAAAGTCAGTGGAATATTCCAAAACCAGCACAGTTAGAACACAGCCAATCACGGCAGTCTTGTCTGGGGCGGTGCTTGCCCGCCGAGACACGGCAACGTGGCAGGGGCAGCAACCGTGCACCTCCAGCTGTTCGTCTCGAGAGCTGGTATGCGCCTGGTGATGTGTCGTGGGAGGGGAAGCAACCCGAGCTCCCGGCAGGCGGTGGTGGGGACCTTGATGCTGTGCGTCTGGAGGGGAGCGCTCAACACTGTCCGCACCCGGGCCTGTATGCGAGGCAGTCGCAGGCCTGATCCGTCCCCGGCTCCTCCGCGTGTCCTTGGTCAGCCTGGTGCACTGCCACCCACAAAGTACTGGAGCTTTCAAAACCTGGTTATCAACACGTGCAAGTTGGTACACTTTTCATGTACAAAAAATAATTGTTGTGCAAGTATTCTACTGCAGTTAATGTACAAATGTTAATGACGTTTTCATTTCATTGTTTTCAGTGTACATCATCCTAATTCAGGTCTTTAAATGTTTTAAACTAGTTTTGGACTTTGCATCGAAATGGGAAATTTGATCCTTTAATTTAAAATCGGGTGTAGTTTGTATCTGTGTGGTTGTGAGGGGATTGTTGGGGGACGTGCAGGGCTGTGTCACGCTCGCTCCCTGGGCTTGCGCAGCGCGGCTGGAGGGACGCACGGCTCGGCAGTTGTCTGCAGGCCTGCGCCGTGCTCCCGCGCAAGGGCATCGCCACCAGCACGGCGCTGGCACGCCCGCCCGCCCTCACCCAGCTCACGGACGAAGAGCAGATGATGAAGGAGGCAGGTACGCACTACCCTCTCGTGGTCCAGTCACCCGGGCCCAACGCAGGAGCAGTTCCGACCACTGTAGTCAGCCTGCAGACTGGTCTGACGCCGTTCTGCCTTGATGTATGTTCGTGTTTGTGTGGGACGTGATCGCGAAGTCGTGGCCTCGCCGTGCCATGGGCGTTGGAGTCGTGGCGTCTGCAACCCTCCGAGCGCCACTCCGCCCCTCGCGCCGTGCCGGTCTGCTGTCCGTGCTTTCCTTTGCTAGGTCTGGTTGTCAGGGTGTCTACAAGTCACGAAAGTAACGAAAAAGTAACGAATTTTGATGCGAGGTCACGAAGTCACTAAAAAGTCACGGAATTCGATACAAGCTCACGAAAAATATTTCTGTTGACGTATTTTCACGTGTATTTATTGGACACTAAGTGACTGTGTAATCAGCACAGCCGTATTTTTCTTTCTTTAGTATGGTTTGGCCTGCGATAGAAGAACAAAGTGCTGAAATAAGATACCATGAAACGCAGTGGTGAAATTCAATGCTATGCCAAGCTGATTGTCGTGCTATGTTCATTTTCGTTGTTTCGTTTTTTAGGATACAGGCCGTACGATTCTAGCATTGGCATTGCCTGGCGTATGAAAAATCTCGTATTTGTACGAGGATTCAGAGGTTTTCAAACCATAGATGTTACAGTATACTAGTACGTACAACTTGTTACGATAACGATGCTTTCTGCCTCCGCGTCCATATAAGTATAGTAAATACACAATCTCTCATTGATTATAACGTGCCCTTTTAAATTTTGGTGGTCATTGGTAGTTTTTATGAATAAATGTTATGCCTAATGTGTAATTTTTTTTGTAAAAGGGTCAATTAGTTTAGTCAATAGTACAAAGTAAAAAAAAATCTGGAAAAAAAATGTTCCCATTTAGGTCAGTTAAAGTCACTGAAAAGGTCACTAAAAAGTCACTAAAATTGATTTTGTCACTTCTGTAGACACCCTGGTTGTGCTCTAAGTGCTCTAACTCTATAGTTATATATGTGTGTGTTAACTGGTAGCACTGCTGGGATTGTTACTGAATGACTGAAAGAAGCACTTGCAGCACACGTGAATACAGGCCATGGTTGGACTAGGTTCTGTGCTGCTGTTTCATCACACACACACAGGATATGGTTTTATAATAAAATATTAATTCACATGCATGAGTCTGTTTCAGTAGTGTTTTAAGGTACAAATAGTAGGTCCTAGTAAAATGGCTGATCTTTGCATACCTGTCGATTTAAGCTGCTCTGTAAAGAGAGTTGTAGCACGTGTTTAGTTGGCAGCACCAGGTGGTGGCAGATGCAACACCGCGTGGACGTGGTGGTAGTGGTAACACACTTCCTCTCGTGCCTGAAGATGTCAGTCTTCTCTCTGTCAAGCATGGTGACGCCCTGATGTGACAGTCACTCACAACTGTCACTCTTGTGTCCATGTGGGGGCAGCCGTGACAGCACCGTTGTGTAAAACCCTAACTCCCAGGGCTATGAATGCTTACAAGTGAAGCTGTTCAGTCTTCGTAACCCACCATTTTCCTGCCAGACACTTTTATTCATGTAACATGCATGTGCAATAGCAGCTGATTGCTTCTTAAAATGTCTTAATTTTAAAAAGGCAGTTGTTCTGTGTTGTCATTAGAGAGAATTAAAATATTACAACATATGTTAAGAAGTTTATGATTATACTATAAATAACTCAGCTCTACTTTTTTTTTCATTTCTTTGTTTATTCTCAATTTTTATGTTTAGTCTAAATTTTTATAAATTGTTTCTCATTTCTTGTTTGTTTTTTTAGTTAAATTTAGATTGAGCATGACACACTGTATATAACATATTATGCACTCGTTGTCTTAATCTTCAAATTAAGTACATTATATTTTTATTAGTGTGATGTTAAACTATTTTATGGTGTCGTGTTGTGATGAGTTTTGTTTTTTGAAGTAGCTCAAAATTAAAGTAATAAAAAAATTGATTTAAATTTTAAAGCTAAGGGATTTGAGGTCATTTATGTTGTTTGAATTCCACGTTGTATACCATTCACTGCTTACTCTAAGTAGTATTCTATAAGCTCATCATTCAAGCAAAAAAAATTAAACTATACAATTAAAAAAAATAACTTTTACGTAAGAATTTTTTATGGCATGTGTAATCATCATAGATGATTTATTTTTATAAAATAAGTTTTTTATTGCTCTAAAAACTCGTTAACTTTTTTGCTACAGAGGATGCAGTAGAAAGCATATGTCTCGGAGAAGACTGCTGTTTCAGTGCTAGTCTGCTCTAGCTATCATGCTGTGAACCCTGCCTTGGTGTGTTAACTCAAACGTAACACGAGAAGATGAATGGAAACAAGCCATACATGTAGTGATGGTTAAATATTTTATGAGCTAAGCTCAAGATAAAATTTGTTTTAAGTGAAAAGCAGAAAACCCACAGCTGAATAAGTATATAATCTGTGTATTGGAACTCCTGTAAATATTACATTATTCTGTTGCTAGTCTGCTACTGCGGCAGTGTGCCATGACGCGCTACGCCAAGCCAAGTTACCCGAGCCAGCTTGCGGGCCGAGTCTGGCTCCGGTGCTTCGCAGCACACTGTTCCGATCACTGTGACGTAGACTTGTCGTTATCGAATGGTGTGGAAGTGGAAGAATCGTGCCTGTCTTGTGGTGAATTGTGACGACATTTGTGCTCGTTGAGCTTTCAAGTTGGATGAGGATTCCAAGATGTGCCTTCTCTGATTGCGTCAGTGTTAGGTAGCTTTCAGAGGGTGAAGTGCAATGTCATCCCATCCAGACTGCAGAATCAACACCCATCACCGGCAGTGCACTACGTATGCACATGTGCATATTTGGCCGATCGGATCGGGGCGATGTAGCAGGCGAGCTGGCATAGGTCGATACTTATGTCATCAGTTTTAAGTATTTTGTGTAAGCCATCTCTCGCTAAGTCAGCAGGCACAGAAGTCTGAATAGTTGATACTGCATTGCACCACAGAAAAATATTAAATTTTTTTTTTACTTCAGATTACCAATTGCAGATATGTGCATATTAATATGTATTTCCATATTACTGTTGTAATTTTATTTTCATCTCCTGACACACCACTTGTTACAAAGTTATTTGCGTGAAAACATTCAGCTTGCTGGCTAGAGGTCACTCCTCACAAGCCATTAGACGGTAACAAGCACGCCCTTGCTCTGTGTGTGCAACTGCCGGTCCTCTGGTCAGACGAGGGGCAGCTGGCTGTACGGCCAATCGGACAACCGGGCGGGACAACTGACTCCTGGCCACTGTACTGCCAGGTGCTTGACCGAAAGTTGTTTGGATGTACGCGTATGTTTTGCTCGCAGCTCGTCAACTCAATAAGCACAGTAGTGTGGTCAGGAAAGATGTGAAAATTTATTTTTTAGGTCATGAACGGATAATTTGTTCTTCCAAAATTCAGAACTATTGTTATAATTTTTTTGTTTATTTTCAGTTGCGAAGTTGGCGGCCCAGAAAATTGCACCTCTTGTCAGTAAAATGGAACAAGAGTCAAAGCTGGATCCTAGTATCATTGAAGCTTTGTTTGAAAATGGGGTCAGTTTTTTTTTCTTTTTGATTCAACCCAAAAATATTAATTCACCAACTTTTTTTTCTACCTAATTCAGTAATAGAATTATAGCTTACTGTGTATCTAAGTGAACAGATTTGATTCAATATTATTTCAGGTTTATCAGGTAGAACATCTTTGTGTGGGTTTATGCTTTACTGAACCTTTATGATTGTTGGACTGTCAACTACGTAGGACTTGAAAAAAACTAAACGAGTAATGTCTGTTTTATTTAGTTTGTCTTGTTGTATTCCAGTTTCCATAAATCTCCGCCTTTCAGTACTGGTCAGTAAGCCATGCATGTTGTCAGTGATCGGGTGCAATTCCTGTTTTAAATGTGGCTGGCTTGGCTGATGGTGCGGCTGGTAAATTCCCACATTTTCAGTGATATGAATTCAAAATAACTGGAAAAAAAAAAAACAGTCTGTGCGTGGAGTCCATGTGCAACAGAAGTGAAACTCTTGCTTGTTAGGTACACCGTACAGATGGAGATAAATTATTAGTATATTTTTTTAATTGAACAAGAGATAATAGTTGTGAATATTAAAGATGTGAGTATGATCTCGAATTGGGGGGGGGGGGACAGGGGAGTAGACAAACACAAGCAGTGTTACAAGAATTCTGTAGCATCACTGCTGCGTCATATCCACCTCTCCCCTGCCGTCTCTCCTCCCAGCTGTTTCAACTAGCATATAGCATATCTTCCCCCCTCCCACCTTGCCATCTTCCCATTCGACCGCTAGCACATGCGGTGGAGTGGATTCACGGCTGACGCACTCTCCTCTACTGGTTCCCCCACCACGTACATAACTATTCCCCTCATGCAGTTGGAATTTTCATAACACTCAGAAATTGTAGCCCCCTCAGCAAAAAAGAAGTTTCACTTCAAAAATTACAGTTTTTGCACTAGTGATGTACTGATGCCATTATTACCAACTATTCTGCAAATAATATATTTATCCATGAATCATAATTAGCTATTATTGTGGCACACGATGAAGAAATCCCCAGGCCGGGAAGAGCAGTCTCTACCTTGGGGAGTCCCGAGTGCACGGGAGAACTGCGCGGCCGTGCAGTTCTGGCCTGCGCCAGTTGGCCGGCCTGTTCAGCGACAATACCAGCGCACCCTCCAAACCAGGGAATCGAGATCACGAACGAGCTTAGTTGAGAAACTTATCTTTGTCAACAAAAAACATCACTCGTGCCATTTTCAACTGAAGTTGTTTACTGCTCTCTGCTCTACACTGAATGTGACATGAAGACTGTGTGCTCCAGGATCCATTCTCTCGAGCTTATTTTTCATTCCAATTTCCTGCACGCTTGAAATGAACCTGTACGGAGAAAGTGGGTCACGCCACAACCCCCCCCCCCCCCCCCCCCCCCCAAAGCAGGCCTGGCCTAGAGGAGGGGAGGAAGTAACTGTAGCCCATGCACGGAGATGTGTACTTGTTCCAAGCAGTTCTCACCTAGACATGCCTATTACAAATCATTATGTTGTAAAAGTGCATCGTATACCAGTTTGATACGTGATGGAATATGTAAGGATCATGAACAATGTGCTATCTTTATGAATAAACATCATTCTTAAAAATTTAAACAATAACACAGAAATGTTTCTTAGTCTAAAAATATGTAATACCATAAAATCTTTTATCTAGTAATGAAGTAAACTCAGATTGGTGTATCACTTCATGTTCACCCGTTAATAAACATAATGCCGCTATGTGAAGTAAACTCACTTGACCACCGACTGTGGCAGGGCTGCCACCACCGCGACGTGTGGTCTGCTTCCAGCTGATGGGCGTGGAAATAGCAACGGAACACGGGGGCACCGGGTCAAACTTCCTGTCGACCATCCTGGTGGTGGAAGAGATCGCGAAAGTGGACGCGTCGGTGTCCGTGCTGGTGGACATTCACAACACGCTCATCAACTCTCTCATCATGAAGATCGGCACTCCGCAGCAGAAGCAGACGTACCTCCCTCTGCTGGCCTCGCGCGTGGTTCGTAGCCGCTTCGTGGGAAATACAAACTGTAGAGTAGATTTTGTACCATGCGTACCTGTGTTAGTAAAGCAGTTTGATAAATTCATTACAAATGTAAGCAAAGTAAGAAGTATCTTGCTAAGACAAGGATACCACATGCATATTTGTCTTGTTCATGCTATAATTATAGTGACACTAAAATTCCTGATAGTGGAATGATATGTTATTCAGATTAAATAGGTTACATGTTCCACAATCAAAGATGAAAGTTTTGTACTACCATATACTCTCGTGTGACGATGTATTAAAATATCTGTCTCATTATTTCTTAGGTGGCAGAAATAAGACAACTTGTTTTCATAGTTTTCAGACAAGAACACCAAACAGGTGTGTAGATTATACTGACAGGGTTGGTTCTCTCGAAGGCTGGAGCGTTCTGCCTGTCGGAGCCTCAGTCGGGCTCTGACGCGTTTGCCATGAAGACCACGGCGAAGAAGAGCTCGGGCGACTACGTCCTGAACGGCTCCAAGATGTGGATATCCAACGCAGACATCGCCGGCTTGTTCATCGTGATGGCGAATGCTGACCCGGCTGCGGTGCGTACGACGGCAGTTGATGCCGGAATGTCATCGCATACTTGCATGTTCCGGGTTGTGTCTGGGCTCGTTTCTAATTACTGCTCGGGATGCCTTGATATTTCATCAGAACCAGTCCAGATTCAGGTAACACGTGCCTGTGTAGAAGTACATAAAGAATCACATAGCTAATATCTAAGGTACTGTATGTTCATTGGGAGCTGTTGACTGCATCAAGGTCACTGTGCAGCAAGCGGCATCTCTGATCTTACGTATACACATCATCATGGTCGAGTGGTCAGATCACTCTCCTGCCACGGTGGCGGGGTTGCAGTGGTCAAAGAGGGCGCACAGTCCCATCTGTTTCGTCCCTGCTTCATTAGCACCGCTCCACTCCTCTTCTCTGAATTTTGTGCCACTGAGATGTTTCGCTTGTTCTTTCGTGTAAGGGCTCGTTAATTTCTGTCACGTCATCAGTTTTTACCATCGTTTGCTCTGTCAAATTTTAAAACCTTTGCCAAGACACAAACAGGAGCTCTCTGAACATTCATAGATTGTTATTATATGGTAATGTGAGGTGCGATGGGCACAGTGCTGGGAGGACTGCTGTGTGGTCGGCTCAGCGTCGTGTCGCCGTGCCAGGGCAGTGCGTGCTTGCAGGGCTACAAGGGCATCACGTGCTTCCTCGTGGACAGAGAGGCGCCCGGCCTGTCGGTGGGCAAGAAGGAGGACAAGCTGGGACTGCGAGCCAGCGGCACGTGCATGGTCCACTTCGACAACGTGCGAGTGCGTGAGCCACTGCCACTTCTCCGCCACAGCCGGTGGATACACCACTCCCTCACTCAGCACGTCCTCAAATCACGCTAATTCATTTAGCGCGATGGTAATTTTACTGCCCCAGTTAGCACAAAATCGCCAAAAGGCAAAAAAAAAGTCTGGCATGACGCCACAAAGTCTGTTTCAACTCAGTAAACAACAGATGTACCGTGTCACACAGTTAGCTATAGCAATGTCTGCTGGTAACTGTACATGTGCAAGCACTTGCAGTTGATAATTATATTGGAATCATTGTGTTAGAGTATTTGAGACAAAACTAGAAGTACTACCATGGCGTGTAGATTCTCATGAAGGCCACACTTAATTGGTCGCACTTTAGTTTTACGCAAGTCAACTGTGCACACAATCGTACGAAATGAGGACTTATCAAACTTTCATATAAGTCTGATGCTGTTGGTTGTACTAGCGGGGATATATATTTGATATTAGATACCAGAACAGAAATGAACAGATGATTCACATGTAAAAGGTTGTTAAATTAATGTTGGTGTGAACCAAGTGGTGATATTCTAATAAGCACTTTATTTTTAAAAATTAAAATGTAAATATCCGGACAGTATGTAATATTAGTTTCACTGCTTTTAAAGGATGGTTTTTGGAAAGTTCGCGAAAAGGTACGCGACGTGAGTGGGCAAGTCAACCAGCCGACTGTTAAATATCTCCCGTTAGTGTCTTATTTGTCATACAAAGTATTCAATGGTAGCCTTATAAAGATAAATGGTTTGACATTTTTATTGTTGAATGTTTTCTACGTGTTTATATTACATAAAGAATATTTTCCTACACATTTTTAAACACACAAATTAAATTAGCCTTGTTATTTATGGAGAATACGTGATTTTGACTAACACAAACATATTTATGAACGCATTAGTCATGCTAAGTGAGGGATTGGTGCAGTTTGTTGGTTACTTTCTATACACCTCACTGAATAGGTAGTTTATTTTTTTGTATTTTTTGTTTGGTTTTATTTCACCTAATATTTGAAGCAAAATATTTTTATGATGAATGAGGTGTTTCTAACCTTAACTTTGTTTTCCTCTGTACAAGTGCATTGCAATAAAAAAATCACACTTTTTACAGGCATTTTACATAAGATGCCAGTACTCTTGGCATTCCCTTTAAAAATAGTTATTTACAGTAGGTATGTAAAAGTACACAAAATTTGGGTGAAGTTTTAAGTACCGTACCTGAATTGTACGTATTTTTAAAGCTATAAGAATTGATCTAGGAAAAAAAATAACACGTGGAACCTTACTAACATAACTGGGAGTATGTAATAGTAATCTAGGATTATACGTACATTCTTAATTATTGGAGCAGTTCAGTAGAAAACATAATTATTTAATGCATTAAGTAAACATTTATTACAAAAAAAAGTACCATTTCATTATAACAAGCAATTAGGATCGTAAAATATCAAAGTTGTTAGTGGTGTTGGTTCATTTTACATGATGTCATTCTGTAATTATGAATTTCTTTTTTGTTTAGACATATTTTTGGTCATTTAACATATCATCGCTTTGAGTTTTTTTCTCCATGAACCCATACTAAAGAGACAATAATTTAATTCCTTTGAACATTATACTCAGAATTTTTTGGAATATCGTTTGTATAACAACTATTTCTTGAAATAGAGTACAATTATCCTTTTCCTCATGTACATTGTTTATACTGGGTGGGTCATTACAAAAGTAAGTAATGTACAAAATACTTGTTTGTTTATGTTCACCTAACTAAAAATAAGGGTGCATTAGAAGTGAAAACAAATTAACTGCAAGAGAGAAATAAACTTGGTCAAAGTACCACAGTTACCATGAATGGCCTGATATAGGTATATCAGGCACGACACAGCAGTACCAGCGACAACTGTTAATATTCTTTTACTGAGTGCACAATAAACAACTGTAGTATCAGGGTGGAGGTCAAAGACAAGCTTAAATATTTAAGAATTATTAAAGAAATACATTTTTAGCATCAAAAACAATGTTTATTGTACAAATTAAATTCTTATATTTAAAACCTTTAACTGCAGTGCAGGGGCATCTAGAGTAACATTTTTGGACAGCTAAAAATTTTATTTTCCCGTAGTTTTACAATTTTGAATAATTTATTTGTGATTTATTAGCAGTCTCGCAAACAGTTCCCCTGGCGAGCGCGGGACATGTAGGTTCCAGAGAGCCACATTCTCGGTGAGTACGGCAAGGGCTACAAGTATGCGGCGGGCTTCCTGAACGAAGGTCGCATTGGGATCGGAGCGCAGATGGTCGGCTTGGCGCAGGGCTGCCTCGACGCAACCATTCCCTACACTCTGGACAGAGCGCAGTTCGGCAAGAAGATCTACTCCTTCCAGGTACGGTACTTCAGTACGGCAGTGTGTAGCTACACTCTGGAACACTCAGTTCGACAAGAAAATATATAGGGATGTGCGAAAGTGACTTTATCCACATGAAATGAAAGTGAAAGAAAATTTATCAAGTTTCGCGAAAGTGAAACGAAAATGAATTTTTCTATGAGATAAATATATTCTTAACGAAAGTTAAGCGAAATTTTTTAATTAACAAAGAAAAAAAGTGCCCCAAAATTTGCTCTTCAGTAATAAATTCTATTACATAAATCATTTTGGTAACTTTTGATGTATATATAAATATTACTATTTAATATAATCAACATCTGCAGTAGACCACACAACACAGCCCCATGTCACTCGTAAATTTCAAGAATCAATCCAGATCTTTCAGCACACAGACTATTTCCTTTACAGTCGTAATGTCGCAGTCTATGATAATATATTTATTCGTGCATGGTACTGATGAAAAAATACGTGAATACTGCGGAACGGCCACCATCTTGCACCACTGTCACACATGGCTAGCTCAGGAAGCTGTAGACCAGGCAAGGGACATGGTCAAAACAAAACATAACAAATGGTTGCTGCCAAGTGGTCATTACATGCAGTGACTTGTTTACCTTTTTGTCTAATTGGCTGTATATTATGAGGATTTTATATGCCAGTCAGAGTATGTAAAATTTAAATAAAGCAGACGACAATGTTTTTGTTTGGCTGTGCGTGAATAAAAGTAGGTACGTTCTTTGTTTATGTGTACTAACAGTTCTGGAATGTATGTTTTACGAATATAGTACCTACACTACTGTTTGAAAGCAAATGAATCAGGTAATTTTTCAAATATTGCATGATTTTGTTTTGATACCTAGGCCTACGGTAATCACGGTTGAATTTTGTTTACTTTATCTGCCATGTTTGTTCAAATTATGATTTTACCGTATTTTCATTAACGTGAGTTTGTTTCATCACCACGTAAATTAATCTTAATGGAAATCTTTTTTCTAATTAATAATTTGCTTGTTATTACTAATAATGTAATAACATATGCAAATCATATAAAGACATTACAGTAGAATCTCAGTGCTAAGTACTTACAGGTACCTCAAGTTTTTGTACTTAGTACTGAAACATGCATACATATCTTTACAAAGAGAAAAAAAAATATATAAAAAAATAGCTACAGGAGAGCCGCAATGCCATATGTATTCGCAACTGCAACTTGCTTTTTTCCCCTTGTCTAGTTCTCTGAGTATATCCACATTTTCCTTAAGCGTGAATTGCTTTCGTTTCTTTTTATCTCCAGGATCATTCATATTGTAGCACAAATACAATGCGGTGTCTAAATAACGTAACCTGAAAATAAACTCAACAATAACAATAAACAATCCCGGCACAGACATCAAACAGTATTTTTAGCGTAGCGTAACACTTTTGTCTAAATAATTAATACTTCTCTCAAACCTCCGTCTTTCGATGTATCGAATGGTGTTGTGTTGCTCACGTCGCGTCGCATACTACGTACGGTATAATCTATGGTTGTGCGCGCAACTGTTTGTTAACTTTGTTTTGAGAATTTAGAGGTAAGAAAATACGTTGCGGTGGTATTTGTGTATCTTTGTTCTACTACATTAATCATTTAGCTGGAAATTTATTTACCAGTTTAAGTAAATTTTGCTGTAGTAATGCCACGCTACTAGTATTTATACGTTATAGTGAAAATATGATACTTTAAACTGAAACTGTGTTGCATGGCGAAGATATGATTTTTGGCGGGGACTTAAAAAAAATTCGTTAAGTGAAATATACTTTATAATAAGGTACGTTATTGTACCGGTATTCTACTGTACATTTTTATTAAATTTCGATTTCTTTTTCAACTAGAACAAACGAACTTCGGTAAGCTATTGAACTTTCGTTTGGCTCGAAATATTTCGCTAAAAACGAACTTCGACAGATGAAATTCTTACCGAAATCGAAAATGAAAGTAGCAAAATTTCGATTTCGGTATCGGTATACCGAACATTCGCACAACCCTAAAAATATACTTCTTTCAAGTAGAGAAGTACCTTGTTTTGTCACATAATCGTCGCACCTTTATCTTAGAGCGTCAAAATTTGGGGGGGGGAAATTTCTCTCATAAAAGTCACATTAGTATGTTTTTGGTCCCGTTGTTAGATTCTGAGCGCTTTGTGTAGGTAGCAAATATGACAGGACAAAGCACCGTGCAACAGCAATTGGTTTTCAAGTTGTAATGGAAAAATACAGTAAAATTTTGTTTCAGTTCTACCTACACAATACAATTTCACATCCAATATAGTCAAATGTTTTGGTCCAACCATTTTTTCAATAAAAGGTTGCCCATAAACTTATTTTTCCATATAAAGATATATTTTAAAGTTTAAATCTATTATTCGTTCGGATATTACCGCTTATTTAATTAACAGAAATTCAAAGTTGTACGATTTGTAAATTTTCTTTTATAGCCTTTATCTGTTTGTCTTCGTTATAAAAATGTAGCTATCACTAGATGGCAAAATTCATGTTTCGTTACGTTGATGCCCGTAAAGAGTGCGCCCACGTAGTCGAATATCAATGTTGATAGCTTGCTGATTGCATGAAACACGCACACTCTGTCTAGTACAGAGTAAACTACATTTGAAAACCTGCACTCATTTGTGATTAGTGTGCACTACGATGATAGTTATTCATTAGTTACGGCTCACGTTCAGGTCCCAGTTTTAGTTTTTATATTTAAAGTTGAACGAAATAGGTAATTTTTTTGTTGCATGACTTAACAATTTAAATTTTTGTAGTGTTTTTTAAACTACTTTTTAACTAAACATACTTTATAAGAATAGGTATTGAAATTATTTACATTCATTGAATTTAATATATCAAACTATTACATTTTTGTAATCAGAGTTAAGTTTTGATTAAAAATGCTAATTAATTTCATTATTATTTGTTGCATTTTGGTGTTATTTCGGTTGTATCGCAATTCGCCCCAGTGATTGGTGGACTCGACTGACTCGGCCAGTTGTCGCGCTCTAGCCAAGGGAGGGGGGGTGCGAGGTGACGCGGGAGGAAGCCTGAGGCTCGGTGGCTGCGACAGGCGATGCAGCACCAGATAGCGGAGGCTGCGACGCAGCTGGAGTGCGCTCGCCTGCTCGTCTACAACGCAGCCCGTCTGCAGGAGGCGGGGCTGCCCTTCGTGAAGCAGGCGTCCATGGCCAAGTACTACGCCGCCGGTGAGTCTCCGGCGCAACACTGCAGACATGTCTAAGCTCCTTATTTTGGCCCTGAAATAGCACTAAATGCATCATCCTGAATTGGCCACAAATTAAAAAAAAATATATCTTATTAGTAGGGACAGGTACTTTTCGCGATCGCGAATCACCGTCGTTATTTCGCGAATTTTGCCCTTTTTTTACGAAAATGCGAATTTTGCAATTTTCCACTGTTTCGTCACGAATTTGGTCAAAATTTCGTTATTTGAAGCTTAAATTGCTACAAACACATATAATTTAGATATAATTCATCTTCTGTTCGTAACACCAGCTCACCAATAAAAAATAAAACAATAAAACACTACATAAAAATACATTTCACCGTGCCGGCAACATTACTAGGCAAAACAAGGTAAACAATTTATTTTCTCCAACCATAACCACAAAAACCACATTCTGTGGCAATAAATCACGGCGAGATTGACCACAGACGACGGTAATCCAGGACCGTTTATATTTTGCATTTTAACATTACAAGCTTCAACGTTTGTTTCTCGTGCCATGAAGTTATCAAAACAAAATGTGTTTCTCAATACACGTGTTACCAACGTAGCAGTACGAGAATGCGAGAAAGAACATGAACGTTTACGAACAATCGATTGTTGTTTAATCATACAATCAAGAGTGTTCGGTAGATAAAAACGTTACCGCGGTCAGAACGCGTAAATTTTGATATCAACGAAGTGTTTTTTCTTCATAATTTACTTAACCATAAAATACTTTAGGCAATTTTAAACTGCAACAAACAAATTGATGGATGTGTGTGATTTTTTTCTTCGGTTGTTAGGTTACTGCACATGCGTGCATTTATTATTGTTCGGTGGCTATTCGTTGCGGTAACTGAACGAAGTATGGCATGAACGCACTAGATAGGGCCTAAGAATTTTCTTCTGATGGTCTCTATTCGATAGATAAGGCAGTTTTATTTTGTAAATACTGTAATAATATTATTGCAGTCAGTTGGGACCGTAGAGACTCAATTGGGGGACGCACCACAACGCCGAAATACCACGACGCCATACGTACAATAACGCCGAATGCCAAATTGACCACAACGCCGGCACGCTAGAAAACTGCTGTGTACCACAACGCCGAATTACCACAATGCCGAATTATCACAACGCCGAAATACATAAAAGCCGAAAAATGTCATTCCAGGACTTCCACAAAGGTTAGATTAGGTTAGGTTAGGATAGGTTAAGTATGGTTAGGTTAGGTTTGATTGTGGTATTTCGGCGTTAAGGTACATTTAAGAAACACACACAAATTCATTCAGTTGTTATTTCAGCGTTATGGTACACAGTAGTTTTCTAGCTGTCGGCGTTGTGGTCAATTTTGACATTCGGCGTTATGGTATTCTGCGTTATTGTACGTTTGGCGTTGTGGTATTTCGGCATTGTGGTAACAACCCCTCAATTGTTAAGCACATAAGCAGTGAAAAGCACAAAAAGTCACGCATTTCTTCCCCCGCTACTGTAGCACTGCAGCATACTAGTGGTGTTTGTGTGCAGCAAGCTAAAAAAAAAAGGAAAACTGAAGCGCATCGTTTTGCTATGGAGACCACTGGGTTGTTCCTCAAAGTGAACATCCCACTTCATAAACTTCAAGACCCCAGTATTTTAAGCTGGATGAAGAAATATGTTGAAGTTTTGTATCAATATCTGTAATCATGGAGTGGCTTAAATTTAGAAGCTCTCAAAACCAAACCCAATTTAAGCTAGTTGGAAATGGGCATTTTAAAACTAACCTAAGCTAAACTTACCAAATATAAAATAAGACTCACCTAAACCAACCAAACCTAAAACTAAAGAAACCTAACTTTTTGGCCTAGCATACCACCTGAGTTAGGAATATTGTCAAAGGGGAGAAAAAAAAAGGATGAGATAGATCGTAAATAAGTAAATCGTAAATAAATCGTAAGCATCAAAAGTTACGGGGGGAGAGAGTCGTAAATGTCCAAATGTTGGGGGGAAAAGAATCGTAACTCTTTACATAGAAACAACTCGTTTGCAGGCTTCAACTACTCTTAACTTCATAAAATACTTTACTGTACCTAGGATCATAGGTTCGTCATCCCGTACAGGATGTCTGGTGAGAGCTGAACTAAGGAGATTTTGCAAAATAACATAATACTAAATTAAAATGAGTTTTATTCTTAAAGTCAAATAAAGTAAAATCAGTCTTGACGAACATTTACACAGCGGGATTAAAATTTACCACAACAATAATCTCTTCATTACTTCCTTAACTACTGAATGACCTTACAAGAGAGAAAGAGAGAACTTCACTAAACACTTCCCTAATCCTTACGAGTATGTACATCTTAACTTATAATTAAAATCAAGACAAAGATCAAGCAATACTCACATTTTCCAATAAGCACCTCTTGATTGATTACTTTAAAAACTAACGTAGGGGCCTCTCCTGCCCTTGAAATCCCGAACGAACATTACATTTTAAAAACTAGAACTAAACGACTAGTGACGAGGGCCATAGCCTCCGCCCGAATGCTTGAAGACGACTACATTATGACCTAACTTAAATTACTTTACGACCTAAGTAACTCGTTACCTCTGGCGTCGGCCATAGCTTCCGCCAGAGTGAGCCCCGAGCTACCAATCACTTGCGCTTAAATTTGTGCGCCCTGCCGCGCCTAGCAATAACAAATGCTCGTTATTGAAGCCAAATTTACTAAACAACTAACTAGAACATCTGGGAATGCTACCCCCCTCTACCCCGACGTGCAGGCCACACCGCGCGGCTTGTTACGACAGCGCGCCCCAGTAACTGCGGCCCGTGGCTGCGCCAGGCGCGGCCGAACAAACAAACAAAAATCTGCAAGCCCGCAGCGCGCCGCGCCGGCCCCGTGCCCCAATTACATGGTCACGCCACTTGCGCTGACGAGTGAACAGAGCAGCCAGCCCAGAGTCCCGTCAGTAAAGTCCCTAAATTTGATTTCAACAACCCTGCAAAATTTCAAACCGCGACAATATATTTTATTAACAAACCTTCCCTCTAAACCCAAAAGTTTTGACATTCTGGAAGAGTAGCTACTTTTAAGTTTGAAGGGTTTTTCACTTCTAAATATTAGTTCTAAACATTTTGATTATTCATTACTGAGTTCATTTAACTTTTTCTTAAAAAAGGTACGCGTAGATACATTTCGCCGCTTTTTTTTCCCTCACCGCTTTTGGCATTTTTTCTCACCTCTTTTGGCATTTTTGCTCACCGCTTTTCACTAATTTTACTCACCGAAAAGTTCCTGTCCCTACTTATTAGCTACATTTTACAGGTCCACAAAATAACATGAAATCCACAGAGGTGCCTAAGACTCAAAAACTCGTAGCTAAAGCTTACTCGACTCAAAAATATAGTTCATTGAACTCAACGGCGCGAGATTGAGATCAAAATACGTGTTTGCAAATGATTACTATGGATTCGCCTGAAACTACTGAGTAAAGGCTTTCGAACTTGTATGTAAACATTTGTAAATACTTTTTTTTTTTTCTTGTTAAGCTACGTATTTACAGTAAAAAGACTAAGAATTCACATTAAGAAGGAAAATCATTAGAATTTCATGATGCATTTCCGAACTTATTGATATGTATGAACGTAAACAAAGGATGTATTTTCTATTTCGATTTTTTTTTAACACAAGAATAAATTCCAGAAATATGTTGTGATTTCTTTGACATTTCCTGGAACTCCCTGGCTTCTCCCAGTTTTTCTAGTCGTGTAGCAACCAGGATAATGCCTTTTAATCGTTATGTCTCCGTGCTACGCTGCACGGCCTGGCGTTGTTTGTTTCAGAAGTGGCAGCGCAGACGACGCGCAAGTGCATAGACTGGATGGGAGGCGTAGGGTTCACCAAGGACTACCCGCAAGAGAAATACTTCCGAGACTCTAAAATAGGGTCCATCTACGAAGGCACGACCAACATTCAGCTGAACACCATCGCCAAGTTTATACAGATGGAGTATTCATCGTGAACACTTGGTGGGTCTGCCATCAAGTTTCTTGCCTGTGAGAGCGAGTGTATACGTGTGTACGTATACGGCCATGTGATATGTTACGTGCTCCGTCAAGGATATGTATTTTTTAAATGTAATTGTGAGGAACAGAATATTTTTGTATTTTGGCAGTGAAAGTCAGTGATGAGATTATTTTTGTACGAGTTTAATAATTGTTGTTAAATTACTTTATATGTAAATGTATTTGTTCTTAATCAATGACAATATTATTTTTTGTATGAAATGAAAAACTTTTAATCTATACTAATAATAAAACTGTTTGTGGCAAAAAGTCTGTACATTGGATGAAATGATGAAATAACCATTGCAAATGGCTATTGACACTATTAAGAGCTTTTTTTTTTTTTTTTTAAAAAAAATGTGTTTAAAATTTTTGTCTTTTTGCCTGTTTGTTCAAGCATCAATCGAAAACTAATAAATGGATTTTTTTTTTTAATTAGAAATGTCTTTGGCTAACTATAAAAATCTTAGCTGTATATAATTACAGAATTCCATCCATAATGGGGTGAAAAGATGTAAATTTAATTTTAATATCATTAATTATATCTCTAAAACTAATAACGCATAAGAAAATATATTCAGTACGAATAATTAACATAGGAAAACTACCAACCATAATTTATAAATTTTGTGAAATTCATCCCCTAAGGGTTGTAAAGGGGGTAAATATGTTTTAAGATTCATAATTATAGCTCAAGATTTAATCAAACATAGTAAATGATATTGGGTATAAACAAAGTACTAAATGATATTAGGTACCAATAATAAATATACAAAAACTACCAACAACAATTTTTAAATTTTGAAAAATTAAACCCCTAAGGGGTGTATTAGGGGTAACTATGTTTTAGCATATTACCAAATTTATATCTCCATATTAAATTCATTATAATAAATTATTTTGGGTACAAATAATAAACATACAAAAACTATCAACTACAATTTTACCATTTTGTGAAATTCAAATCTTAAGGTGTGTTTTTAAAACAAATAAATAATACTTTTAGTTCAGTTAAAAACATAATTTTAAAAAAAACTTTCCTCTTGAGTAACCTATTGCTTATTTTTGGCGTTTATTAAAATTCTTTCATAATGGGGGTGAGAACAGGGTAAGTTTTCTTTTATTTTAAGAAATCATGTCTCAGCAACTAATGTAAATTAAAGTGTAAAATATTATAAACTAATTATTATTATTTTACTAATTTGCAAGATTCCACCCATCAGGGGTATAATGGGTTTAAGTTCGGTTGTAAGAAAAAATTGCATAACTCCGAATCCACTAGATCTATGGGTTAGAAATTAAGAATGAACAACAAACATATAGAGTTAAGATTTTGTTAATTTTTTTTCCCCCTGATTTCGTCTTTTAAGGGTGTGAATGAAAAGCAATTAAGTTTTGTTTTATCATAAAAAAAAATCATATCTCCATAGCAAATAAAACTGGATGTAAGAAACGTAAATAATTAATTACGTAGAGTACTTTACCATTTTTCGATATTCAACCCCAAAGGCAGTGAAATGTAGACATGTTGGTTTGTATATTAATAAATCAAATATCCAAACAAGTTAAGATCAAGGTATGAAACCGAGCAAGAATAGCGTACAAAATTATGATTCAACATAATGTTTTAACTTTTACCATTTTTCTAGTATTCGACTGCAAAAGTGTTATAAATGGCATTCTATTAATCTGTGAGCCACAAGGTGGTTTGACCGATCTGTAAGCCGGTCGTGCCATGAGGCTTTTACAGTTTAATTTTTTGTATTATAAGAATTGTACGAGTGATGTGTACCAAGCTCCGTGCAATAAATATCAGTCTCGTCTACCTCTCCGTACCCTTGTGCATGCTGGCGCCCATTAATTCTGCCATTTATCCACTAACGAAACGGTCGGCTGTCGTGTCTCGGGGCGTGTGGACTGGGATCTGTCCTGCGACCTGCCAGGTTACCGAAGGTGAATATTTAGTGCCATCTTCTACCGACCGCGTCCCACGGGTGGCGGATGTGGGATCCCAGCCCGAGAGATGCAATCTCGCTGGAGTGACCGTGAATAACCAACAGCAGTCCGCGGACCACTGGCGGGCCTGGTTGGGTCGTTATTACGTCTATCGAGGTGAAAGGCGGCCTGGATGGAGATCGGCGCGCAGCGAAGGCACCGCAGGGGAGCTCGATGTGCCCTGGAGGCGAAAGGTAGACGAACTGCAGGCTGGAACTGATGTAGCTGTGGAATGCTGCGTGCGCAGCGTTGGAACTCTGAAGGAAGACAACAGTGAACTTGGGCTGGGGCCACTGGTAGCCCTGAGTGGCGCGACCTGCAACCGACTCGGTGATTTAGGAGAAGTCTGAAAGTCGCACCCTCTCCAGACTGGAAAACGTACGCCCACCCTTGCACTTCTGTACCTACCTGACTTTCAATTTTGGTCTCCATTCCTGCCCAGAAAGAAAAATTATTCTTAATACCTTTCAAGGTGTGCAATTGCCCAAAATGAAATACAAAATATGACACAATAATCTAATATAATGCACTGGAGATTTCGCGGCACTAAGATAACTAACATCCCCTTTCTAGTAATTTTACCAACTAAATACTTGATGCCAGTCGTCGGTGCTCCTATGTCGCACAGGCTGTTATGCCACATTGATGCCTGCCCTTAAGCGTGTGAATGTCGCAAACACACCCTGGGGCAGTCTGGTGCAATGTAGTGGAGCGAGAAGAACGACCTCGATATCGATGTGTTGCCAGTTGTTCACGCTGCTATCTAGTGTCCTTGTGTTCCTCTGCTGTGCCAGGTGGATATTAATTCGCTAAGTGTAGTTTCCAAAATTTGTTGTGTTTTCTTTAATTGTTAATTATTGATTCAATTCTTATAATTTGTCTTAATTAAAGTTTATTCACTATGCGATCAGGCCCCAAATCTCAGCCCTAATCGTGCCTGCGCTCTGTGTACTTCGCACGGGCCTGGCAGCTGCAGGAGGCTACCAGTCTTCGCTTGCCCGGCGCAGAGGTCGGGTGCATCTATGCACGCACCACGGGGTCATCACCGTTTTGTTCGTATGACTTAGTTGCAATAGTGTAAGTACATCCTACTCCTCTTTCATCAGCCTCGTGGCTGGCCTCACCTCGGTGCCGCTTTAAAGAGCTCACCGATTAACATATACTTTTTATTTCGCAACCGCTCATTCGTGAATTTTAGCTTCACTGCTCTTGTAGCCAATGGGCCGCATGTGAGCCTATCCTCGGGCAGGAAGCTGCATTTGTGAACTGTTTACTTTCTCTCGCACTGAGCCATCCATGGACGAATCGTGTAGATGCTTTCCTAACTTAATGTAATTCGTATTAAATGTTTCGTCGGACTTCTTCTGTAAGCCATGTCACCACATGAGGAATGTAAATGTGGGAGCATTCACCCATGCTTAACCTTCGATACACTTAGCATCCTTAGCAACATCGTAGCCGTTTTAATTAATATAATAATAGTTAATAATCCGCAAGACGTAGCAGAAGTTTGTTGTGTGCGTACCTTCTTTGGGATTCTGTCCATATGTTCTTACTTATTATCGGTACATGCTTAGCTTTTCGACTCAGCGACCCAGCTTCTTCAGATGTTTTTGTTGTTTTTGTCTGATTATCGGTGCATAATTTAAATTTGCACTTCTCCAGGTACTCAGATAATTTTTCACACCCCCAAATACAGACTAAGACCTTCTCATAGGCAGAATATTGCAGTTTGGGTCCTAGTAACAGCTGGCTACCATAGGCCACCAGGTGCAAAATACCATTGACTTCCTGACTGAGCACATCTAGAGTGAGCTCACTCACATCGACATGCAAGGTAAAGGAGCTATTAAAGTCAGGCAACACTGTGCACTGGTTAGCACTTGCTTTAATTTTTCGAAGCTCCTTTTCTGCTCAAAAAATCACAATACACTGAACATTACGAACAACATGGAAGTAAGTTATCGCGCCGAAACAATCAGCAACTCTTCCTTGAGAGGAGCTCAGAGGGCATGAACTAAGTAACCTGCGAGCAGCTTACTTCCGTGAGTAAAACGGTCATATGACAAACTGTTTCCGGCAAGTAAATCGTGCAAGGTCGCCCTGAGAGTTAAACGAACCTACCAAATATTGTAGTTAAACCATATAGTAAACTCAGGCCTTTTTAACATGGGGAACTTTAGCGATACCCGATTGCAGTTATCCTAGCGGTTCAGCCTGAAGAATGCCCGCAAAATTCAAATTCCCTTGTATTACAATGGGCGAATTTGTCACAGACTTTCTCTTGTAGATTAAAATTTTGTTGTCATAGATTAAATAATTTACACTTCATATGTTTGTATGAAAATTATGTGTTCATAAACGAAATAAGTTTTCGTAATAAAAAAATATATATATTGATTAATGAAAATTAACCTAACTTTGATAATGCGACTGAACTGAGAACTAAAGAAATATTTGGTAAAAAAAATCCTTTTATTCAGTTGAAGAATACCTTAGGGTATAAGCATATTAATATGTTGGTTTTTGTATTTCAGCAAGTATGGTGGTTAGGATGTATCAGCAACCTAAATAATATTGCCAAGACAAAGATTGTAGTATCCAGGAGTGTGGTTATGTTTTGTATTTAAGATTTGTGTTTGTCTATATGTTTTAATTTTTTGTTTGTATTTTGTATTATGACAACTCCCTTCTAGTATGTACTGGAGAAAACAGGAGGCAACCAAATAAATAAAAAATAAATAAACTGTACCGAATCATTTAAAGTTTCGCCCAGATTAAGTAATTATTTATGTTAATTGATTTATTTGCTATATGTAAATAATTTTATTATTTGAAAACTCTATATATTTTAAAGTGTATATCTATGTAATTGATTTTCTATGGACTGAAATGAACTATTCATATGGACAATTGCAATGACCCCTCTAAGTAGGTATTGACTTTTAACGGTAAACGGTTAATTTGACGCCGTTATTGCTTAAGAAAATATATTATTTCCAGTGTTGTTAAAAGTACTCGGAAAAAGTAATTGGGCGCAATTACAATTACTGTGGTGACAATGTAACTAATTACAAGTAAAAATTACTTTACATAAAAGTAATCAGTAAAATTACAATTACAATTACTTTCCACTACCATTTTAAAATTGACTTACGATTCAAATTTTTTACACACTGTTACATTAATAAACATACATATATGTTTTGTTAAAAAAAATTATTTCATGTAATGATTAAATATATTATCTTTAATTAAATGAATAATATTTGAGGACAAACATGCGTGAATAACATCAAAAGACTTCATACAAGTAGCTACCTGTAATAAAAATAACTCTTTAAATTCTGGAATTGACCTTACAAAACAATTGCATTTTAAAGTTCTCATCAAATATATTCCCTCTCTTGATGGCAAAAACATCTTTACCAACAGTAAAAAGACGCTCAACGGGAGCACTTGACGGCACTGATGTGTTAAATTTTAAAAATGCAGATTTTAGGATAGGGTAAAGTTGGATACACTGCAAGTCACTAGCACTACAAGCGTAAACTTATAAACTTTACTAATACAAAAATGTATGTTCTTCTTGTTAACTGTATTCATTATATGTTCCGAGAATAAAAGTAACGGCAAGTTAATATAAAGTATCGATTACCTTAATGTAACGATTACAATTAATGTTATGTATTCCGATTACAAGTACGAATTACATTTTTTAAATGTAATTCGTTACAAGTATAAATTACTTGAAAAGTAATCGTTACAAGTAATCCGATTACTTGTAATTCGTTACTTAACAACACTGATTATTTCAGTAATTATTTATTTTAAATTAATGAAAGATTTTGTGTTCCGCGCTATTGTTCCGCACGGATTTTATGAGTTTGATGTTAAATAATGTAATTGTTTTTGGTTTTCGGCCAATCACAAGCCGTTATTTAAAATCCGTCAGGCATTGCATTGTTAAACAGACTTAATTTAAGAAGTTTTAGGGAAATGTAATGGCCTGCTTAAGAGTGAACTCTTACAAAATGTTGACGTAAAAATTATCCTGCAAAATAGCTAGTAAAAGATAGGCATCCGCAAAAAAGGATCTTATATTTGCATTGTTAGGAAGTGAACAAGCATTTATAGGACTTTATCTAAAAAGATAAAGTAATTAGGAGTGAAATAATACGGAGTAAGAAATGTAAGTCAGTTACTCCATTTCTATGTCAATCATCACGTCTCTCATATACACATCGTCAAATCGAGGCCTAAATATAAAATAAACATTGATAAACTGGACTAAAGTAATGTTAACTACGAGAATATAATTTGATGTATTTATTTTTTGCGCACAACAGTCATCACCGAGTGGTCTGATGAGCGAGAGCCTCAGAGCTCTACCGACCTAAGTCAATTTTATCTAGTCGAGGTAAAAACTTTTAAGAACCCCAATTTATGAACTGAAACTGTGTAAAATATTTTCGTACCCGAATTAAAAGACATTTGCTTAGTAAAAGAATATGCGCATTGTCACTCCAGTCATTTGACAATTTTATGTGCTCTGCAGTGCCAACCAGTGGTTAGGAAATTTGAAAGTAATAAGTATTAGTATTAAGAATAAGCCTGAGATATTTCCATTAATAAATAATTAAAATTGCTAGTGTGTGGTTATATGTTATTTATAATTTCCCCATTACAAGTATATCGATACCTATGACTTTCAATCAAATACCTAACTGTGGCCTAGTAGTAATAATACATGTCAACTGATTTTTGTGTAAGCACTGGATTTTTACACAGAGGAAGTAGCTCTGCATAAATTATCTGACCTCCACAAAGTACGGTCATTTGTACGGGAAGCCTACAACTCACATAGTTTCGGTTCCCTGCAAGAATTTCCGAAGATTTCCGAAGTTTTGCGTTTTGGTATTAACGCCACTTCAGCCGCTAAATCAGAAGTTTCCCATGAAAGCAAGCATGTTGTGACTAACCTAACCTAACCCTTCGATTTTTTTAATTTCAATTTTTGAGAGAAATCCGAAGTTGCACGAACGTGGTAGGGAACCGAAACTACATGAGTTGTAGGCTTCCCCCATTTGTACACAGTATTGTGTTCGTACAAGACAGATCATACCACATTAACAATGAAACATACTTAATCGATACGCTTGATATTTCCCCTGGTGTTCATGTAAGAGAATATGAAACAGGTTATTGCCGGCACATGTAGAACACTTCGGCACCAACCCGCATAAAAAAATTTAACTTTAAAACACCGACTTCGAGCAGTTAACAACATCGTAATAGTTGCAAACAAACATTGCACAAAATTTTCCTGCAATAATAAATAATTACAACTGCATAAATATGGGAAAAAACGTACATTCAAAGTTGCCAGATAACATTAAATTTTGTAGATTCAGGCGCTTTTACTAGAATGCGCTGCTTAATGTGTGTCTCTTTTTTTCGACGACTTTCCTATATTGTCTTACTACAATAGTTGAACCTACTTGGTCTACAGTACATATCTATGGTGTAGAGTAAGGAGTGTCTAGACTCTAGATGTTGAGGTTATGTTGTACGGGAAGTTAAAAATCAGTACATGTGTGGCAAGCAGTTATACCACATGTGTAAGGTAATACCTGTGAGTGCTGCAGGGATTGTCAGCGATGCGGTGTCTCTCGCGGCACAAGTGATCTCTCAGGGCTGCGTGGTAGCCGTGCCCACTGACACTGTTTACGGCCTGGCTTGCAATGCACAGGATAGTCACGCCGTTACGAAACTGTATGCTATTAAAGGAAGAAATCTCGCTAACCCTGTCTCGATATGTGTCGGTAAAGTGTCAGACATCGGACAGTGGGCGGACGTGAAGCACCTTGAACGCCGGTTGTTAAATACACTGCTACCGGGACCAGTGACACTTGTATTGAACCGCTCTCCGCTTCTGAACCCGTCACTCAACCCGGAAACCCTCAAGGTAAGCACTGCGAGTCAGTAGACGTGATTGGTAGATGGATCAAATTAATTACATGAGCTCACCTTCAAGTATTGGCTGTCAGTTTGGGAGGTATTGTGTGTGGAATTCTATATTGATAACGTCACCAACACGGAGCACACGTCATTACCGTCCCACATTCTTATGGAAAAACATAGTACATAATATGGGGGTTTTGGTCACGGAACATTCACATGTTTTTTTGCACAAAATACTTTTCTTAATGAAACTAAATTTCAGGTATTGTATTATATAGTAGAGCCCTACTTGTGCTAATCTAGAACACAATACCAATAGTCTATTACTTACGTGATCAAGACGGCTTATCCCTGCGTTTTCCCAGGGGCCTGTTTTTCTCTGAGCTTTCCTGAGGCAAGCACCTAGAGGCACACTCGCGAGTCGTTTTACCCAACGTATCGGCATGTCTCTGGCCTCTGTAGAGCCTAATTTCCCACCGTCGTGCAGTTTCCACCTCCCCCCCTCTTGCGCCTTTCCAGGGAACCCTACCCAGGGCACTGACCGGCCAAAGCCATCGGTCTTCGAAAGTACAGCCTCTGCCCTCTCGTGGCGGATTTGCGAGTTATTTCCCCTGGGTGTTAGAATGCCCGCTAAACGCCTGCCCCCTGGCGACTCACGCCACAAGCAGTGCCCTGTAATTCATTTTCAAACCACCAGAGCGCTGCACTAGTCTCCTCCAAAAGCTCCATGCTTTCGAAGTCGCCTCGTGCGAGAGATTCACTAGTCGATTTCTTCTTGTTTCAGCCACTCCTCAGTAGGTCACGCTGCGATCGGCCACTAACACCAAAGTCGAGATATCAAAGTCAGTATTTCTCGACCACCCCCTCGGAAATGTTCGGAACTTTTTGGTCCAGAAGGTAAAGTCCCCCCTTTTCTTTCGAAAGAAAGCACCTTTTTATGAGTCACTGCCACCCCGCAGGGACTCCGTGCTGCGCTAGCAGACTGACCACCTCAGTTCATCGGCGACCACACAGCAAGACTTCAGTCGGTCGTTGTACGAAAATGTAGTCGGCTAGTCGATAGTCAACGGATGTTGTCCCTAATCTCTTTCTTAACCAGTAATTAGTCAGTCTGTGTGCCTAGTAGAAATTTGTTATACTTTGCTAAATTCATAATTATCTTAATTTAGGGAAGCATCCGTGGCAACCGCTTGTGTTCGGCGCTTGTCTTCGCCTCGCGTCCTGGCGGGCTACCTTCCTGAGCGCTACGAGCCACTCCCTGTTGGACAGGGTTCAAGAGCCTGGAGCAGGCATGACGTCCGCATCCCCGCTCCCTTCCTCGGGACCCAGGACGGCTAGGGCGCCCTGGTAGCCCGTAACACATCACCTTCGGCCAGCTCACTTCAATTCTCAGTGATGTCTACAGCGTGACAATTAGATTACTACTTTGAAGAGACTGGAACATCTGAAACTATTACTTACGGGACTTTAATAACTCTAAGCACTAAAAATTAAAACTTTTTAAACTGTTGGCTGAGATCATGTTTTGTTGGTTTATGTTAACTTAATAAAATAAAACTTAGTAAAATAAATATAGAGGCACAGATATATAGATGAAATTGCAGTTATTCTTTTGCGTTTGAAACTAAAAGCTCAACCAGTCTCCCAAAGTTGTTTTAAGGGGACATTTACTTTGCACCAGGTTGAGAAGCTCGGTGTGTGACAGTGGTGAGTTTTCACAATACTGCACTCACAAGAAACTCGGGTGTCGTTCTTATGCGTCTAGAATTTCACAGCATAGTAAGTAAACCAGAAGATGCTTCGAAAATTAATGTAATTAATACACATCATAATTTTAACTGAACAAGCAAATAGAGAAATAAAATAATTAATAATAAAAAACATTTAAATTTATGTAAAATCTAACCAAAATGGATACTTATAAATAATGAAGATTTTTTTTAGCAAGAACAAAATATCTTAAATACCTATTCATAATAGATTAAAAATGATTATTAAAATAATTATGGAACCTTAAGAAAACAGAGCAACATAACACATTCTTATTTAAGGCGTCATTATTAGCAGAGGCCGGAGTTATGCCATGTTACAACCACGTACAACGATTTCAAACTGCAAAATATCGACGAGGAGGCATCCCTGTACTCGCGTTATCTGCACAGCCAATAGCGACGCAGCTAGGGAGATTGCATCGTGTTCCGTTGGTGCTACTGACAACTATCCGTTAACCTTGTAGCATTCAAGGAAATATTCTGTTTTGGGTATTCAGTGCATCTATTGCTCTGATTTCAGTTGTCAGACCAAAGTCAAGAGATAGCAATTTTTCTGTGGTACTAAATAAAATTATCCAAACATATTAATCAAAAATATTTTTTAAAAAAATTATATTTTTACTAGTGAATATTCATTTGAAACACTTTCAAAATTTAAATTTAAAAGAATGTATCTTCTGATTTCAAAAATGTTTTTTTGATTTTGTAAAAATTATATTGCATTCAACTATATCTCTAAAAATTGGTTGGACTTTCCTCTTTAACAGCTATATGTATGTATGTGTGTGTGTGTGTGTGTGTGTATATATATATATAAATCATGTTATGCTGACTCAATTTTCGATCAAATAACACAAAAATTTGCAAAAATCGTCAACCACTGCCCTAATCCAAAAATACTTGTAAGAGTTTAAGGTAAGAAGTATTTTACTAACAACTTGAAATTCTTTTATTTCAAAAATTATTCTTGATGTCTTGACCCAATTATGAACCTGTTTAATGCTTCTGTGGTTGTAAAAATGTTTCAGGCCGTGTTACGCGATCATATCTAAATGTGTAAGAGATGTGTTTTACTATACATATGTTGTTTCATTAAGGCAGTTATTCAGTTAATCCGAACAGGTTTCCACCCCAATCAGTACGGATAAGTGGGACTACCTGTATATATGTACGTATCAGTCTGTGCTGAATGGGTTTCATCACAAAAAAAATTTTCATTATAAAGGATGTATGTTTGAACAAAATTCTTTAAAAAAATTGTGGTGCGTGTACTAATGTACATGCATTAGAAGTTATACTTGCTTGGCATAAAAAACTATATTTAATTTTGCATGCAAATAATTAATAGAAATAAAATAATAAAATTACTGGTGTGATATTTTAAATACAGTTGGTAAATTATAAAATCAATCAAATTAGAACTTTAATAGATACATATTCAGTGTTCAATGTTAATATAAACACATTAATAAAATTAATTTTTTAATTTACTAAAATAATAGAGCAAATTTGAATTGATAATGAAAATAAATAAATATGCTGAATGTTTATTCTAATGTTTAATTTTAATAATTTATCAAGTAATTTTTTTATTTATAATGTGAATAAATTATATTTACAGGAAGTTTCTCATGAAAAAGTTTATGAAACTACTAAACCTTCCACAGACACTTCCTGCCGGCGACTACCTTAAATAATAAATTACCAATTGACTGGCACATTTTAAAAAAAAACCACCCTGCAGCTAAGAATATGGATTACCCCCCAACACAAAAAAAACTTATTATTGCACACATTTAATTTACTTTATTCCATACATAGATTCCAGTAGAATACTTGATGTACATTTCTAACCAGTACTTTGAGGTTAGGCGTGGGGATGGCACAGATAGATCACTGGACTGGGATACAAACTCGTGTGGTGTGCGCAGGTGTGCACGACTCGTGTGGTGTGCGCAGGTGGGTGTGCGTGTGCCCGAGTGCAGCTTCGTGCTGCAGCTGGCAGCGACGTGCGGCGTGCCGCTGGCTCTCACGAGCGCCAACACGTCGGGCGATGCGGCTTCGCTGCAAACCAGCGAGTTCGCGCACCTGTGGGCGCGGCTGGGAGCGGTGGTGGACGCTGGCCGGCTGGGCGCGCAGGCAGACCGGAGGCACGGCTCCACCGTGGTGGACCTCAGTGCAGAGGGCCGCTACCAGGTGCTGAGAGCGGGCGTGGCCTGTGCCGGCACGGTCCGCGTGCTGCGCGCCTTCGGCCTGGTCGACGCTCCGTGACAGCCTCACGGCTCTGCGTGCATTTAAACTGTTGCCTTGTTTCCGCTCGTGTGCTGTGTTCTCTGCTCAAGAAAACTGATGTGTCGTAAGTGTCAAAATAAATTCGTAATGCTTGAGTTAGTCTTAAGCACTGATGTTTCTGTACCATTCATAAAGCTTTGAACCTACCCTTGTGTGCCAGGCACGCACCTTCTAGTTACTTGTGATTCATTTCCGGTGATGATTGAGTCCCAGATCTATCTGCTATCTGTGCCTTCCCCACGCCTAACCTCAGTTACTGCCGCAGAGTAGCCATTGATGGATGCATCACTGAAACCATGCTGTTTGAAAGTGCTGTTGCCACAGGTGCTCACGCCACGTCTCCTTCAGGTCTGACAGTAGGGGTTTATCCCACTCAATACCTGACAGCCATGGGTTTAGGAGCAGCTTTGCTTGGAACACTTCTGGACAATTCCATCCCAAGGGATCATAAATCTGTAGTACATTGGACAACATGCCCCGTGTGGTAATGTTCTCACTGAACTTGCACCCCAGACCACTCCTAGAACCTTAATTACTTCACCACCATCTTCTTGGAATTAAAGTGGGCATTCTCTGTGATCCTCGGGACTTCTTGATCTAACACACCTAGTAGTAGAGGATTGATCAAATCGCTTTGCAACTCGAGAGCAGATGATACTGTTGAAGCATCAGTATTCACATCAAAATTATCTTCCATTATTACCTGTGATGCCTTAAAGCAGGGATTCCCAAACTTTATCAGTTCATGGTGCACTTACACTTGTCACTGCATCCTACCCAGTCGAAATATGTGTACAGTGACAAAAAAGATAATAAAGATATTTATTATGACACTAAGCAAATAAATGAAAACAACTACCATCTGAGGCTCACGTGTGTGTGTATACATATACAGTAGAACCCTGTTATAATGTTCCTGCATATAATGTTTTCCTGCTTATAATGTCATACTTTTAAAGTCCCAATATTTCCCCCATTAGGACAATGTATTTATTTCCTGCTTATAAGGTTTGCTTTCTAACATTCAATAAATGGGGAAAGAATGTTTTAAAACTAAATTATTCCAACACTTAAGATAAAATCCTTAATGTCTGTTTAAGTTTACAATCACTGCCATACAATACATGAAGTTTGTTAAAATACAATTTTATGCAATATACTGAAGGTACACAATGTTCATAGTTACGTGTCAGTTGGCACCCTTAGTCAACTCTTCTCTTCCTTGCCATTCCAGTGGGTATTCAGATGCACGTACATAGTCCTACGATATTTAAGTTGCCAACCATTGAGCGAGGGCATAACTAAAAGTGTTTTCTATTGCTTACAAATATTTTTTTTTTTTTCATTCATACGTAGGAATCCCAAAATTAAACATTTACAGGTGGCGAAGGAGTAGACGTTCTCACACTTAATGTTGTCATTATGAATAGTGAGACAATTTTACAAAAAATGTGGCAGTGTATCTTTAAAGACAAACAAAATTTAACCAGGGAACAAGACGAAGTTGAAAAATTGTTGGCTTGTTTCAGAAAATTCATGTATCAAGTATACTATCTTTGGTTTTAACATTAAAGTTGTTTACATAGCTTGGTGAGTCCATTGGTACAAAGCTCGAACATTGTTAAGAGCTAATTTGAGATTTCCTGCTTATAACGTTTTCCTGCTTATAATGTTTTTTTCTTGTGCTCCCATGAAAAACATTATAACAGGGTTCTATATTAAAATTGACACTCAAGAATATATCATGTCAGTGAACCTGGTGACATGGGTGTTACTACATTTCCTTAAAGTGCGTGAGACTAGTGAGGTAGTGCCATCTAGTGGCGTAGAGTAGAAAATATGTAGCTAGAAAGCAATGCAGTAACGTGTCTCGGGCTTCGCCAATACCCGAGTTTCCCATATTGTCGTACTATTAAGATATTTGGTTCAGCGCATGTAATCATTGTAAATCAGCTGACCAGAGATCACAGTTTTTATAGCACACTTTGGAGGCTCCAGGCCTTGTGTCCTAACGAGTCTGTTTATGTGTTTACGTTTGCTGAACGCAAGGGCTGTTAGTTAAGTAGGGGTGCAAACCTACGAACTGTGATGTGCAATCTCATTTCCGAGTACAACCAGAGCGTGAGGACCAGTGAACGCAGTGAGTGGTGCAAGCAGTGCGTGCGATTTGAATTGTTTGATTGTGAATATAAGTTAATTTTCCAGAGAAGAGAGAGGAGCGCCTTGTAGTGCCCCAGGGTTTGGCATGTTGGTATTAGTCTCGTGCGTGAATAAAGCAAATACACTCGTGTAGCACACGTCTGACGAGACGGGAATAGAGTAGAGTACCAGCGTCATGTAAGGGCGCACCAGGACTCGCATGTGAATCACTTCTTAAGAACATGCAAGTACGACAGTTTTGTTTATCATGAACGTCGACCAAAGAATGAAGACTGGCTGAGTTAAATGCAGTCATATGCAAGAATTTGTGATATGTACCTGGATAAAATAAAAAAAATACGAAATGCAAAGCAACAAAATAAAAAAAAATCCATGAATGAAGAAATGCAGCTGTAGTAGAGTTTGTTGATACAACATGTAGAATCTGCGGTGTCCCAGCATGTGTGGGGAATAAAATTGCAATTTGGTAGCATCTTTACCTTGAATTTCAGGTGAAATGTAATACCTACCCTAAACATACTGCCTTACGTGTGTAATATTTTAACTAACCAATGTGCAACATAGGATTCCATAAAATGTTTTCAATACTTGTGAATATTCTTACAAAAATGCACTTTATTCTAAAATAAAGTTTTACAAAAGTTAACAAAAAACTAATATAAATAGTCACACAAATGTATACAGCACAACAGGAATGAAATGACTTTTGTACATATCAACATGCAGTATGGAGCAATAAGCACTGGTTCACGCATGCGTGTTCAGTGAGCGGAACACTTCCTGAACTGCGATATCTTGAGTGATGCAGCTGCAGACAACCCATACTTCTGTAGTTTTTTATGCACCACGAGAGGGTTTCTGCATTCTCCTGCAACAAGTTTAGTTAAATAGTCACAAAGTTGAAGTAGCATTAGAATAGAGGTGTTCACATACTTGGATACCAGTCGATACTACGTCAAATTGATAATACCGAGTATTGCTCCAAGGTTAAACTGGTGGAATCAACATGCCTTTCCTTTTAAACACTAGCATATTGTATTTTTCTAAATTTTTTATTTGGGTTTTCCAGGGAATAAGAAAATTATTTATTAAATACACATAGAACAATAATAATTGTTTTTACTTCAACGATAAAAGGACATCAAACTAAAAACAGTATTCAAACTCTCCCTTGCATCAGGCTGTACCACTCGTCCATCTATTGTAAATGAAAGAATTAGTTACAAGCATTTTCTGATGTAGTACAGCTGAAAGTTATGTAATCTAAATACAGTCAAACCTCTCTGAAACGACCCCTCACGGTTCCCAGGAATAGGGTCGTAATAGAGGGGGAGTCGTAATAGATGTTTTCCGAAATTTTCAGTTCATTTCAACCCCCTCCCCCCCCCCTCCCACACCGCTACCCCCCTAAGAAACCAGCCGTACAATGGCAGAATGCTGTCACTCACAATGCTGGACAGCTTTGCTTTAAACACACTTCAACCTTCATGACAAGTCCGTCTCCCTACAGGCCACCTCTAAAGAAAATATGTGTTAGTTTACATGTACGTTTTCTGCTTGCCGTAGTTAAATACACTAGAACCCCGATGTCACGAACCCCAGATTTAACGAAGCAGTGATTTTACGAATACATTCTCGGGAACCGTCAAAAAATTGGACATTTTGACCAGAATGTGAAAAACATAAAAAAACTAAAAATTAAAAAAAACGAAATAAACAATCATTAAAATCTATTTTAACACACAGCGTATTTTTGTGTCGGCTTTAATACTTCCAATAATGTTCATGTAAGAATAACAAAAAAATAATGGGACATTTCCTTTAAAAATATGGCAGCGGTAGGTTCTGCAACGTGAGTGGGCGCACACGAAGCTCGCCCGGCTGGCTGGCGGCAGCGGCTTCATGACGCATAAGCTCACCCCTCCCTCCCCTCGGTAACATTCTTCAAGGCTAGCTCATCATCTCTGGCAAGGAATTTACAAGCTTTCAAACTTAAATATAAATGTATTTTAATAGCAAGGGTCCTATGAAAAGGAATATACAGAATAAAATAAAGCTGCTGTCACCAAACAAAGCATAAAACGGTCCAATGCGTGGTCGCTTCATTATTGCTCGCGCGAGAGGTGAGACGTGGAATGTTAGAAAAAAGATAAATGCGAGGGAGACAGACGGCAGCCAGTGTGTTTCCTGCGTGGGGAATAAGTGGCGTAGCCTTTTTTTTATGCTGGGTGAAGTGACCTTTTTCTGTCAACCAACGGGAAATGATAATTGCTTGAGCTGTCAAGACAAACATCTTTGCGGCAGTTAAAACAAGTCGAGGCGGGCGTGCATCCAGTCGGTCGCTGTGTATATCTACTCGAAAAACATAACATCTCAAATCATAACACGATTCCTTATAACCTACACGTATTGCCGGATGTTTTCAGCCTGATCCATGCAAGTTCTTTAGCCACGTTTTGAATGAAAACAACTGGCGGGTCAGTGTCGTGCCCTGTTTTGCGGACACATAAAGCTTTTATCAATTTGCTGACAGTTTTAATATATTTTTACTCTCCTCGTTAAAATGAAGCAGATAACGTGATTGCTAACAAGTACAAGCAGCATCCGAGATCGGCCGCAGCGCACGGTTCTGGGAGAGGGTGAGCCGACTACCGTGTTCACACGCTGCGGCCGGAAGGTTTTTCCTGCGTTGTATTAATAGTAATTAATATTTAATGGTATTTTATTTAATAAGTCATAATACACAACATAGGAAGAAAAAAAAAGACGAAAAAAAAGAAAAACCTGCATAAGTCATCAACAATAGTTCACAAATTCAAGCCAGAAAAAATACCAAATTGGACTTCAAAAACTAAGCAAATATTGTCAACCAATAGTAAACAAAATCAAGAGAAATCCAGCAGGTAGCTTTGCCTTAACTGCGTACCACACTAGACGACACTCGCAAAAAGCTAAACGTAAACACGTTGCCACAAAAACCTTTATCTGCACCCTGCCGGCAAAGGGACGTGGAATGGGGGTTGTCAAGCGCTGACAGTGGTTGACAGGAAGCACGCGGCAAGAGAAACGCAGTAACACGCTACTCACCACAAGAAACTTATTTTCTGTCCGATTTTCTTCGGATTTTCGGCAATTTTTTCACGGTCCCTCGAAATTGGGTTGTAATAGAGAGGTGGTCGCAACAAAAAGGTTTTACTGTATAGGTTTTCCAGTCTTACCCGAATCTATAATTTTCACGATTTCTCTTATTTTTACAACATATTAAAAAAAACTGTGACTGTTAAAAATCCTTGCACAAAAAGGTATTGAACATTCATAATTACAGTTGAATAAAATGATGCCTAAATACTAAACAGTAGATACAATGTATATTTGTATTTTGGCACTACCATATATCAATACATATTTGCTACAAATAATTAATTTTCTAGCTGAGGCCATTATCCGGATCAGAACGTAAACATTAGCTTAGAAAGAACCAATATTTTTTTTTTTTTTGCTATTTATGAAAACAATATAGTAACATTTTTCATGTTTGTGTGACAACAAGACATTTTGTACTAAAGTAAAGTAGTGAACTGGCCTTTTAGCAACTCTGCAAAGTAGTAGCAGTAATAATAATGTTACGATTTACCTCGGGTTCGTAAAGGATAGCCCAATTAAAGATTTTTATCACACACACAGTTTTATTTATTACCACTACTTGCCACTTACAAATAATTTTCTAAATTGGCAGATAATTAATTACACGTAAAAGAAAGGTCTATTCCCCAGTCACTCGTTTCACACACCTCGCTGGGCCGCACTTCCGGCGCAACTCTCGCCGCAGCACCCCTCGTGGGTCTCCGCCGCGGGACTCCGTCGCCGCACTCCGCCGCCGCCGTCACACCCTTCGCCGAGATCCCACACGATGACTCGCTCGCAACTTCACTCGGGACTCCGCCGCGCCCGCGACTCTATCGCCCGGAAACTCCCGACTCCACTGAACTCACTCACTCCCTGCCCTGGAACCTTCGTCCAAGGACTTCGCCACTCTGCCGCACCCGCGGCACTATCGCCCGGAAACTCCGCCGCGGGAGAACTCCCCACTCAGACTGACTCGAAGGTCGGCCCAACCTCCTTATATAGCCCTTGGGTTCCCGTCAAGAACAATCGGGAATGTCTCCGAGATATCGCGCGACCTTCACCGTCGAAATGTCCAGAAACGCGTCGTGAGTCCTGTCGAAGGACGCGGCGGTTGCTCAAAGAACGCCGATAAACGCAACAAGCATCGGGTTCCCACAAAACGCGCCGATAAACATGTCTGAGTCCTTTTATGCCGCAGTGCGGCCTCTTTTACGCAACTCGATCTCAGGCAGGTGCGCGCTGCGAAGGTCAGGATGTCGCGAGATAGTATGACACGAGATACCAGGGAGAGGATGCGGGTGGAAGGGGGCGCAGACAGGCCGAACGAGCGCGGCGATGCCAAGCACTGCAGCCAAGCGCGATCGTAACAATAATAAAAACACAACAAACCCCCTCCCCCTCCCCCTCCCCCCACCCTTGGTGCCTTCCTTCTAGGAGGCAGCTTTAAAGAAAAAGTAAATTAAAACCTCTGCATGGCTCTAAATTTGTCCAACAGTAATTTCATATAATGCTAAGAAACATTTATTGGTCTCTTGAATATTCTTTTCACATGGAAGGTTTAATTTAACTAACATTCATTTAAAGAGTTTCGTATCAAAATGGAAAATGACAGTTCCGAAGCTTTCAAAACTGATTGCATTACCAAATGTTCACACAACTCTAATGATTTAAGAATTCAAGACGGAATAAGTACCTTCCAAAGCAGACATGATCTTCTGTTGAGAAGGAATGTTCCGGAGGGTGAGGTACGAAGCCAGCTTGCACGCCACATCACTGCTGACTGAAGACAGGTTGTTCGACACATATTCCTTGAGGACAGGTTCCAGCTCTGTGAAATACACACACCAGTTAGTCGCCAAATGAAGTCAAATGCCAATATGAACAAGGGCTTCCACCTTTAATATGAGACACAAAAACCTAACATGTTCACCGTAAGCTCCCCTAGAATATGAGCAGCACCATATCTGTCTTGAGCAGGGTTCCACAGACCCGGGTGACAGCTGTGTGTTCCGTGTCTCAGCTTCGTGGTCACCCTGAACCTGAAGTTGTATTGTCATTAGCAATGTGTGACGCTTCGGAAAGTCCAAGACTAAAATTCTTCATCTTTTTTTCCTCAGAAAAATTAAAAATCTTGGATGATTTTGTTTTCTTACAGCAGAATATGTTAACTTAAAAGCTAAATTCAACGTGGGTGTTTGGGCCATGAATAACGTCCGTGGTGTCGGCTAACTGCAGTTTTTACCGGGAGAGAGTACCACTTAAGCCTTTAAACATGAATATAACTGTCAGCGGCTGCAGCGATGTTTTATCGCGCTCTATACAGGAATCAACATAACCAAACGTGAATGATGCGAACTAGCGCTGTCTACATTTTTATAAGCGGTACACTGCTGCGATGAAGACAGAACAGATAAAGGTTATAACATTTGAAAATATCTTTAAACCAAAATTTACATATCAGACAACTTCATATTTCTGTTAATTAAATTATAATGCGGTAATACCCGAATAAAAATTAGATTTTAACTTTAAAATACAGTAGAACCCGTTTATAGTGAACCCGCCTATAATGAATTCCCGTTTATTGTGAATTTCCATCTCAGTCCCGGCAAAATGATGTGAAGTTATGCATTACTTTATTGGATATAGCGCACAACTTTTGTCAATGTTGATACGTTTTCCCGTGTACCACGAACAAATTTTGCCGACATAATGCACATTTATCTCAAATATTGTCATATAATTACAAGTTTTTTCACAAAACGTCTATTCTGGATCACATTGAAGTTTTTCTCCGCAATACGCTACTCGATTGTCCACTGTTCATAATATAAACAAGATGTATTCGAGTGGCCTCGGTAGCCTACGTGTAGCCAGAAATGGTGATCACTGATCAGTTTGGTGAAAATAAAAAATAGTTTTCCCTGCATAGTTAAAGAATGGGTGAACGCGTGTACATTTAATATGTTATCAAACTTAAACATAAATTACTGCCACACAAATACGTATGTACATTATAGCAGCAAATTCAATATTTTTACGTCTCATTTTTATCGTTCACATTTCGGACATTTTGATCGAGTAAGGTTCGTAAGACTACCACTAGATAGAACTCTGTGGACTAAATTTTTCCATAGAAAGTGAGAAAATTTCGTTCCAGCTTTAGCAACTGCGATACTACATGATACGCCAGACGCGTTATTTTTCGTTTATTTACTTTTGACGGTAAAAAGAATTTCGTGTTATTAAGCTGCAAATGTGCTTCAATAAGAAATACGTACATAAAAAAGGGTGAAAAACGCGGTAAAAAACGTAAGGCATTATCTGTGCGAGATAAACTGGACATTATTGAAAAGGTAGACTCCAACCCCACTGTCCCGCACGTGTTAATAGCAAAGGAACTGGGAATTGCAACATCCACATTAAGTACAATATTAAACAAGCTGAACAATCTTCTTTCTCAAGCTGCGAATACGTCACAGAGTATTAAACGCCTGAAAAAAGGAAAATACGCCGATGTCGAAGAACCATTAATAGAAAGTTTGTACATGTGTATTGCATTAAAAATAATATCTGCATTTGCTCATAAAACTGTTGCTTTGAGAATTTTCATTCGTTCTTTTCTTGGCTTAGGCCAATGTATAGGCCCTAGTTAAGATTTTGCTTTTGAGTATGTATTGCCAATATAAAAGTTTTTCCAGATATAAAGTTTCCCCTCTATAGTGAACATATAAACTACTCCCTTCAGATTCATTATAACAGGGTTCTACTGTACATAGTTTTTTACAGGAAAACTACCTACACAAAGCGCTCTGAATCTAACAACGAGACCAAAAACATTATCCAACGTTTATGCAAAAAAAAATTTTCCTCCAAATTTTAATGCCCTAAAATTACAGTGCGATGATTATGCGATAAAACACGGCCATTTAGAAATTAGCTGTCACAGTATCTAATGATTTGATGCAAGGTGGAGACTTGAAAACTTGAAGATGAAGAAGAAGAGCCTACAACCTATCAACAGTTCACAAATGGAAAATCCTTGCACTACAAACATTTTGGTTGTAGCAAGCACTAAGGGTTTAATAACATTAAATTGCAGTTTCACAATTTATGCATATCAGAATATGACTTTACTAAATGCACGTAAATGTTAAAATTGTTTGGTTTCATATATCCTGTACATCCATACAGCAAGAGATAGACCAAAATCACTTAAAAAAAAAAAATACACTAGGCATAGTATTTCAGAATTTGCATGTCAGCCTGTTTTAAAAATATCTGAAAAGATGCTTAGTTACATGCATTATCATACTGTGTTGACTTTTAAAATGTACTTCAACAGTGAATCTTGCTTTGACATGTTATTTTTGGGTTTGCAATTTTCCTTTTTATTTACAAGCGGTGGCAGGTTGATGGCTTGCTGAATGTTTCCTACATTGTGTGTGGCATTCAGGATATGCTGATTAAACATTGTATGGATTTCTCATGAAGTAGCCAATCATTCAACTTCGGAGAGGACTTGGATCTAACTGTCATCTGTTGTTAAGTCATTGTCTGTCTATGTTACTGAGTTTATTTGAAGCTGGCGTTCAACGACACAGTAACTATCACCAGGGGCGTAGCCAGGATTTCTTTTCGGGAGGGGGGGGGGTGTTTACTTACACCCTGCCCCCGTACTAGGGAGGGGGGTCCGGGGGCTATTTAAGCACTTTCGTAATTAAAATATTGGATTTAAATAACATAAATTTGTGTCCCGACTTTATGATATTACAGTGAAACCCCTTATTTACACTTTTCAGGGGAACAGAGTCAAAAAGTGTAAATACCAGGAAAGTGTAAATTGAGGGAAACATATTTTTAAAATGTAACATACCTGGTTTAATGCACTCCTTTTACTTCAGTAGTCAGAGACATCAAAAAAAGACACAGTGAACGAAATATCTTAAAAAAATCCTTCATTAGGCATATGTAAACCAAAATAAATTTACAACATATAACTTATAAAATTGTGTGAATACAACACTGAAGCAATGTGTGCCATGATAAAATGTTACCATAAAAAAGTTTTGTAGGCTTATGTGCAAAAACTTTCATGCCTAACTTAGGTCTATTTCTTTGTAAAATAATCAGAAATCTTGGTTTGCTTGCATCTTTGAGTGTTCATGCACATGATCTGCTTCTCTAAAGTATAAAAATTATCAAAAACACCATCACAGTTTTCACCAGCAGATACTCCAATGTAGTCTCGCAGAGTTTGAAGAGTAGCAAGAGCATCTTTACTCGTGGGTGTTGTCACTTCTTCATCATCATCATCATCTTCGTCAGTATCCTGTTGAGAAGTACTGACATGGCTTTCTACAATATCTTCTATACATTGCACTTCCGAAGTGATCACCTGACTGTCCACATCCACGTAATCTTGAAATAATTTCTCCTGCAACACCCTCTCATGTCCTTCAACATCTTCAATGTCACTGTAATCATCTTCACTGAGAGTGTAAGCCTTTTCTGGGAACACAAATCCAGCTTTTGCAAAGCAGTTTTGAATTGTTGATGTTTTCACTTCTTTCCAGGCTCTTGCACTAAAATGCAATGCAGTCAGCAGATTTATCTTCATCAAAGAAGGGTCTTTTCCAACATCAAGCATTGTTACTGCCCTTGAAACTAGGTATCTGCGGTACAAAAACTTGAATGCCTGAATGATACCCAAGTCAAGGGGCTGTAGCTCACTCGTGCAGTTTGCTGGGAAGAAGACAATATCAGTGTTGCGAAGCTGGATGGTTGCTTTGTGAGCAGAGCACTGATCTATGAAAAGAAGAACTTTCCTATTTTGCAAAGCCATTTTCGAATCAAATGCATGCAACTGGCTCTGAAACAAAGCATTGGTCATCCATGCTTTGGTGTTTGCTTCGTACTTTGTTGGGAGTGACTTGATGTTTTTAAAACATCGAGGTTTCCTCACTTTGCCAATGACATAAAGGGGGAATTTTTCACTTCCATCTGCATTGGTAAGCAATAACACAGTAATCCGTTGCTTGCTGAGCTTACCTCCGTGACACGTTTCCCCTTTAAAACTACAGGTTTTGTCTGGTAGAACATTGAAAAACAACCCTGTTTCGTCGGCATTGAAAACATTTTTCGGGTCGAACCCAGCAATTTTTTCCTGTAGCATTTCCTTCCAATGTTCCACAGTCTCCACATCCACACTTTTGCTTTCGCCACAAACCACCTTGTAAACAATATTGTGACGCTGCTTAAACCGATCAATCCATCCATTGGAAGCTGAGAAATCTTGAATTCCCAGCCTAGAGGCAATAACACGTGCTTTTTCTCTCAGTATTGTACCATTTATTGGTAAATTTGCGGCACGTGCACCAGAAAACCACTCAAGAAGAATATCTTCCAGCTGTTTGAATTTCGAGTCCTTCACATATTTACGTTTTTTAGCACTTGGCCCACATTGCGCGGCATTTGCAGTGATGGTTTCTCGGCTTTTGATGATGGTGTTAAGAGTACTCACAGGGATTGAAAGTTCTTTCGCAAGGTCCACACGTGATCCAACATATTCGTCGAATTTGGCAATTATTTTGATTTTATCGGCAACGGTAATAGTTTTTCGTTGTTTCACTTTCTCCATTTTCTCACAGATATTAATAACGACAAAGAGTTAAAGATGTGTCAAATACATTTACCGCTAAAGCCAATGATACTACCAGCGCTCGTAGCGGAAAGCTGTGGAAATAGAAGTACTGTGAATAGTGCAAGGTTACTTGCACTGTTCACGACGCGAACGCATTCACATACGCAGCTTTTGATGTATCTTTCTTCTATGGCGGCTATGTTTCTGTGTTTGTAAACACTGAACGAGACGTTAATAACGGGAATGAAGCAACTTTTCTGACGTAACAAGCGTGAAAACGACATATACCGCCTTATGGAAAATAAATTGGGCCAAAAACAAAGGAGGTAAATAACGGGAAAACGTAAATACCGTTAACGTAAATACGGGGTTTCACTGTATTAACGAGACACTGCTGAAAACTCATTGCTGAATATTAAGGGTTATAGGATCAAGGGTTCTTTCTTAGTTTCATCTAAGTGCATGTGCAACAGCTAGACAAGTGTAAATAAATAAATATATATATATATAAATATATATATATATATATATATATATATATATATATATATATATATAAATATTTCGGGGGGTGTTTGGACACCCAGAACACTCCCCTGCTATCACATGTCCTTCCAAACGAAGTGGGCTCGCGCGCGGCACGGTAACCAATTTCGTGAATTTCGTGCTTCACCATTTTTCGGGGTCTCAAGTTATTGCGTTTATTTGAAGCTGGCGTTGAAGGGCACAGTGTGTAACCACGCACCGGGCTCCCAGGACTGCAGCAGGCGGCCCAGGCGCTGCTCCAGGGACAGCGCCACGTCCACGGCCACCAGGTCCGACACGGGCCGCGCCAGGAACTGCGCGCGCAGCAGCTTGAGCTGCCAGCACGGCAGCAGCTGCGGCGAGCGCTGCAGGCTGCGCAGGGCCTGCGGGCACGGGCGGGGCGCGGGTCAGGGACTGTCACGGCACTGGCGCCGGCGCGGGGGGCAGCGGGCGGGCGGGCGGGGCGGGTACCTCGAGCACAGACACCCACAGCGGCACGGCGCACAGCTTGTCCTCGGTGACGCACTTGTACACCAGCACGGTGAGCAGCTGCACCAGCTCCTGCTCGGCGCGCCCGTGCTGCGCCCCCGGCTGCAGCAGGTGCTGCGTCAGGCTCACCAGCGCCGGGTCGCTCGAGAACTCTCGGATCGAGTCCGGCTGCAACACCACTTCCCTCGTGACACCACACCGCCGCAAACGTGTTAAAATCTCCAACAACACCCAATAAAATATAAAAACATTAAAACTAATTTATGTTATTTGTAATAATTGTTACTTAATGGGAATATATTTTTCCCTGGAGTATCGAAAGTATCGAATTGAAATAACAATACAGAATGGAGTATGGAAAGTGTGGTATCGTCCCACCTCTAAAAGACAATGATGTAACTTCCATGTGGGTGCTCTCAGAGTGATAATTCAACTGTATACCAGCAGCGACTCCACTCGAGTGAGGCTCGGCTCACCAGGATGAACCAGGGCACGGTCTTGTCGGAGATGAGTGCGTGGGCCAGCAGGCTGCGGAAGCCCTGGGGGTCCTCCGTGTACGACAGGCAGCCAATCCTCAGCTTCACGTCCAGGGAGTGGCTCCGCTGCAGCAGGTCGCTGCGCAGAGAGAGAGGCTGCCACTTCACCACGTTGCCTTACAGTCACTGCTGTTTTACGCAGTCAGCACGAGAAATAACAGGCGTATGTATTATACCCAGTGTCAGGTACTAATGTATATAAGAGGGACTGATACACGTGACTTGTATTTTTTTGAGTAGAAAACAACCTGTATGCACAACATCAGAAAAGGACTTACCTATTTACCTGCACTTGTGTGAAGACACATGTTACAATTGTACATTTAGCCCCATCCCAACATTTTCATTTACTTTAGTTGTTGTTACATCATCTAGAAATAATGTACAACACATTGTGTAGGATCTGCCCTGTTTATGCAAAATGATAAAAGTGGTTTTTGCTGCTTAATTTAGTACCTACCACGTGTTTTTAATGATTCAGCAGTAAGTTATTTTAGTTTTTTGGTTGAATTGATTTAAGTTATAGAGATTATATAAGTATTATTTTTAGATAGTTTCTGAAACCAAAAACTGTTTTTACGAAATAAAAACTATCAGTAATCTTAAAGAAAAGCCTTTTTTTCTAGGGAAAGGAGGGTCAACACCTTGAAAAGGTTTTTTCTTAATTTCCTGGCATGTTTCATGTTTAGCAATCATTCTGTAAGAGGGCATTGTAATACTTAAAGTAGTTTTATCATTACTAGTGCTGTGCGAATATCAGTTTTTTAGTCCAAATTGAATACGAATATCAAATTATTTATGAATACAAATAGTAAGAATGAGAAATAGATTTACAGGAAAAAAAAAATTTCACGTCATATAACAACTTTTGGAAAATTAGACAAATGTGAAAGGTTGGTTAAGTTAAGTCGGCTACAATAATTATGAGAAAATTGTTTTTTTTAACATATTTAAATTATGATAAAAAATTTTTTAAATTATGCCAGTAACCTACTTAATCTTGATGGAATCTCTGGGGGGAGGGGGAGCTGAATTGTTGCCCCTTGGAAGGGCAGCCCTTCAGGATTTTTCTGACAGTGGTTAGGTTAGGTTAGGTTAGATTAGATTAGATTAGGTAAGGTAGAGGGGGTAGCCACGTGACCTTCCTCGCCCAAGTACACAAACAATCTGTGGCCTAATCAATTACATAACTATATACCGTATTTAATCGCATAATATCCGCACATTTCTTTTTAAATACTTGAAATGGAATTTTTTAAAATCCGCATAAAGTCCGCACCAGACAAAGCAACCTTGGCCACCCCTGAAAGGCACAGTAACGGGATGGAAAATTACAGACGCTGTCAACAATGCTTTGACCTTGAGTTGTTCATTTCTCCGGAGCGGTCGCTGAGAGGGTTCGTATCGTGGTGATACCGTCCGGACTCAGAAACTCGCACTCTATTGCGCAGCTGCCTGCGACGTCACGCGAGTTGCAAGGGGATGGGCTATATATAGCACAAGCCAGTACACAACTCACACTACGTCACAAAGTAGGGGAGGTAGCGGAGAAGTGGTGGGGGTACACACAGTGGGCAAGGGACAGGGAGGGAGGCTCGCCGGCGCCGGCTAATGCAGACATTAGACATCTGCCCCGTGCCGTCAGTGGCCATCTCAATGAAAGAGTAAGAGCGCACACGCGAGTGAGAGAAGAAAAAAAAAAGAGTGGCGTCTTCCACTAATCGCCGGCACCCAATTATCTCGTCACCTGTCACATTTCTCACGTCCGCTGCGGAGGGTCGCCAGTCACCAGCGCTCTGCTAGTACTAATTATGAGAGAACAATTTTTTTTACTCTACACAAAATGTAAAATTTTGAGGAAAAAAATTTTTTTTTCAGACTTCACCTCATAATGTTCGCACCCCATTTTTTTTTGTCAAAAATTTAGCCAAATTACTGCGGACATTATGCGAGTAAATACGGTACATGCCCACAGTTTTCAATTTTTAGGTTCATTCTGTATTCTTAAAAGAACTCTACAAGCAACTTTACATAACAGTGTTTTATCATTAAAAAGTAGAAAATACTAGAATAGTAAGTAGCCAGATGATATAGAAAAAGAAATTTTTTTTTTTAGCAAAATCAAGATATCTTTCAAAAAGAAATGTAACTTAATCTGAATACAAATCTGGAGCAATGTCGAAAAAAAAAAAATCTATAAACTACCATTACTGGCTGTTTAGTTTTGCAAGTAGCTGGGTGTTTAGTTTTGCAAGTGGAGTCCATTAAAATAGTATCCATTTATAGAATGGCAACATTTTACAATTACTAATGTTATTATTCTTATGTAGGTATGTTTTGTCTTATTATTGCTATATTAACTTTACCATGAATCATGCATCAAACAAGTACTTACATCAACTGGTCCCAATTTCTCTCTCTGTGGAAGACAATCGACCAGTAGCGGTCATCTTCCACCCTGACCTGCGCAAATACCACAAAAATATTTGTTTCTCTTCAACACCATACTTTTGTCAGGAATCTCTTTTTTTGACAAACAATAAAACTTTCTAAAATTAAACCAAAAACATAAATTTACAAATTCCTCAAATATATTTTAAACAACATTCTTAATAAACCTGTAAGAGTTACTTCCACTATGATAAAACAAAGTGGATCACAGGTTTTGAAATAAATTTCAGGAAGTTAAAACTTTCACACAGTGTTTGCAAAAAGCACCTAAAGTCTAGTTGATTGTAAATGCTTGGCTAGGCTAGAGAAGCCCTTAGGAGCTTATAACTTATTTTATTTATAAATTTTAATATACATTTTTAATCTTTAAATTTAATTTGGATGCTTATTTTGAGCTCTTTTAGAACAAAACAACAAATAAATATTGGAAAGAATTTTTTTCTGATAGATGAACGAATGTAGGATTCCTCGTCTTCACAGACTATCAAGCTCATGACTATTCAGCCTAGTTAAAAAAATAATTATTATTTGCAGTAAAATGAGGAACAATTTACTTTGCCCAGGCGTTGCAAGCAGGTGTCTTCTACAATCCTCTTCCGTGCTGTGTGCGTAACACAAGTTATTAAAATACAGTAGGACCTCATTTTTACGTACCCGCGATATACGAATTCCCGCGATGATCATATTTTTTTACATGCACTGTCAATTTCCCTATACTAATAATGCATTCTTTTCCCGCCTTGTGCAAAAGCATTTCCCACTGTTTACGTAGAATTAGTGCTGTATTTCGTGGCAAACCATCGGAAAATTCAGAGAAAACAATAAATTCTCAAAATGAATAGCGTGAAGTTTAATTATTAAGCGTTACTGCATGAGTGTATGGTCACCATAGCTTCGTTTGCCATTGTAAACAACTTACTTTTTTTTTGTGCCATATGCTATTGTACACCATACGGCCGTGAACCAAACGTATGGTGACATAAACATGAAAATTAATAAGTACTTTTCTTAGCGTTCCCCTTTAATCTTAAATGTATTATGCATGAAAATAAAGGTGAAAACTCGCATTTTAAATACACAAAAGAGCGGATTACTGTTCCATTATTAAAATACGTTTTAAGCAACGTACGAGTTTCCTATAAATATGGCGTCTTTGTGCATATTTGGCGATGTTCATTTTAACACATTAGAAACATTCTGAAAAGTCAAATGGCTGCAATGAATATCCAAACAATGCAATGGCAATTTAACTTCTATTCCTCAACGTAAACAATTATATTGATGGTGGTAGCTATCGTTTTATAGTATTATTTCTCAAAAAATCTGAAATTAATAAAACTTTAACACGTAATTAAATACAAAGTTCAAAAATCAATTGTGTTACAAAATTTCAGCACCAAGTGGCTATATCAAGATGCTTCAACATTCTCATCTCTTACACAAGAACAGCAAGTTTCATGTTTAACTTTCTGCAATAATGAAGAACGGAGATATTGGATATATTTATAATTTTAATTATGTGAGATAGTGAAGTTCTAGTTAATATATAAAAACGTAACCGTCTCTGACATATTATTTAGTGTGGTATATATTTTCTTCTTGTTTCCCATATAGTGAGATGATAAAAAAAATTTGAACATTTCCCTCATTTTGTGTTTTCCTGGTTTTTACATATTTTTTTCCTGGTCCCTTGAAATATGTAAAAATGAGGTTCTACTGTATGCTCCTCACTTTGACAGCTGTCGGATGTCAACAAGTGCAGAATATGTTTGTCATTGTTCCTGGTTACGTTGGTAAAATGTTGTTGGTGCACTATTGTTTTTTTTAAATTATTAATTAAAACTTGCATTTGGGTGATGAACAAGAAACGATTGTAGTGACTATGGAGGAGAAACTATGAACTATAAAGCAACTGAACTCTAGGGTAGTGGCAAAAACTATTGCTTGCGAGTTAGCGTAGGGAAAAGTACAACTGGAGACTGAAAGAAAAATTGAGTATAAATTGTAAAGTGGATTGCTGCCCAAGCTACTGGAAGTGGAATGAAGGAAGAAACACTTTGCTGAAAGGTACACATAAAGAAACACAGGAAGCATTACACACGAGGCAAGAGGCGTGGCTGATACTGGGCCGATACTGCAGTAAGAACAAGAAGCATTGCAATTTATCTGGAGTCTACTGTCAGTGATGGAGGGTTGGATTGGTAAAAAAACTATCAAGTGGTTCTGAAATAAATGTGTGGTGTTTATTAAATCAGTAAAGAGCTCTCACTCAACTTTATTTAAATTAAGTTAGACAATAAAACTGCTTTCATACAAATGACACTCCTAATGTTATCATGAGAAACCATGGACATTTCTAATTAATTAGACAAATTCCATGTAACTGAGCAACTATCATTAAATGATCAAAACCTTGATAATCAAATTAATCCCTCATTAATGAACCAAACATTGTTCTTAACTAAACCAAAACATGATTAATACAACAAAAATAATACATCAAAAAAGACTTACTAGTTTGGATCAATATGATTAATCATAAAAAAACCTGTATCAAAAAAAAATTCCCTATATTTAATGATGGGTATTAATGATACAATACTGTGTACAAAATTTCTCATGCCTAAAAACGCCTGCGAAAACACCCATTGTCCAAAAAAATTCATGCCAGTAAAGAAACCATTATGCAAAACAAATACTACGGTAAGTACAACAGTTCTTGTGCAGTTGACAATCAGACACCTTCACTAATCCATGAACAGTTTGTGAGCAGCCCGCTGAGGCATGTCGTGGAGCGGCCCAGCCAGCGAACAACCTTAACCAGGCGTTACTGAAGCGACTATAAAGGCATACCATCTAACACAATTGCTGCCTGAAGTAACAAGTGGGGTAGACAGCTATAACTGGAGTGGTTGGCAGTGAAGTCAAAGAAGCGGAGAGAGTGGACAGAGTGAGCGGAGAGAGCAGAGAGAGAGTGAGTGGAGAGAGAGCAGAGAGTGGAGAGAGCAGAGAGAGCGACGAGTGGAGAGAGCGGAGAGTGAGCGGAGAGTGAGCAGAGAGTGAGTGTAGAGAGAGTGTAGAGAGAGTGGAGAGAGAGCGGAGAGTGGAGAGAGCAGAGAGAGTGGAGAGAGCGGAGAGAGCGACGAGTGGAGAGAGCGGAGAGTGAGCGGAGAGTGAGCAGAGAGTGAGCGGAGAGTGAGCAGAGAGTGAGTGTAGAGAGAGTGTAGAGAGAGTGTAGAGAGTGTAGAGAGAGCGGAGAGTGAGTGGAGAGAGAGCGGAGAGTGAGCGGAGAGTGAGCGGAGAGAGAGTGTAGAGAGTGTAGAGAGAGTGTAGAGAGAGTGTAGAGAGTGTAGAGAGTGTAGAGAGAGCGGAGAGTGAGTGGAGAGAGAGCGGAGAGTGAGCGGAGAGTGAGCGGAGAGTGAGTGGAGAGAGAGTGTAGAGAGTGTAGAGAGTGTAGAGAGAGCGGAGAGTGAGCGGAGAGTGAGCGGAGAGAGAGTGGAGAGTGAGTGTAGAGAGCAGAGAGAGAGAGAGAGTCACCTCGCACAGCTTGCCGAGCTCGGGCAGCAGGCAGGGGGCGCGCAGCCTGACGGCCTGGCCGTGGTAGTGGGCCGTGTCGAGGAACACGACGCGCAGGTGCACGTAGCACATCTCGCCCGTCCCTATGTCCCGGGGCAGCAGCAGGCGCGGCTCCACCGCCAGCACGTACAAGTGGCGCAGCGCCTGCAGGTGGTACCTGCGCCACACCTCACTGCCTTACTTCCCGCTTCTGGGCTCATTCACATCACACGCACTATCTGGTTTCTGTTGCAATTCAATTCCTACATTGTGAGACAAATTACATTAATTTTACCACTGTTAAAGAATAATGCTTAGTAAACTACTACTTCTGATTTAAAAACGGCAGAAGTAATCTAAAAAGTACAATAAATGAAGAAAAGGTGATAGATATGTATTTATTTATTTATTTATTTTACAAAATGACAAACAGTAAATAGCAATATGCAATAAACAGCAAATATGTTGTTTAATCACAGATAAACATGACTTAAACATGTTGCATGACTTCTACTCCCAAAAAACCACAACTCTAACCTGGAAATGTATTGTTACGAACGTTAGCAAGGCCACGTCACGCACAGGTGCAGAGCTAGCTAGGCTGCATTACATGCTGCCGTAACATGAGACGTGCCGTGCGCACCTGGGTCGACGCTTTATCTCCCTCCAGCCCTCAGCGCCCCGCGCGGCGCTGTTAGTTTGACATCCGAAACCTGCCAGCTGCGGAGTTACGCGAGCCGCTGACACGTGTTTTCGAGAGATTTCTGCCGTCGGGACGGCTCAGAGTGACGCGACTGGCTCCGGCCGCTCTCGTGAGTTCTGGAATTGCGCCGGGGCCTATATATATATGCCCGAGGACGTCAGGGCAGGGAGTCAGTGGAGTTCAGAGAGAGAGTTCAGGCGGGAGCCTTCCCACAGCGGAGCTTCCGGGCGATAGTGCTGCGGGTGCGGCAGAGTGGCGAAGTCCTTGGACGAAGATTCCAGGGCGAAGAGTTCAGTTCCGGGCGATAGAGTCGCGTGCGCGGCGGAGTCCCAAGCAAAGTTGCGTGCGAGGCGTCGAGCGGATCCTCGGCGAAGGCAAGTGTCGGCGGTGGCGGAGTGTAGCGACGGAGTCCCGCGGCGGAGATCCACGAGGGATGCTGCGGCGAGAGTTGCCCCAGAGGAGCGGCCCAGTGAGGTGTGTGTATTGTAAGAAACGAGTGACTGGGGAAGCAACATTTTCAAGTGCAATTGATTATTTGCCATTTTAGATTATTTGTAAGTGACATAAGTAGTGGCAATAAATAAAACTGTGTGTGTGATAAAAATCTTTAATTGGGCTATCCTTTACGAACCCGCGGTAAATCGTAACAGTATGTTAGACTGCTAGTGCAGGTATTCTATTGAAGCACTGAATTGCATATATAATTTAACTAGTGACCCACCCTGGATTCGCATGGATGCAATCTGCTAGTGAGGCATCATTTAGTTTTAATAATTACTTATAAGTAGCATATTATATGATGTATATATTATTTTTGATCTAAAATAAATGCCTAAGGTGACTAAAATATTTAACTGGATAAGGATTAATATTTTGTCTGTCAAAATAGCTTCAAAAATAACCCATTATTGACTTAAAAGCAGCAATTTAAAAAATTTGATTTATTTGTCCAATTTCGTCATTTCAAATTAACAATTTATTGACATAGATTTGATTTCAGTTTATTTCTATAACTAATTGTTGGTGATTATATTGCGCACCTGTTGTCGTTGCTGTGCGTGGGGAACTTGGGGAAGAAGGCGCAGATCATGGCGGCGACGGCGGAGGGGGCGGTGGACAGCGTGTAGCGCCCGGCGCCCAGGAACAGCAGGCCCAGCGCCATGTGCGCGGCCAGGTGGGAGCCGTACGTCACCACGCTGTTGGTCGGGCCGACGCGCGAGCGCAGGTAGCGGCACATGCGCAGCACCTCCAGCTCGCCCGTGCCTGCCATCACCTGCGCACGGGTGGGGCCGTTACCGAGCACTACACGGGCATGGTGCTCCAAGGAAACTCCACAGCCCAAGGATACTTGTAACCGGACCGCACTGCCGTCCTTCTCACCACCACCCCCCTCAACCCCGTGCTGGAAGGGCACTCGCTCTGCCGAGGTCACCACTAGCGGCAACCATCTCGGTGCCCGTTCCACACGCCGTTGGCAACTGCAGGCGAGTTCTGTGAGGGACCTTCAACTTGAACACAGCGAGCGAGTGTGCTATTTGGTGATTCCATGTGGCTCCAGCTCGACCACGTCTTTTCTCGTTTCAACTTTGGCAGAACGCTTTCCAGATGCTTAGTTTTGTCGGCCCAGCCCAAGTGGTCGCGGCACCAGAGACCTGCGCGTGGATGGTTGTGGCCGGTACACTGGTGTTGCACGTGAACTCTCGTCAAGTTTGAGGTCCTACATCTGTGCACTTGGCATTTGGAAAGCTAGATATTCTTTCTGTGGAGGTTGCAGGAATGCCTTATTTGAAAAGCTGGCTCCAGTTATACTTTTACAGTTGACTTTTGAAGTTACTGAAAAATTCTTTCAACTCAAATTTTAGTCATACCTTGAGTACCTATTTTTTTTTTAATAAAATAACATAATTTTAGTAATTGACGTTTAAAGATTTTATATGTACATCGCCTACATGACTAAAAATTTCTTTAGTAGTAACGCTGTGGAAAATAATACATTTTTCAATATTGACCTAAAATTATGACACAAAAATCAAAAATAAAAGGAAACTTTACTAATTTTGGAAGCAAATATCTAAAAAGTATAGCCTCCAATTTTATTGTGATAAGTTTCATTGGAAAGAGCTAGATTTTTAACTTTATGGATCCTCTCAACCCATCGTAGATCCTGTAGCTAGCGGTCTGCAGAATCACTTAGATATACCCATTAATGCTAAATGTGTGTTTTAACTTTTAACTTTTGATCTCCATTCAGCTGCAGATCTACTCGTGGTAGGTGAGACCATGGCAAGAGGCCCCTAAGGAGTCTGGGATTCATCAGTCTAAACTGAATTCTTGCGTGGTTGAGTAACTGGTGTGGGGCAGGCGGCAAGACAAGCAAAGGACGTGCAGAACTTTTACCCAAGCACCTAGAGTCGGTGTGTTACTTCTAGGAGGTGATAACACTATTAACTCACGGCCAAGTAATTCAGCTGCAATCTTCCTAACTTCATTTAGAGTCAAAAATGCTATAAATTTTGAGTAGTTATGTCAGCACACATAGATATTAATACAATGAAATATGTATAGGCAAGGTTTTAGACTAGAGTCACTCAATTTAAATGTTAACCATAGCCATAGCACAAGCATAACATGCCGGGCAGATGCTGGATGGTCCCTTGCATTATGCATTGCTGAATCCTTTGCCAATTCCCCAAAGGGCAAAGTGGCCGTAGCGTATGGCCTCATCATTGCAAGACGCAACACATATATGTATATGTATGTGTGTGTGTGTGTATGTATATATGTATGTATGTGTGTGTATGTATATATATATATATATATATATATATATATATATATATAGTCACAAATGTAATGTTACTTACACATTTTGTACTTACACAAGTATTATATAATCACAATCAGTTTAACTGTGATACAACCAGCACACCATGTCTTGCACCTTACAGCCATAACAGCCAACAAAAAACATATTTTTTAACACAGCAAGACTGTTCTTAGATAAACCCTAATAACATCCTCAAAAATGAGGAAGTATTATTTTGTTGTTGCTACAAATATTACTTAACTTGGTCTCAATTTTTGTACAATATAAGAGATGCAATAATTTCAAATAGACAATTAGGTCAATTGTTTCAACAAAAGAACAAAAGTGTCTAAACAACCACAACCTCACCCACACTCACCATTGCAAGCGAAAGAAGAATGACATTCAAGCAAGTTTCGATAGTTGACTTGCCAGCGAGTTCTGCAATAGATTTAGCTGACAGAGATGTAAACATCTTAGCATATTTCAGCAATGTTTCAAACGCCAAGTTGTTGGCTGATCCAGCGAAGCGCAGGCCAATGGCCATGCACGCTCCAGCCACAATGTTGCAGTACGCTTGACTGTCAAACACAAAACAAAACCACATTTCAATATTAATTTTCATGGTCACCTAAAGTACAGGAACAAAAATAAGTAACACAGTAAAAATTAATATGTGGCTAAAACAGAAACAGTGCCCAAAGGTTTGCACACAGAATCACTAATTGTGAAATAGTAGGTTAAACGACCAACTGAAGATGAGCCTTTAAGCGCTAATTTAACAATTCGGAGGAAGACGTGCACTTTCTAAAGTTTGTAACTTCCATATATTTGAAACCAGCTAGCAAGGTGCTTAAAAGTCATAAGTCCCATTAGATGCTCAAAAAGCTTAAAATCCTCCACAGGGATCCTGGGGGTACGAAAGCTCTGACAGGTGCCGAGCGTAAATCCTGGCTTGTGTATTAAAGATACTGGAGAAGCGTACAGCAAATCAGAAATTGTAATTTATAATATAAAAATTGCTGAGGTCAGGTAAATGTTAACACAAGTTGAAAACCCACAGACTAATCAATTTCAGAACATTAGCTGTAACAAGAGTTGCAAAATATTTAAGCTCGCATTGCTTCAAAGACTAAAAGGACCCTCTGATGATGATGATGATGATCACCATCATCATCATCATCATCATCATCATCATCATCATCATCATCATCAACAACAACAACAACATGAAACAGAAGCAGCAGCAGCAGCAGAATCATGCAGATAAAGTGCTCACAACGATACAATGGCCGAGGGGTGATGGGACTCACTTCATGGTCTCGTAGTCGACGTTGTCGTGCGCGCCGGGGCGGGGCTTCACGAGGCAGTAGGGCATGATGGTCTGTGGCACGTTGCTGGCCACCCACTGGCGGCTCGGCACGATGTCCTCCCACAGGATCAGGGCCCGCGCGATCACCCGCAGCATCAGGAAGTCCGGCCGCACAAAGTCCAGCAGGTACTGCGTGTCGGGAGCCTTCATCCAGTCCGCCGCCGCCCTGCCGCAAGCAGCCTCGCTCCTGGCAGCTCTCGCCGAGCATCATCACCCCTTCAGTTGTAGCCCCGAACATTGCAGTTTAAGGAAAGTAACCGTTTCTAACGAAGGAGATTCTAATCCATACTTACTAACCATCATCAGATGTGGTCGAGCAATGTTTGGGGCGTGTGCAATATAGCGATGGCGAGGTTAAACAGTGGCTTCACCTGCGTCACACCATGCCGTCACCTGGCGACTCCTAGCTCCATGGGACCGAGGTGCAACGCACATACATGCCAGCATACATGCATGCAGGTGGGAAAGGTTTAAATCATCACATGTACAAATTTACATCACAATTTACAAATTAATTCATTTTAACACTAATCTTACTTTAATTTAATTAATTTCCCATGAATACTTTACTTTACAAACAATTACTTTAATTACTTTATTACAACCTATCTTATATGAGCCATTACTTTACCACATTTGCACACTTCCGATAGTACAAACAATGCTTAAAATGGACACTGCAAGTAACCTCAATCAAACAATAGTCATTAATATGGAGTTACATCACTGATATATAATACAATGTCAAAAGAGGTATGACCTGAAATGTGATACCACCGTAAATATGAGATTAGCCAGTCCACATGATAATTTAAAGTAACTATACATTACTCAAAATGTTTAGGTTACAGTGTCGCAGGCAGACAGGTCCCCACATCTCACCCCAGCATAGGGGATGTTTCATGCTCAAACTAAGATTCAGTTAGTTCCAGCTCACGTTCCGGTCACGGGTTTCATTTTTCTATTTAAAGTTTAAGAGAATTTTTTGTTGTTTGACTTATTGTTTAAATTATATGGCATGCTCTTTAATGCTATACTTTTTAAATAAAAATACTTACCATAGATAGGTTTAGTTTTTGTGAATAACTTTACCTAACAGTAAATTCTTTTTTCAAGTAAAAATCGCACCTCTACTTTTCAAACTTGATTTTAGTTTAAAATGTGCAACAATTATGCGATAAAACACAGTATTTAAGATATCTGCCTGTACATATTCACAGTTTCCTTTGGAATGTAAACCCTCATAGTTTGAGATATGAACATCTTTCAACAGCTCTACAGACGCATCTGTTACTTGAAACATTTATTATCATAAGCTGCTGTTTCATTTACTTGTGTGAATTTACTGACATAAAATTATGTAGTCTATAACAAATATTAATAGAGAATCAATGAAAATATAATAGAAAAACTTTACAATGCAGGTGGGATTGTGTTTCACTTAGGTGCTTTCTCCTACCGTGTAAACTATTAATAATGCTTACGTATTGCCAGTATTGAAGTACATCATCCCCAGGGCCAGAGTAGCACCCGGACTGGTTACATCTATGTTGACTGCATCCCCTTCACGAATCTGGTAGCTCGGAGACTTATATTTCTCCTTCTGTGCCCCTACAACACACTCATACAGCATGCAGCATGTGCCGAGGATGTGAAACAACCAATAAAGTCTCTCAAACAAATGTTTGGTTTTGCACAATTAAAGTAATAAAATAGAAAATGAAACAAAAGCCTTACGGACAAAGCAAGAAGCAGGTTATTCCATTATATTTTATAAACTTTATGTTCAATGCCATCTGGGCAGGTGAAACCTTGGAGATAACCAGAAAGCCACTGACCGGTGAGCGGGCGGCGGTGCCCTCCGACCATGTAGTAGTGCAGAGTGTCCGGCACGGCCAGGTCCCCCAGACCACACAGCCTGGACCCCTTCCCCAGCATCACCAGTCCCAGGGCCAGTCCTGCTGCCAGCGAGTACGACTCGCGGTCCACGCTGTTCTCCATCTCCGGGCCGGGCGGGCGGCCTGCACACAGCAGCACCTGACACAGTCCCCCGACCCCAGTCCTGCTGCCAGCGAGTACGACTCGCGGTCCACGCTGTTCTCCATCTCCGGGCCGGGCGGGCGGCCTGCACACAGCAGCACCTGACACAGTCCCCCAGACCCCAGTCCTGCTGCCAGCGAGTACGACTCGCGGTCCACGCTGTTCTCCATCTCCGGGCCGGGCGGGCGGCCTGCACACAGCACCTGACACAGTCCCCCAGACCCCAGTCCTGCTGCCAGCGAGTACGACTCGCGGTCCACGCTGTTCTCCATCTCCGGGCCGGGCGGGCGGCCTGCACACAGCACCTGACACAGTCCCCCAGACCCCAGTCCTGCTGCCAGCGAGTACGACTCGCGGTCCACGCTGTTCTCCATCTCCGGGCCGGGCGGGCGGCCTGCACACAGCACCTGACACAGTCCCCCAGACCCCAGTCCTGCTGCCAGCGAGTACGACTCGCGGTCCACGCTGTTCTCCATCTCCGGGCCGGGCGGGCGGCCTGCACACAGCACCTGACACAGTCCCCCAGACCCCAGTCCTGCTGCCAGCGAGTACGACTCGCGGTCCACGCTGTTCTCCATCTCCGGGCCGGGCGGGCGGCCTGCACACAGCACCTGACACAGTCCCCCAGACCCCAGTCCTGCTGCCAGCGAGTACGACTCGCGGTCCACGCTGTTCTCCATCTCCGGGCCGGGCGGGCGGCCTGCACACAGCAGCACCTGACACAGTCCCCCGACCCCAGTCCTGCTGCCAGCGAGTACGACTCGCGGTCCACGCTGTTCTCCATCTCCGGGCCGGGCGGGCGGCCTGCACACAGCACCTGACACAGTCCCCCAGACCCCAGTCCTGCTGCCAGCGAGTACGACTCGCGGTCCACGCTGTTCTCCATCTCCGGGCCGGGCGGGCGGCCTGCACACAGCAGCACCTGACACAGTCCCCCGACCCCAGTCCTGCTGCCAGCGAGTACGACTCGCGGTCCACGCTGTTCTCCATCTCCGGGCCGGGCGGGCGGCCTGCACACAGCAGCACCTGACACAGTCCCCCAGACCCCAGTCCTGCTGCCAGCGAGTACGACTCGCGGTCCACGCTGTTCTCCATCTCCGGGCCGGGCGGGCGGCCTGCACACAGCACCTGACACAGTCCCCCAGACCCCAGTCCTGCTGCCAGCGAGTACGACTCGCGGTCCACGCTGTTCTCCATCTCCGGGCCGGGCGGGCGGCCTGCACACAGCAGCACCTGACACAGTCCCCCGACCCCAGTCCTGCTGCCAGCGAGTACGACTCGCGGTCCACGCTGTTCTCCATCTCCGGGCCGGGCGGGCGGCCTGCACACAGCAGCACCTGACACAGTCCCCCGACCCCAGTCCTGCTGCCAGCGAGTACGACTCGCGGTCCACGCTGTTCTCCATCTCCGGGCCGGGCGGGCGGCCTGCACACAGCACCTGACACAGTCCCCCAGACCCCAGTCCTGCTGCCAGCGAGTACGACTCGCGGTCCACGCTGTTCTCCATCTCCGGGCCGGGCGGGCGGCCTGCACACAGCACCTGACACAGTCCCCCAGACCCCAGTCCTGCTGCCAGCGAGTACGACTCGCGGTCCACGCTGTTCTCCATCTCCGGGCCGGGCGGGCGGCCTGCACACAGCACCTGACACAGTCCCCCGACCCCAGTCCTGCTGCCAGCGAGTACTGGTTCGTCCGACCACAACCTCATGTGTCTGTAACCAAATTAACCAGCCAAAGTAATTGTGATCTAAAGGTTGCTTTAACGTATTTTTGGTAACAACACTAGTAAATTCTCACAAATTTATTTAAGGAGTACTTTCACAGAACCGATAACAACATCGTAGCAATGATAGACTATTTTCATAGAAATTGGGCATACTTTTGTGCAATTGGATGTTTGGAACCATGTTAGGGAGATTGACTAATCGATTAGTGGTTTTGTTTACTAATGATGGTACAACAATGTTTAAATTCACTAGCTGCATAGTGCGTTTCATCGTCACTAGTTTTATGGCCAATTGTAATATTGTGACAGTGTTGTTTATTTGCTGAAGCATAATATTTTTACGAAGCAAATGGAAAATAATGATATTTTTACCTAGATATTTGGATATTTCTTTTGCAGTAGCTAGTTTTTTGGCAGAACAGTAAAAAAAATACATTGTTATTTAGAGGCAAAAATATATAAGGTTATATGCCATTTTGGCAGAAACAGTTGCTTCCTTGTAGCAAGGAATTTGTTGTAAAGGAGTTCGTTGTGCAAAGTTTTACTTATTACTATTATTTTAATAACAGAAAAAAAGTATTCCTATAAGCTACCACTAAATTAATACTATAAAGATTTTCATTTCTTTACAATACGCCTATATTGAACACTATAAAAATTTTGGTTTAACAAGTAAATATATTGTGCATGTAATGTGCTGCACCATGCCTACACATCTTCATCCAAGATGGCATCTAATTTCATGTTGGTGGGGGACTGTTGATGCTTTCCTCAGGCTTCTGTGCTCATCAAGGATTGCCTCCTAATATACAGTAGAACCTCGATGATACATTCCCTTTTCATACATTTTCCCGTGTCATACGCCGATTAATTTTGGTCCCGCCGAAAGTACTATATTTACAATGGTTTACTTTCCCGGAACATACACTTATAAAATCACGAATTTCCCGTTTCATACGTTTTTACAAAGCGGAAAAGTCTTAAAATTCACAAATTTTTTTGTTATATTCCTCCTGAAAAAATACGTTTTAATGCTTTTATTTTGAAAAACGTTCATTGTTTACCTTTGCAAACGTAAGAAGAAAACTTTATCGCACCATAGATATGGATGGCATCAGGAAGACTGTGCACCTCGCTACTAGCATCTATGGCCAGCACCACGGTCTAAGAAGGGGAGGTCTGGACACACCCCAACCAGGCCAGCATGCAAAAGTGGCACACCTAATGTCTCCGTAGTTCCGCTCCGCTCCACCATCTGACCTGTAGCGCTGGTTGTTCTGCGGTGGTATTTTAAGCTTTGTTGTTATGAACAACTCAACATAATAATCATTTAAATGTTCATTTAAATGTTAAAAATGCATTCATCTCCAGATATCGATACAGTATTAAATTGGATGTGTTTATTTTTTATAAGTTTGGGAATTATTTCATAAATTAGGTAAATTAGGTTACGAAGTACAGTTTCCACATTGGCATTTGCGGGAAGCCGGGAACTTCATTGTGAGCAAGGAGCATTGATTGTTAGTAAAGAGAATAAGCGTATATTATTTTAATTGTGAAAATGCCTAACCATTGTGTTGCACCTGGGTACAAAACAAATTATCAGGCAAAGTCGGACGAGAAAGTTGTAATATTCCGAGTTCCCAATGATGACAATGTTAGGCAATTGTGGCAGAAAGCAATTCCATGAGACAAGTTTGTACTTAAAAGATCCCATTATGTATGCGAAAAACATTTTGTGGAAGACGACATTCGCACAAAAAAAAGGGACACAAAGATCAGTTCGGAAACGTCATTGGAATAGTAAGATAAAATTTTATTATTTGTATGAATGCAGTCTAAAGATTACTTATTTTTGTATAGGCCCGACTTTTTTAAAAATGGAATGTATGATGTCGAATTTTATTAATGACCAGCACAACCCTGATAATACCTGTTTGTAAGTAGTTTGACAATACACCATTTTTTATTAAAATACAAAATTTGCAAAACGAGTGCGGTCTCTTCCTTAAAAAAGATAATAATAATCCCAAAAAAAATTATTCAGTGCTCTAAACTTTCCTTTGTTATTTCAAATGGCGCAGATACGGAATCCCAACTCGTTTAGGAGTAATCGCTGTTTGTAATTAACATTACAATACCTGTGCATTCATGTGGTCGGAGCTATTATTTTTGCTTGCTGTGTATGTGCGTCTTGTTTGTTTTCGACAACTTATAAAAACGTATATATTTTTTATTTGGATATTGTAATGCAATGTAAATGAAAAATTTAAAAAAATACGTCCCTACTATGCACCCAAGCTAAAGCGTCAACCCTTGACATGAGACACAAAACATTGACGATGGCACTTATTTGTGTAGCAAATAATGTATTGTAAATGCAGGTTTGGTATTGTTATTCAAATACGTAAATCAGCCAAGTTATGTAATTTGATTCAGCCTTTAATTTTAAATGTTAAAATATAGTGTAATTATATTAAAATTCATTGCAGTGCATAAAATACTGTCGTAACTCTCTACGTTTGTAATTATGGAGTAGAGGGCCACCATGGAAATAAAAAAAGTAAAAAAAAACTTATTTTTACTTCCTTACATGATTCCTGATTATTCTGCAAAACGGCATTGCGATATTTCCAGTAATTTGCATAAAATTACCGTTTTAAACGAGTGTATTTTTTTAAAGTTTTATAGATATTAACATATTAGTTTACGGAAACGTGACCCTTTGCCCGATTATCACGTTACTGTGCATCCTCCGGTGATGATTTTAAACTATCGTTGTATCGTATATTATTTACCTCTTGTTTGTTTTTCACGAGAATTGACAAAATCATCATAACGCCTAATGATATATTTCCACCGCAAGACACCTAGCGCTAGAGTTGAATAGCGGACGTCGAACGAACTATGGAGACAGTAAGTGGTCACTTTTATCTGGCGAGTGTCCAGACCTCCCCTTCTTAGACCGTGGCCAGCACCAAGCGAGACTAGTGGCGCAAATTAGCAATGATTATGAAAATGGTCAACGCGCTTTACCAAGGCACGGATCTCATATTTTGTGCATTCATTACTCTTTGAACTGAATATAGCCGTTTGTTATTGTTTTCATATGATCGGATTTTTTTGTATTGTACGTTTCTCAAGTTAACATTTTATTGAAAATTGTTCTGTTGCATAAAGTTGTTTGTAAAATGAAACAAACAAGCAAAAATTTCTGATTTTCTTTTTACAATAGCCTAATTTTTTTAATTTCTATTTTAGGCTTGGTGACCTTTCCCCCCTCCAAGAAAGGACTGCTTTACTTGGTTATGGACTGTATTTTACATTTCTGGTGGTTTTATTATATGTATATATAATGATGAATTCATATCTTTAATTAATATAATGCAATTATTTACACATTATGTATTTAAGTTTAATCAATTATTGTGCTGGTATGCTAGATTGAAAAAAAATCTTATTATTGCCATTCCCTTTTCATACACTTTCCCGCATCATACACCATTTTTGTGCCCTCCGTTGAAAAGTGTATGATAGGGGTTCTACTGTACTTAATTTAGTATTTGAATGTGTTGCCACCAGCTAGTACTATAGCCTGGCACATTTTAGCAGCAAAAACTTCAGACTGTGGCACCCTCTGGAAGCTTGCTGGAACTATAGATAGAGCCTTCTGGGAAACTATTTTTGATATTTAAATATGACGTGACCTACCACATATTACTAGTACTATAAGACTTACTTATTCCTTAATTATTCTCCTATATCCCAACTGATCTGGTTAGCCAGTGGCTAAGGTCTCTGCCCAAAGCCACCGCAGCTGGAATTTTTAATCATTGCAAATAACTGCAGCGCTTCTCACACTGACGACACCTGCCTTAGAGCTGATGAACCAACCGTGACGTCAGCAGCAGACGGTTGTGGCTCGTTGCCACGTGGTTGCTGTGTTCAGCCACACTGACCACCACCCTGCTCCCCCAAACCGCAGTTACGTCCTAGAAGTCCGGGGGTCACCCTAACACTACTCGCTCGACTCGACTCAGGTTCCCGAGTACCAACAGCTGGTTCTGCACCTTTTCTATGAGAAAACATCAACTATTTTTAGGTTAAATACTTACCTAAATGATTAAACACACAATACATTTAGACATGGATCAATTTGGTTTGGCTGTTTTGCCATGGCGAATGTGCGAATGTAATCAAATATTAGAATCAGGAACGAGAAGACTGACTGGCTGAAGCCAGCTCCAGGGGATGGTTCTGTGAAAGTAGTGCACGTGTGGGAGCAAGAGAGTAGTTCCGATGCGAACCTATCTCTGCCAGCAGCACCTCTGCCGTGTGTCGGTGTGCCGTGCCCTCGTACACCAGGCCTATGCTCAGCAGGGCTGCCACCTGGATGTTCTGTGGCACGTCCAGCTCTATGGACGTGGGCGGCAGGAACGCCTCCAAGTGAACGCTGAGCATCTTCGTGGTGGCCAAGTCCATTGTGCCTCAAACACACATTTCAAACCTATCACACTCTAATGAAAAAAAAGACTTATTTATCGTGAACATATCACACGTATATTTAATACTGTTTCACACTGAGGAGCTAAGCTAAAACTAATCTTTTTCATGCAGTAAATATTTTTTTTTGAAGTAAAGAAATCAATACAATTCAACACAAAACATAATAACATTATCTATTTCATGATCACAATACAAAAAGCCAATTATGTTTTGGCCTGAAGATTTTGAAACAGCCTCAAAAACAAAACAAAATCCTTCCAAAATATTTAGTCTAATACGGCACCAGCTCATTATTATTCTAATGCTTGACAACCTAAGACAGATGTGATAATGTTGTAACATTCCATACAGAATGACAATGCAAAGCACCTAATATATGCGCACAAAGTTACCTTTTTGTAATTTTTCCTTAAAATGTTTTTACGGTTCCCTAAAAAAAATTGTAAGTTAAGGAGGGTTGCTATGTAATAATGTCCTAGAACTGAGTGTTTTATGTTCACTACCGGATTCTGCAGTAAGATGAATACTGAAAATGGGACATCGTGCAGGCTTAATGAAACATACGCCCCACGCCGTGTTAAGGCTGGCTTTGGTGCCCTAGAGTAAATACTACGTGCACTTAAAGGGTTAGCACTTTATTCACGGGACATTTGCTCGTTATGAAAATTGGAAACTGCAATTGAAACAGCAAACATTTTCATGCTAGAGAAGTTTAAATTCTTTCGTCACGCGAAAGAACGTGATTTTTAGGTTTCCGGAGCTGGGATGTGTGGAAATCGGTCCCAAATCCAATGAGATTGTTTTGAGATGGTGGCAAGAGGATAGCAGAACTGCAGCCCACGTGACCGATGAGACCGGAACACGGCATCATACCTCGCTTGGTGGCGGCCACGCCCAGCAGCAGCCCCACGCTGGTGATCTCGTGGCACCTGGCCAGGTACTCGTACTTGTTGAACACCATCAGGTTGCCCAGGTGGCCGTTCAGCCCCAGCGCCATGAGGAAGCCCGCGTGCTCCACGGGCACCTCCGCCGTGCCCTGCGCAGCCGGCACGGCCGTCGTCCAGTCCCCCAGTCCCCCAGCACGGCCGTCGTACAGTCCCCCAGCACGGCCGTCGTACAGTCCTACAGTCCCCCAGCACGGCCGTCGTACAGTCCCCCAATACGGCCGTCGTACAGTCCCCCAGTCCCCCAGCACGGCCGTCGTCCAGTCCCCCAGCACGGCCGTCGTACAGTCCCCCAGCACGGCCGTCGTACAGTCCCCCAGCAAGGCCGTCGTACAGTCCCCCAGCAAGGCCGTCGTACAGTCCCCCAGGACGGCCGTCGTACAGTCCCCCAGCACGGCCGTCGTACAGTCCCCCAGTCCCCCAGCACGGCCGTCGTACAGTCCTCCAGTCCCCCAGCACGGCCGTCGTACAGTCCCCCAGCACGGCCGTCGTACAGTCCCCCAGTCCCCCAGCACGGCCGTCGTCCAGTCCCCCAGCACGGCCGTCGTCCAGTCCCCCAGCACGGCCGTCGTCCAGTCCCCCAGTACGGCCGTCGTACAGTCCCCCAGCACGGCAGTCGTACAGTCCCCCAGCACGGCCGTCGTACAGTCCCCCAGCACGGCCGTCGTACAGTCCACCAGCACGGCCGTCGTACAGTCCCCCAGCACGGCCGTCGTCCAGTCCCCCAGCACGGCCGTCGTACAGTCCCCCAGCACGGCCGTCGTACAGTCCCCCAGCACGGCCGTCGTACAGTCCCCCAGCACGGCCGTCGTAGTCCCCCAGGACGGCCAGCGTACAGTCCCCCAGCAGGGCCGTCGTACAGTCCCCCAGCACGGCCGTCGTACAGTCCCCCAGCACGGCCGTCGTAGTCCCCCAGGACGGCCAGCGTACAGTCCCCCAGCACGGCCGTCGTACAGTCCCCCAGCACGGCCGTCGTACAGTCCCCCAGCACGGCCGTGGTAGTCCCCCAGGACGGCCAGCGTACAGTCCCCCAGCACGGCCGTCGTACAGTCCCCCAGCAGGGCCGTCGTACAGTCCCCCAGCACGGCCGTCGTAGTCCCCCAGGACGGCCGTCGTACAGTCCCCCAGCACGGCCAGCGTACAGTCCCCCAGCACGGCCGTCGTACAGTCCCCCAGCACGGCCGTCGTAGTCCCCCAGGACGGCCGTCGTACAGTCCCCCAGCACGGCCGTCGTAGTCCCCCAGGACGGCCGTCGTAGTCCCCCAGGACGGCCGTCGTAGTCCCCCAGGACGGCCAGCGTACAGTCCACCAGCACGGCCGTCGTACAGTCCCCCAGCAGGGCCGTAGTACAGTCCCCCAGCACGGCCGTCGTACAGTCCCCCAGCACGGCCGTCGTAGTCCCCCAGGACGGCCAGCGTACAGTCCCCCAGCACGGCCGTCGTACAGTCCCCCAGCACGGCCGTCGTAGTCCCCCAGGACGGCCGTCGTACAGTCCCCCAGCACGGCCGTCGTAGTCCCCCAGGACGGACGTCGTAGTCCCCCAGGACGGCCAGCGTACAGTCCACCAGCACGGCCGTCGTACAGTCCCCCAGCAGGGCCGTCGTACAGTCCCCCAGCACGGCCGTCGTACAGTCCCCCAGCACGGCCGTCGTAGTCCCCCAGCACGGCCGTCGTACAGTCCCCCAGCAGGGCCGTCGTACAGTCCCCCAGCACGGCCGTCGTAGTCCCCCAGGACGGCCGTCGTACAGTCCCCCAGCAGGGCCGTCGTAGTCCCCCAGGACGGCCGTCGTAGTCCGCCAGGACGGCCAGCGTACAGTCCCCCAGCACGGCCGTCGTACAGTCCCCCAGCAGGGCCGTCGTACAGTCCCCCAGCACGGCCGTCGTAGTCCCCCAGGACGGACGTCGTAGTCCCCCAGGACGGCCAGCGTACAGTCCACCAGCACGGCCGTCGTACAGTCCCCCAGCAGGGCCGTCGTACAGTCCCCCAGCACGGCCGTCGTACAGTCCCCCAGCACGGCCGTCGTAGTCCCCCAGCACGGCCGTCGTACAGTCCCCCAGCAGGGCCGTCGTACAGTCCCCCAGCACGGCCGTCGTAGTCCCCCAGGACGGCCGTCGTACAGTCCCCCAGCACGGCCGTCGTAGTCCCCCAGGACGGCCAGCGTAGTCCCCCAGCACGGCCGTCGTAGTCCCCCAGGACGGCCAGCGTACAGTCCCCCAGCACGGCCGTCGTAGTCCCCCAGGACGGCCAGCGTACAGTCCCCCAGCAGGGCCGTCGTACAGTCCCCCAGCACGGCCGTCGTAGTCCCCCAGGACGGCCGTCGTAGTCCCTCAGCAAGGCCGTCGTACAGTCCCCCAGCACGGCCGTCGTACAGTCCCCCAGCACGGCCGTCGTAGTCCCCCAGGACGGCCAGCGTACAGTCCCCCAGCACGGCCGTCGTACAGTCCCCCAGCAGGGCCGTCGTACAGTCCACCAGCACGGCCGTCGTAGTCCCACAGGACGGCCGTCGTACAGTCCCCCAGGACGGCCGTCGTACAGTCCCCCAGCACGGCCGTCGTAGTCCCCCAGGACGGCCAGCGTACAGTCCCCCAGCACGGCCGTCGTAGTCCCCCAGGACGGCCAGCGTACAGTCCCCCAGCACGGCCGTCGTACAGTCCCCCAGCACGGCCGTCGTACAGTCCCCCAGCACGGCCGTCGTAGTCCCCCAGCACGGCCGTCGTAGTCCCCCAGGACGGCCAGCTTACAGTCCCCCAGCAGGGACGTCGTACAGTCCCCCAGCACGGCCGTCGTAGTCCCCCAGGACGGCCGTCGTAGTCCCCCAGCAAGGCCGTCGTACAGTCCCCCAGCACGGCCGTCGTAGTCCCCCAGGACGGCCAGCGTACAGTCCCCCAGCACGGCCGTCGTACAGTCCCCCAGCAGGGCCGTCGTACAGTCCCCCAGCACGGCCGTCGTAGTCCCCCAGGACGGCCGTCGTAGTCCCCCAGCACGGCCGTCGTACAGTCCCCCAGCACGGCCGTCGTACAGTCCCCCAGCACGGCCGTCGTACAGTCCACCAGCACGGCCGTCGTACAGTCCCCCAGCACGGCCGTACTTCCTCACATCCTTGGTAACTCCCTCAACAGGTACCTGTCTTGCTTATTCACTGAATAATTTATATATTGTAATTATATCAGATGAAATAAATTGAAATTTGTAACTTTGCAATATAGTAAATTCCTTAGTTAATAACTTAGTAAATAGTTATAAAAGAGTTTTGTTCTTCTCTTTTTTTGATTGTTATTTTGTGCTGTATGTACTTAATAATGTTTGTGGTATTATTGTACTTGTTGTGGTTGTTGTGTTTGTTGTGTTTGTTGTGTTTGTTACACCGCCAATATGTGGTACTCTTGCCTTCGTGTGTTGGCCATGTGCTATGGCACCACTGGGGGTGGGAGTCCATATGTTTGCAATGAGAACCTTGTGTTTGTCTTGTGTACTTGTCTTGCCCACCTTCCAGGTCTAACTGTAGGTGGGCATGACACAATTTTAAATTAAATTAAATTTAAATTATAACTAGTTCAATGACTTAAGTTGTGAACAGAAAGCTCTCCTCACAAAGCATTCAAATTCCATGCAGTTAAAAAAAGTGTACAGTTAAGGAGATTTAAATTTTTTGCATGACCAAAACAAAGGAGTGAAATAAGAGATAACAGCATATTTTTCAGCTTACCACTCATTATTTGTGACACTCATCATCCATTTTTCTCTCAAAAACACATTTATTTGTTAAATAGTTTTGGTTTGGTAGTTCTTTTGATAGCAATTTTTCAAAGATAAACATAGCAAAGTTAAGCATACATAATTTATTATATTGAATTTAGTGATGGTTCGAATCCCATTTTTCTCGAATCCGAATCCCAAACAGTACCTCGAATCCACCGCTCGAATCCGAATCCAGTTCTCAAGGGTTAATTATAAAATAATTTATAAGTTAAGAGAAAAAATTAAACATTATGCAGAATTATTAAACCATTTAAATTTTTATTTAAAAAAACAAGGATTTTGACACGGTCTGGATCAAGACGATTCCGTTTTTGGTCACATGTTTCCTGCAGTGCTGAACAAACGTTCAGAGAACACTGTCGCAGGTGGGGAACACAAATATTTTTTGGACAGTTTATGTAGCCTGGGTGAACACGCAGACTGAGTTTTCCAGTATTCGAGAATGTTTATTTCTGGGTTAACTGTAGGATCACGTAAGAATCTGGTCACTTCATCAATTGCTGTAGAATCCGACTTGGTGGATTTAAGGCATTCAGGCATTATCTGTGAGTACAGTGATTCATGTATCCACGGAAATCGGAAAACAAAATTCAACATCCGACGGAACAATATTTTGTAGTTACCAACTTGACATTTGTTTAAAGTCCCAAATGAAGGTAAACGCTTTCCTGAAATATTTAATGGAAACTGAAAGGCGCCATCTTGGCTTTAATGGTTTTAGGCCATAAGAAATATAGTCGTGCATCTTTTAAAATTAAGCCTCACTAAAGCATAGTGATTAATATGCCCAAAGTTAAAAGTGACGTGTTTTCTCTAGTATCCCATTAAAATTTTTTATATTAATATTAGTTATTTTTTATGTTGCTCAAAATGATTGGCTAACAAATTCATTGGTTGGCCATCATGGAATTCTCAGATAATACATATTTTAACGTTGGTAGTCTACACAAACCAAACTTGGTCCTAAAAAAATTCATAAATAGAATGTGTATCAGAATATTTAAAATTGAATTGCGATTAAAATAATAATTGTATAATGTATTAATTTTTGTCATTCATTATTTTATTGTTATTACTACATGTGCAACCGTAACTTGTGATGAAAGTCGGCATTATTGTTGTATTACTAATTAACAGATTTCTCGGTAAAGTAATTTAAAAAAAAAAAAAAGATTCATATTTAGTCTAGATTCTAAATGTGCTTTATTTTATTTTTTAGCATAGTCTGAGAATATATATGTGATTTATGCCTTATTTAATGCCAATGTAGCGACAATGCATCCATGTTCATGAATATAAAGTAAGTTTCCCAAATCAGTACATGCTTCATAATTTTTTTTATATAATAATGAATTAAAAGTACAATACAGTAGAACCTTGTTAATCCGTGATGCGCTAATTCGGGAATCGGATAATCCGGGGCGATTTAAAAGAGAAGAAAAAAAAGAGAAGTAAAAATTGTCAGCGCTTAAAATTAACGTCACGCGGGCCGGCAGGCAAACACTGCAAGCCATCACCGACCCTTTGTGTCGCCCCCCTTTCAGCTGTCACATTTGTCACTCTTTAAACTTGAGGGGGATGTCCTGACTTCTGCTTCCCGTCTCCCTTTGTTTGTTTCCGCCCGCCAACGCACGGCAGGCGCCTGGCGAGTGACGTGTCTACTGTCTGGCTGGCATTCGGCTGGACGAGGGTGGAGGGGGGGGGGGTGCAAGGTCAGCACGATCTTATCTTTCTCTCTTCGTCTGTTGTAAATGACCGTGAACTAATGGCTAGGCAGTGCTGTATTTTTTTAAGCCGAGACACTAATTCGAAGATGGCCGGCCCTTACCGTGAACGGCCTTAACCCAGCTGCACGCCAGTGCCTGAGAAGCTTGACAAGACCTTCCGGGCTTTTAATCGCTAGTCCGTGAAATTCGGTAATCCGTGATTATCTCGGTCCTGACCATCACGTATTAACGAGGTTCTACTGTACCTCAATAGGATGTGTTCCAAGGAAAACGTAAACAGGCCAAGTAAATTGTAAGCATTTAAGTTTTTAAAGTACTACATTTACAACAATATTTTTCCTCGAATCCCGAATATTTTCCCTTGAATTTCGAATCTTTAGAATACTAGAGATTCGGTGGGATTCGAGGATTCGAGGATTCGACCGGCCCATCCCTAATTGAATTTAAAACCATACAAAACACATACATTTCTAAGACCTAAAACTAAACATTCTATAACGCTAAAGAAATTTCATCCATGACATAATCATACCATTATAAATGAGACACTTTCAAGGAAATACCTTTATAAGCAACAAGATAAAGTGCACATAAATTGGTTTGATAGTCGGAAAAGTTTTTTTTTTAAATGCTATATATGCCCAAACTGCATTATGTTTCTACATTTTGCTAAAAGTTTACATTTATCTAAACAATATGGACACTAAATTGAAATGAATGTGTTAATAAATTTTTTTAAATGGTTTTTCATGTGGTGGTGAAAGGAATGTATCCTTAATTCCCCTAATTAATAATGTGACACTAAAGACATGCAGAAAATAAAAGTCAATGACTTCTGAACAAGAGAATGTAGGTGGTTGCAAAAAGGGCAGATTGTTCCGACCTACAGCCGGCATTCTCACGGTCCCCTCCCACATGTGCGCCCTATCAAGGTAGGGTGGGAGTAACTTCCAGTTCGTTTTATATACATTCCAGAGCTATATAAATTAAACAGAACTGCTAGGGATCACTACCTGTTGTTTGATCGGGGGGGTGTTAGGGCTTCGGCAATGACCAACCCAGCATAGTCGCCGCCTCAGCCCCGTACCTCGACAGTTGGCTGTCCTGGTCTCCTCGGACCACCCTCCGACCTGCCATACCTCAGGCCGACATAGACTGTCACAGGGGTTGCCCCCCCTTTTCTTTCGTAACCCAGCGCTCTTAGTCGTTAGGCCCTACCGCCCTGGGGCCCCCATGGGCGTGGATGCGGATACGCCGCATACGCAACCAGGAAGAGCGTTAGAGCTTTTGGCTATACACAGAGGCTGAGGCTACCCATCCCAGCTTGTGTACCACCTCCGGCCCCCTACTCCACTTAGCTCACCAGAAAGTTGGATGCTCCCTTAGCCCTCTGGAGTCATCACTTCTGGCGCCTACCCCAGTCTCCCGCCTCACACTGGGACTCCTCAATCACCCAGCGAACCCGCGGTCCGGTGGATGCCTACCCAACCTCTCCCAGCTGTCCAGGCTGGTAACCGGAGCTGTCCTCGTCGCTCACAACGTCAGCACGTCAAAGGGCTAGGGAACCCACGTCAGGTCAACAGGCGGAGAGAGGGCTTGCCTTGGGCTTGTTGAAGATGATCCAGTCGGAGGCGATGTTGGAGGCGTGGGTGGCGATCCGGAGGCCCGCGGCCACGCCGTTGTGGAAGGACGGCCACAGGTTCATGTTGGGCACCACCTCGATGTGCGTGAGGTCCACCGTGGTGCCCCTGGGAGGCGCGCGGCCCGTCAGGCACAGCCGCGGGATGGGCAGGGGCTCCGTCACCACCGGCGACACAGAGCGCAGCGTGAACATGCCCCTGCGAGAACACCACTCGCGGCTCACCTGCTTCTGTGCGCCGTGCGGTGTTCAGCTCACCTCGACACCTCAACACCAACACTCTCCGTCCACAATGTAATACCCCAAGTGTCTTAAAGAATAATTAAATAATAAGGTTAAAAGATTTGGAAGCTTTGATTACTGAGGCCCTCAATTAATAGCTATAAAAGTCAACAACAGAGGCGACACTAGGAGTAAACAAAGAAAATTTAGGGACTCCCTACAAATACTTGGGAGTAAAAGGATCGTTATTATATATTAAATAAATAAAAACAACTGTTACGTCTATAGACTTCCTTATTTTATTAATCATTGTTCTTTTTTTTTGATAGATTAAATTTTCCTTAGTAAAGACTGTTTTTCATTGATAAGTGATCTTATTTATATAACTCACAATTACACTTATTATATGATATTCCTTAACGTTATTTACGATAGGACCGGCCCTTAATGTATAACAAAAATTAAAATATTTAAAAACAAGAATGAAATTAACATTAGTAACTTTAAAGATTGTACATATAGTCCTTCCAAAACATAATATAAATTTCTTCTCCTCGAACTGCCTTTTACTGTCCGCTGTCTTAACTGGGTTACACTAATCTTGGGTTCGTGAATAAAAAGATAGAATTATGCGGGTATCACCCGGGGCTGTAGGTAGACGGTGATCAAGGTAGTAGGCCTAATGATGTTGGGTTCTGCGCAGGAACCGACTCCAGAGGTTCTGGCAGAGGATTTTGGTTGCCCCAAACTTGGAACCCTGTCTGAAACAAAAGTCCAAATTCCAAAGAATTAGACCTGTTTCCAGACAGTATACTTAAATGGCGCAAAAGGCCAATAGAGGGAAATTAAAGGGGGGGGGGATGACGTCAAGACTTACCAAAACAGGGTGTTGGTCCTGGCGCTCAGGAGAGGGCGTCTCGTCTCCGCAAACTCGAACCACGATTCGCGGTAGCCACGGAAGTCATCATGATTAATTTAAAAAATTATTAATATAAAAATACTAAGTTTCTCTACTTTCAACTAAACTACTGACTGGTTAATAATTTTAGCTAGGGACTCCATCCCTTTAGTCTGAGAAGACTACATAATATACGATGTCGATGATTCGCCGAAGATCGCAGATACAAACGGTACCAGTCAGTCAGGAGGCGCGCACCGAAGTAAGTTCAGAGCGGGATCTCACCAGGATATCATAAGCGCGGGGTCTCTAGAGAATGGGAAGGGGGGGGTAGGCTCTGAGCCGAAAATTACCGAGTCCACCCGAAGGTGTCCGGCATAAAAAAAATAGATCTTACTGGAGTGACTGCGCGACTGAGGCGCTATCTTTTGGTGGCGAGAGGAAGTACTAATAAATCGACTAGTGACCGACGAGATGTCAAGCTAGGGGGTTAATGGAGTAACCAGTGGTGCCACCTAGCGGCCTGAGACATAAGGAGGGGAGAGGTTGTCGTTACCTCCGCGCGAGCGCGGTAGTGTCGGCGCTGCCGACGCCTCACCAGTGGCATTAGTTACCACAGCCGTCGCTAGGTGTCGTTAAGGTGCAGAATCGTAACTGCGGCTGCCAAGCCTGAGATGGCCTTGAGTTCGGTTAACGCACTCGAGCGGTCGTCGCTCCTAGCCACTTCTGAGAAGAGAGGGTGGGAGAGCAGGCGGGGGGTGGCTTCAAAAAACGCATGGTCTGTGGGACACAAGGCCCACGGGATCCTCCTGTCGTGTCTTGCTGCTAGTGAACCTTATACCGATTCGTGACAGAGTTAGCAGGGCTCAGCACTGCTTCACAAGCTGCTCTTAGCAAAAGGAGACCCGCGAAGAAATAACGTTACCGGCCCCGACGTGCCTGGAGGCGGGAGAAATATTAGCCAGAATGCTAGCCTAGCATGAGGCTGGGAACGAAAATCAGCTCGCCTCTGAGAACAGAGGCTAAGGGCCTGGCCGTAAAGAAAATAAGATGAGAGAAAAAAAAATAATATTTCCAAAATATTTCAGATTACAAAATATTAAATAAACGTGCCTAAATCTCTAATTTACGGCACAACAAACAAACACTCTTCAACACATCAAGTGATTGGACTTGTGTATGATTGGACTTGTGATGTTTTTAAATTTGTGTAAATATGTTGGGACTTTTGAGACATTCCTTATATCAAGACTGCGTTTGAACTTCCCGCGCTACTGGCCGCGGTAGCGCCACTAGCTGGCAGTGCCGGCAACTAGTCATTCTTTGTTATCGCGCCGCCGCGGTAAGTCGTTCCGTCAGGAAGACGGTGTCATCAGTCCACAGTCAAAACATCAAGTAACACGTAATGTAAGGAAAGTGTAATATTTCAAATAACAACCGTGTTCTTTATCCTCATGTATATCTGAGTGAACTGAATGCTACTACTACTAGTAGTTTCATCAGTAATAACAATCATGGCAGTGATGGCGACCACGGATGTCTCTGACGCTACCTGCCCACGGGGATGGCCATGGTGCGGGTGCACAGGGCGTACAGCTGCTTCTCCTGCTCCTCGATGAACTCGTGGTCCGACACGTCCGGCCGCTGCGTGATGCCGATGCTGACCGGCTGCGACGACTGCAGCAGGCGGCGCACCTCGGCCACCCGGTGGTCCTTGCTGAACAGCAGCCTCAGCACCTGCGCACACACCACGCTTCCACGCTTCCATGCTTCCACACTCGTGCGGGTCTCATCCTACACGCCAGGGTTACGAAACATATGAAGACTAATTTACTGAAGTGTGGTTGCCATCTACAGGATGATAGTTACTGATGAATAATGACTGAAACGTCTAAAAATTATTCCATTCTTGTAGTACCGAAAAGCAGGAAACGCAGGAGGTTAAATACAGTTCTATTGCTATATGGTATTGTAAAAAAAAAAAAAAACTACTACACATCTATGTACTATTCAGACAACTACAATAAACAGTACATCTGGTGACTAAACTGTTAAAAACAAAATTTTTGATTGAATTACATATATATTCATTTCTGTCTTTGCTCATAACTAGGGACCCCAAAAAAACGTACATAAAACTGACCAAAACCAAACATGATCGTGCCAACTTGCGCCGACTACTTTTTATACACGCTGCCCAGTGGCAACGATATAATGTTATAAGCTTTCATTTAATTTTTTTTAAAAGTTTTTCTAATTATTTGTATTTTGGTGTCAAATTTTCCAATTTTTTGAGAATGTATTCATAAAATTGCTGCTTTATTAAATCCAAGGTTTGTAAAATTTTCTGAAATTTAATAATATGCCTATTTATTTTAAGATGAAGCATTAAAATTTTGTTTGGTTGTTGAGAATTGGTACAAAAAAACTGTTAGTCATTTATAATTAATATTTAATTATTACTGTTTAAATTAATAATAAATTTCAAGTTGATATGCATAATTTAAAGCAAAGAAAAATGCTGTACACTGCAGGTGGTCAAATAACAGTAGTTCAATTTTTTTAGTGCTCTAATCAAAACAACTGCACACCAATGAACTATTCAGATAAATACAGTAAACAGTACATCTAGTGTCTAGATGTTGAGAGATCTGCAAACTTTTGTGCACACTAAACCTGTTATCAAAGTGTAAAATACAGTAAATGCAATTAAATTATACTTATCTGAAGTTATACAGAATAATTACAGTGTTTAATCGCATAATCGTCGCACATTTTATACTAAAATCAAGTTTGAAAAGTAGGGGTGCGAAGTTTATGCAAGAAAAAAAAATTTGTTTGGTAAAGTTATTCAAAAAACAAAACCTATTCATGGAAAGTACTTTTATTTAAAATAGTGATGTATAAAAGAGCACGCCAAACAATTGAAATTAATAAGTCATCCAACAAAAACCTTCCTTCAACTTGTAAATAGAAAGACAAAATCTGCGACCCGAATGTGAGCCTGAACGAACGCATAACTTTCGTCGTACCACAAAAGAGTGCGGGCCATCAAGTGTAGTAAACTCGGCACTCGACAGAGAGCGCGCGGTGCATGCAATCGGCGAGATATCGATATTGGACTACGTGTGCGCGCTCTATATGGAAAGCTACATAACCAAACATGAATGGTGCCAACTAACGTTGGCTAACATTTCTGTAAGCAGTACATCCGCGGCTACGCAAACGAACAGATAAAGGTTAAAACGTTTAAAAACGCCTTTAAGAGAAAATTCACACATCAGACAACTTTGTATTTCCGTTAATTAAATACGTATTAGATTCCTACTTTAAAAGACATTGATTCATACGGAAAAAATTCCCACACAAAGCGCTTGGAATCTAATAGCGGGACCAAAAACATGATGCGACGTTTACGCGAGAGGTTTTTTAATCAAAATTTTGACGCCCTAAAATATAGCTGTGAAGATCATGCGATAAAAGAGGGTAGTGAGACTTATTAAGCAGGAATACTGAAGAGAGCTCACCTCGAACTCCATGCCGTCCATGCCGTCCTCCTGGTCGACCTCGGCCATCTTGGCGACGTCCTGTCTGCGGGCGTCGCGGGCCTCGGGCGAGCTCTCGGCCGGCCCGAGGCACTGCGCGGCCAGGTCCTCGCGCCCCACCAGGCAGTAGGCGGCCCGGGGCCAGTCCAGCGGGGGGTCCGCCCGGCTCTGGTAGACCAGGTCCTGCACCAGGAAGGCCACGCCCGCCGGCAGCACCTGCAGGTCCTGCCTCGTCACGCCTGGGGACCACACCGCATCGTCACGCTCCCACGCTTCAGCAAGCACAGCACTCGTGCACGCGGCTCTCCATCACCACCTCTTCGCAAGGGCAAGGCTCATTTCCGTGCACTAATCACACATTAAAATAATTATGGAGCTAGTGTGTCATAAGTCCCTGGTTTCATCATGCAAAAAGTAAAGCAAATGTTCTTTATTGATAAACTGTCAATATTTTTAAATTAAGTTTAGTTACAATGAAATAATACACCAAAAATGCAGCCATTAATAGGTATTTATAAAGATTAAAATGAACAAAACCTGGGCCCCATGCATCACAGCAATGGTTTTAAATAAATCTTTCCCATTTGCAAGAATCAAAGAACAGAGCACATTTTGTAATGCTGCCCTATTTTTAAAGTTTAGATACTAAAGAAGGCAGTATTTACAACCCGGCTTGTTCTTGTTTAAATAACGTCACAAAAGTGCGAGTACGTCGCCATGTCCTGTGGTGGGTCGTGGGGTCGTGTCCACTGCAGCCACACAGCGCCCGGTGGGCCGGGCCAACCAGGTCGGGAGGGCTCCCCGCCGACTGCAGCGGGGTAGGAGCAGGGAGCAGCAGTCGAGGGCCGACCAACGAGGCGCGCGGTGCAGTGTGCTGTCTTCAGGCGTGACTGGTTCCCCAGCAAGCCACCAGTCCTGCCCGAGTGTTCGGGTCGTGGCAACCCAGTGGGCTGTTTTCCCGAACGGACCAATGTCACCGGATAGTCTCGTCGCTGAGGAACTACCCTACTGCTGTGTCAGTGAGGAACGAGGCTGGGTGGGGTCCCTTGATTCGGCCGATCCAAGGCGAAGGGCCTTGATGGACAGAAGGAAGTTAGTGGTATTGCCCTATGGATTAGACAGGCGTAGAGACAGTGGCTGGTGCTACACCTGCCTTACACTGAGGGGCTTGCTGCCCCGGGAACACTCTGTTTACTGCCTGAGCACGGCCTCCGGGTGGTGCGGGGGGTTGGAGGGGCGACAAGCAGTCAGTTGCACGCACGTTGACGGCCTCTCGACCCCGGCACGTAGAGCGTTGCGGTGGGGGAACTGATTACAATAACAGCTTCATGCACAACTGTTTTAAAAAGCAGATCCAGGTGCCTTTTTAGAATCACAAGGTGAGAATATACTTAGGAGTTATAAAATATATACATATTGTAATTTATGAGGAATATTATTGGAGTGGGGATGTGCAGGGCGACACGCCACCTCACATCCAGCCCAGTCATCCTTACTGAGGCTCATCGTGGTTTCCTTTCTGCTGTGCTTCCGTGACAGAGCACTGTGAAGATAACTAGCCAGCAGTACTGCGCTGTGTAACTAACAGAGCCATTTCATTTTTATAAACATATTCATCTTGCAAATTTCTTTTTATTGCTCATGCTTCTATTCAAATAATTTTGTAAAAGACAGTGTATAGATTGTCTCACATTTCTAAATGTTCCCAATATTTCCACGACTGTTGCCGCAAGAAAAATACAGGATGAATATTATTTTTTTAACATATTGTCACCCTTAACTTTAAAAAAAAACAGAACTACAGCAACAAATCAATAATCACACACCAGCAACTGCTGGTGTACGTGACCGCAGAGTGAATGCGTGGCAACTGAAGTCCAACACAGACCAGCCACAGCGCCGCGCGGCACGTACCTAGCTCGGTCATCAGCAGCACGGCTCGGTGCGGCATGGGGTACTTGGCGCTCGGATACGAGTCCCGCGCCGACGTCACCTCCTCAGGGTCGCCAACCTTGCCCAGGGGAACGTTTAGCTTCACAAAGCCTTCCACTGCCAAGTGAGGGTCCTCGTAGCCATACGTCCGCAGTGCTACCAACTGAAATACACGTCCCTTCCCACATTCACAACTGGAACTGCACATTTTTAAAACTACCCTCAATTATGAACATAAAAATAAATGTCCAAAAGAATATAAATGTTTAAAAAGCTAAATAATGGCAATGAACACAAAATGGTAAATACTTCAACATTACAACATAAGTGTTTAGTTAAATAATTATAATTTATGTTTTGTACACAAACATACAGTTGCTTTATAAGTAATTAAATTTACACTTAATAATGTGTTGGACAGTTAGGCATCTTTGTTGTGTACATGAATGTTTTTGCATATTTATTAAAAAAGTATTGCATATGCTTTACAGTGTGTCTAGCTGTACAGAGCTGAACAGCCAGGAAACCAACAGGAGGTAATCAAGCCGTTCACGCCGACGTCTAAACCTGCACCATGGCGCTAGCAATCTGGCCACATGACAACTTGTGTCCCGCTATGTCACAGGTCAAACGTATGTCATGTGACATAATTATAACTCAAATTTTAAAATATTTAAATTAATATACATTTTCTAATTTACTGTATTTACTCGCATATACGTCGCCATCGCATATAGATCGCACCCATAATTTGAGGTCTTGAATTTGGTATTTAAGATTCCCCCCATATAGATTGCACTGGTAAATTAATGACGCGAACGGCCGGCGCCCCGTGCACAAAAGAGTTAACGGGTACTGTAAAACACCGCTACTACGAGAGCTGATAATGGTGTGATAAATTGTTGTAACAACAAGTACTCGTAATAACCGAATATAGAAAATTGAAGTCAAGTTAGATTCCTGACTTGACAATGGTGTGATAAATTGTTGTAACAACAAGTACTCGTAATAACCGAATATAGAAAATTGAAGTCAAGTTAGATTCCTGACTTGACAATGGTGTGATAAATTGTTGTAACAACAAGTACTCGTAATAACCGAATATAGAAAATTGAAGTTAAGTTAGATTCCTGACTTCTTAAAAAGTCTTAATTGTAGACTATAACTCGAATACAGTGCTTTGTATTGAAAAAATGCACAGAATAAAAGTTGTAGTAAATTTATTTTTGAATAAAAAAGGCCTGTTATGATTTTTTATATCTACAGCGGTTTTCGTTTTAAACGTGCGAGGAAGTCCCCGACACAGAGAAGATAGTAGCTGGGGAAACCATTGCTTCTCCCCTTCCCTTTTTCTACTTGTTTGCCATCCAGGTGCAACATCGCCCTTCGTTTACCATTTTTTTTTGGCGCTAAGTGAATTCGCGTCATGCGAGTTCGGCTATGCTAGCCGGCTGGTTGTTATTTTCGTTCAAAACGTGGCGAAGGAACTTGTGTGGATCAGGTAGAAAACATTCGGCTCTAAACGAAAGATATAAGAACAATGCTATCCTGAAATGCTGTGACATGTTTTTGGAGTAGATAATCACAGTGACAGACAGACAGGATGCGCTCCCGCCCTTGCCATCAACAATGTTTATTTTGACAGCTCAAGCAATTATCTTTTCCACGACCCTTCACAGAGTAAAAAAAGAGAAAAAAACACGTTCGAATGCAGATGAAAAAGTAACTATGCAGTAAAATAAATATATTTACGGCCCTGGTAAATTTTTCTATTCAATAAAATTCGAGGTATTAGTGATTTTTCAGCAGAAACTGCTTTTGACTAATAAACAAATTGTTTCATAATAACTTAAACTTATAAAGTATTTATTAACGGCGAACGACCGTCGTATAAGCCCATAAAAATATTTATTTTACCGAGAATGGACTATACAACCTGGCTTTTGCTGCACGCGGTGTGGGAGGGGAGAAGGATGCTGACAGTTTCTCACGCAGAAGGTTGAAATAAGGGAGGGAATGTGTTTAAATGTTAGTTGGAAAAGGAGGGGAGGGTGTTTTTACATGGTTTGTGGCTCTGGGAGGGATGAGCCTTGAAGAATTAGCAGGGGATGGGAGAGGCAAGCGTCACGTCACGTATGACGTCAAGCCGCAGCTACCGCCAGCCTGGCCGGACGAGTTTCTTACGCTCTCGCAGAAGCTACCACAGCGGCTTTTCGTGCGGGCGGGTAAGATAACATGACAGCTGAGACGGCTTTTCGTGCGATTGTGGACGCGCCGAGCTCGGCTAGACACTGCCCCCAGCTCTCGCCAAGATAAACGTGAACACACAGCGCCCAACAACAAAGTGTAATAGACTTGTTTTTCAGCCGATTTTACTCAAATTTTAAACTTTCTCTGCTCAAATTTTTCACGGTTTCTCAAAAAACGGTCGTATAAACGGAATGGAGCATCAGAGGGGGGTCGCATCGGTGGGATTCTACTGTATTGAAAAAAAAAATTCCTCAAAAATTTTAAACATTTTTTCTTCACATATAGGTCACACTTCATTTTTTCCCCATCAAATCTGGTAAAATTGCCGCGACCTATATGCGAGTAAATACGGTATTTACTCTAGAACTTTTAACTACACTCTAAATGTTTTTTTTTTTTTAATTCTGAAAAAAAAAAAACTGTTTAAACAAAAATATATAATAAAATATGAAGTAGTAACACGCAATGAAACAAAACTCATAAATTTGAATTTACTGGAGACATAATGAGCTGATACAGTTGTTATGGAACTACTATTACACTTTAAGACCTCAAAAAATGTCTCTTTAAAATATAACATAATGAGCATTTTTCTGCCCTAGGAATCAGCGCCATACAGCCGCTGGCTAAACGCCGGTAGTAATGGAACCACACAGACCTGCACAATGTTCTTCGAGGTCTTGTTCAGGCGACTGATGTACGGGTAAGGCACACACTCTTGTCCCAACAGCATGTCGTGCAAGTGTTGGAAAATATCCGGGGGCTCCATCGGCACAGCGTTCAGGTTGGCAAGTTTCTTCAAATCAGCATCTTGGAACTGGCTTTCCTGGATTCAAATATAAATATTATAATTGTGCAGAATTATAAAAAATTATAAAACAAACCTGACTTTTTTTGTAAAAAAAACTGAATTAAACTAAGGTAACGAAAAAAATTAGTCCCTGTTTCATGAAAAAAATTAAGATGTAATTCAAACTTATTTATCATGTACTGATAAGACCAGCAAATACAAAACATGTTATTTATTACCTTACATATAAACCTGCTGTTTCGTATAAACTAGTCTATAAATGATGTTAGGAGGTAATTTAACTTTGAGATGTTGGTGACACTGACTGTGGAAGAATACCGTTACCAGGCGCCATTTTCTGACTGTTCGGTTCGTGGTTTTAGAGAGTTCGTTATGTGCGGAACTTTGGAGCAACTTCGGTGGTTGGTTGAAGATTACCGGGAACAATGGGTGTGCCGTGCACACAATACGGGTTGTGGGATGTAGGACTGGTGCGGTGACGTGTGTATGGACAATTCCGTGGACTTATATCAGTCGCAATTACCTGCGTGGTCCTCCGGTGGAAGCATGGATTCAACTTTAGAACAAGGGAGCGGTACCGTTCGATGGTAAACATTGGTCCTACGGGCCGGATATACAACGAATCGGCACAGAAAAACAGTCTGCGTCCTGTGGATATATTCGTAAAGTTGGTTGGGCGTATTGATAAATACGTGTGGTTGATGACGTATTTATGTCGAACTTGAATACATAATCGAGATATTGAAAATCGATTTTTATTCTATTCAGATGTAATCGAATCTAGTGTTTTTGTTTACGTTTACCGTTTGATATTTTCACGTTTAACGATTGTGAAGATTGTTCCCTGCTTTAAGATGTCTCGAAGTCAATTAGAAGCAAGATTGCAGCTCGTTAAGGGGCGTATGAACCGTTTGGTGAAACTAGCTAATGAGGTGGAGAAGGATAAAGGCCGTGTGGAATTATTGAAGGCTCATTTTCAGGATATTAGTAAGCTTAGAGATGAATTTGAAGACGGACAGATACAGCTTGCTTCCGAGTCAAGTGAGGTGAGTGACCAATCTGCCAGTAGTTATGATGCCGAAATTGAAGAATTTGATATTGCATATTACAGAATTCAGGAAATTTACACTAGAATTGTTACTCCTGTTATCTCTTCTCAAGTTTCTCGAGCAGAACAAAGGCCTGTGTCCAGCTGTGTGAAACTTCCTAAACTACAGCTACCAACGTTTTCTGGTGAAGCTAGTCAGTGGACTAGTTTCTTTGACTTATTTAATGCATTGGTGAATGAAAATAAATCCTTGTCAGCCGTGGAGAAACACCAGTATTTACTTACCTCACTATCAGGAGACCCATTTAATCTCATCAAAAACCTGCCACTCTCAACAGAAAATTATGAGCTGGCATGGAAGACATAAACAGATAGGTACCAGGATGTGCAAAAAATAGCGACTGCTCATTGGGAAAATATAACAAGGTTTCCAGCATTAACTGCAAATCCGCTTGCTTTAAGGAAACTAGTTGATGTGATAAAGGAAAACCTTGGTGCCTTGAAGGTGTTGAAATTCCCGGTGAGTGAGTGGAGTTTTGTGCTCTTAAATACTGTGTTGCCAAAGTTGGATTCAGACACTCGGTGCCAATTTGAGTTAGCACACAAGGATGTGAAAATGCCAAGTTTTGAACAACTGCTTGATTTCCTGGAAGGTCGCTGCAAGGCATTGGTAGCAGCTGACATCTCCGAGTTATCGATTAGCTCTACATCACGGCATGTTGTCAGAAAACAGATGCATCCAGGGGCACCTCAAACTATGCGTAGAGTATTTTTTTCAAATTCTCAGGAGCAAGAATGTGTCATTTGTCACAGTAGTCATACAATTTACAGATGCCCAGTGTTTGCCAGCCTATCAAACCCTGAAAAACGTGAGAAGGTGCGAGTTCATAACCTTTGCTTCAATTGTCTGAAACACCATAAGGCCAGGGACTGCACTTCAACCTTCAAGTGTACTCATTGTGATCGACGTCATCATTCATTGCTTCATTCAAGTGATAAAGGGTCTAGTGAGCTGCAAGGTAATTCAGACACTGAAAGAAGTGGAGTTATACGAGGAAGCAGTGAGGTAAATGGTAACACATCCATTGCTAATAGACCTGTGCGTGATGTGGGTCCAGAAAATGGCTCTCATGTGGTATCGTTGACAAGTTCAGGGATTCCAGCACCCACTGTAATTCTTGGTACTGCACTAGTACATATTCAGGATGCATGGGGAAACGGCCTACAAGTGCGTGCATTGCTTGACTCTGGTTCCCAATCATCATTCATTTCCGAGAGCTGTGTAAGGCAGTTGGGTTTACAACGGAGGAGGGCCCATATTTCAGTGCTGGGATTAGGACAGTCGGTTGTTGAAGCCAACAAGGGACTTGTGACCTGTACTCTCTCTCCATGTCAGCAGGAAGGACAGCAGTTGATAATTGATGCATTGATTCTAAAGAACCTGATGTCTGGCATGCCATGTGCTAGAGTATCTCATCAAGTGTGCCAACAGTATACAGAGTTGCAGTTGGCTGACCCAGGATTTCACACTCCAGGACCAGTTGACTTACTTCTAGGAGCAGATGTCTATCCGGAAGTGTTTGATGGTGGGCGGTATCCAGTACCTTCAGGCTACCCTGCTGCTTTTCACACCATTTTTGGATGGGTTTTGATGGGGAAGATCACACACAGAACCCACAACCCACAAGATGTCAAATGTAATTCTGATGATTCAGCTAATCAGGTGGTGTCGTTATTTACATCGACTCTAACCACTCACAACCTATCAGATGTCCTTCGCCAATTCTGGGAGAGTGAAGAACTGCCCCCAATGAAGCATTGTAATCCAGATGATCGTGAGTGTGAAGAGCATTTTCTTCAAACACATTCACGTGATGCTGATGGACGGTTTACAGTACGCTTGCCATTCAAGGATTTTCCTCCAGACCTGGGTGTTTCTCGCCCCCAAGCAGTAAACCGATTACAGCAGCTAGAACGTCGCTTGGCACGCAATCCAGGGCTGAAGTCTGAGTACTGTAATTTCCTTAGAGAATATCAAGATCTTGGCCACATGCATCCTTTGAGCGATGAAAATATGCAAGGCGCTAAGTATTATATCCCTCATCACTGTGTACTGAAGGAAACCAGCTCTACCACGAAACTAAGAGTTGTTTTTGATGCTTCAGCGGCTACTTCATCGGGAGATTCATTAAATGACACACTGAAAAAGGGACCTCGGCTACAAAATGATGTGGTGGAAATTATAACCAAATTCCGTCTTCATCCTGTTGTGTTGACTGCAGATATATGTAAAATGTATAGGCAGATCCACCTGCATCCAGAAGATAAGCCGTACCAGGTGATTCTATGGCGAGAGAACTCAAATGAACCTATTCAGGAATTTCAGCTGGACACTTGTCACTTATGGTATGTCGACTGCACCATTTCTGGCCATGAGGTCTTTACAACAGCTTGCACTCGAAGAGAAGGAAAAATATCCTAAGGCATCACAAGTATTAATCGAAGATATTTTTGTGGATGATGTGTTGACAGGTGCTTCAACAGTGTCAACTGCACTTGAGTTGCAACGTGATTTGATTGATCTGCTGAAACTCGGTGGGTTTGAATTAAGGAAGTGGTCAAGCAATCATGAAGCATTGTTGCAAGCAGTTCCTGAGGATCACCGAGAATGCCCACTTTAATTCCAAGAAGATGGTGGTGAAGAAATTAAGGTTCTAGGAGTGTTCTGGGATGCAACAAGTGATAGATTTTCCTACCATTTCAGCAAGTTCAGTGAAACCATAACCAAACGAGGCATGTTGTCCAACATTGCTCAGATTTATGATCCCTTGGGATGGATTGCTCCAGTAGTCTTCCAAGCAAAACTGCTCCTTCAACATCTATGGCTGTTAGGCATTGATTGGGACGAACCCCTACCGTCAGACTTGAAGAAGACATGGCGTGACTTCATTGTACAGGTTCCTTCTCTTAGAAGTTTACGTATTCCTCGGTATGTGAGCACCCATAGCAACACCACTTTCGAGCTTCATGGTTTCAGTGATGCGTCCATCAATGGCTACTCTGCAGTAGTATATTTGAGGGTGTCGGGGAACGGGCCTGAGGTCACAATCAACATATTAATGGCCAAGACAAGAGTAGCACCACTCAAGACAGTCACACTTCCACGTCTCGAGCTTCTTGGGGCCAATCTGCTGGTGAACCTTTTTAAGGTTATTGAGAATGTAGTGTCAAACCACATATCCATTTCAGCTGTTACTGCATGGTGTGATTCAACAGTCGTTTTGTCATGGATTCGAACGTCACCCCATCGTCTCAAAACATTTGTGGCTAATCGAGTGTCGCAAACCCAAGAGTGCAAGATACCCATACGCTGGCGACACGTATCTTCTCATGACAACCCAGCTGATTGTGCTTCAAGAGGCTTGATGCCTAAGGAGCTGCTTGGTCATCAGTTGTGGTGGCAAGGACCAGGGTGGCTTGCACGCAGGGAGGAGGAATGGCCAGCTATCATCACCACCCTTCAGAATGTTCCAGAGTACAACGCAGAAACAAGGGTGCCAGAAGTAATATCAATGGCTACACAAGTCAGTTCACTGAAACTTGATTGTCTGGAGAGGTTCGTGGTTGACACTGCTGAGAGTTGTGGCGTACATCCTACGTTTTGTTTCCAACCTCAAGATCCCTAGGGTGAAGCGTGAATTGGGTCCGCTGACACCGGCCGAACTGGAATCGGCAAGGAAGGTTGTTGTTAAACAAGTTCAACAAGATTCGTTCAAGACTGACCTTGACAATCTTGTTCAAGGCAGAAGCTGTTCCTCCAACCTCAGATCCCTTGACCCACTCCTAGATAAGGACGGCATCATGAGAGTCGGAGGACGACTTCATCATTCAGCCATGAGTTTCGACGAGAAACATGCAACCTTACTGCCCAAGGAAGGTCATGTCACGAATCTCATTGTTGACTATTACCACAAACAATGTCTTCATGGTGGTCTGGCAACAACACTGGCAGTGATTCGTAGCACATTTTGGATATTGTCTGCAAGAAGGTTAGTGAAGTCAAGAATTCACAAATGCCTTAGGTGTTGGCGATTCAATGCTGAACACATTCAGCCCATCATGGGCAGTCTCCCTGTTAACAGGGTGCGGGAATCACGACCATTTCAGAGTGTCGGAGTTGATTTTGGAGGTCCCTTTTCAATCAAAAGCTCTCAACTTCGTAATGCCCTCATACTCAAGGCATATTTGTGCTTGTTTGTTTGCCTTGCTACTAAGGCCGTTCACTTGGAGGTAGTTTCTTCATTGTCTACTAATGCATTTTTGAATGCTTTTTATAGATTTGTTTCTAGGAGAGGTTTATGCAAGGATGTCTACAGCGATTGCGGTACAAACTTTGTTGGTGCACGTCGCTACCTTTCAGAAATGGAACAACTTCTTGGAGACCCAACCAATTCAAATAAGGTTGCTACTCAGCTGGCAAACAAGGGCATTCAGTGGCACCTAAACCCTCCTGCTGCACCACACTTCGGGGGGATTTGGGAAGCTGGTGTGAAGGCTGCCAAACACCACCCGAAGAGAGTTGTTGGTCAGCAAAGTTTAACCTTTGAAGAGCTGACAACGTTGTTTGTCCAAATTGAGGCAATCTTGAACTCTCGCCCACTGTGCGAGATCTCATCCGATCCTAATGATCTTGATGTGTTGACTCCTGCCCATTTCATGATTGGGGAAACATTGTTGGCTCCACCATCTGCAAATCTGACAGACCTTTCAATGAAGAGACTGGACCGATATCAACTTCTTCAGCAGTCTGTTCAACATTTCTGGCTGCGGTGGTCCAAGGAGTATCTGAACACTCTCCAGCAACGAGTGAAGTGGAAAACCAGGGGCACAGTCCTCAACGTAGGAGACCTTGTAGTAGTAAAGGAAGACAGTCTTCCACCGCTTCAATGGCAACTTGGTCGCGTTCTGACTCTCTATCCAGGAAAGGATGGAGTTTCTAGAGTAGCTGACATAAAAACTGCCTGTGGTTTGCTCAAGAGGCCAGTGGTGAAGCTATGTCACCTTCCTGCTCAGTGAATTGTGCCGTGTCTCTGATGGGTGTATATAATGTCATTAAGGTTGTAGGCTCAAGAGTTGACTGAAAATTTGTATAATTTTGGTGGGCGGTATGTTTCGTATAAACTAGTCTATAAATGATGTTAGGAGGTAATTTAACTTTGAGATGTTGGTGACACTGACTGTGGAAGAATACCGTTACCAGGCGCCATTTTCTGACTGTTCGGTTCGTGGTTTTAGAGAGTTCGTTATGTGCGGAATTTTGGAGCAACTTCGGTGGTTGGTTGAAGATTACCGGGAACAATGGGTGTGCCGTGCACACAATACGGGTTGTAGGACTGGTGCGGTGACGTGTGTATGGACAATTCCGTGGACTTATATCAGTCGCAATTACCTGCGTGGTCCTCCGGTGGAAGCATGGATTCAACTTTAGAACAAGGGAGCGGTACCGTTTGATGGTAAACACCTGCAATTATCATAAAACTATGATGTACCACAAAGTTACTCATGCAGCCACTGTTAACACATATTCAGGTAACGTTGAAAAGAAATACATTTCCTTAACCTTGCCTCACTTCACAGTGTCACTAGTGTCAGACTGCAGACGCCCTGCGTTTGGACTTGTAAATACATATTGTGTGTTAATTTAGTGTATAGTGTATGAACTTCCCGTGCTGCTTGCAAGTTTTTACAAGTTGGCTGCCTGCCTGCCAAGGGCTTCCCGGCAACGAAGCAACAACAGTTGTTCGACCATCACGGCGGTGAGTCGTGCTGTCGTGCATGCTTGCTGCCAGTCGAGTTGTTCGCGAGTGAATCTTTATTAATTGTGTCGTTTCATCTGGATTATACAGTCTCGTACGTCTCTGGACGAAACGCCGCGCTCGCGGAGGTGTGCGAGTGTGCGTGCGTGCGTGGCACTCACCCGGGCGGGCGCGAGCGCGCAGTGGCGGGGGAAGTCGCGCCAGTAGTGCTGCACGTACTCCGGCAGCCGCAGGTCGCCGGCCAGCTGGTGCAGCAGCCGTGCCAGCAGCGGCAAGCCCTCGTAGAGCAGCACGTTCAGCTTCAAGTCCTGCCGACAGTCCGTCCGTGTCTCGTGTGCGTGCGTGACCTCCGGCTCCACGTGCCGGCGTCGTCACGCGCGCTTGCACTGCCGTCACGAGTCACGCTCGGCTGAGGCAGTACACGCTTCGTCACCGCTCAGTACCAGAACAACGTTGGGCTTCACTCAAACTCATTCAGCAGACACTGAAGATAAATATTTGGTGAATACAATAGCACAACACACAGCCCAGAAGTTCGTTCTACACTTTACAAGAGTATATATGAATGGCTCTGGTAAATGCTTTTATTTTAAATACTTTTAATTTTTTTCATGGTAAATTAGAAAATTACTTGTAATTGTGTTGCTAACTGAACACAAACTGAATGTTTCGATTTAACAGTTTTTTTTTAAAACAATGCAGTTTATTTATTTTTAGTATTTTAAATAATAAAATGAAGTGAAAAACTTCTTAACATTATTTAATTTTCGTTTTGGAAGTGGTGGATATTTTAATCTCAGTGCACATCCCCCTCCCCCCTCCCTCTACAGTTGAATAGCAGTCAGTAGATGTGCCACAAAGTAAACCATGAAGGCAGACGTAGTAGTGCACACTTCCTATATTCTTTCAAGTGCTGACCCATCAAAGACCAACTGACATGATAATAGGGATCTGATATAGGGATTAGATATTAGATAATAATAAATTAGTTATTCTGTATTCGTGAATAATTTAATATTCTATTCAATATTTGAAATTTTTTTTTATTATTCACTACTAATAGATACACCAAGTGGCACTCATTGAAAAAATGTAATTTAAATAATGTAACATTATCAAAGTTAGGATAATTTATTGAATTTTAGATTTTTTTTTTTTTTAAATATACATACTACAGTTTTACATGTATAATGAGATAATCAGTTGGATTAACAAAATTATTTTCAAAATTAAAATTAATATTTCTTATTTTCTTTTATTTACATCTCATTTAAATATATATATATATATATATATATATATATATATATATATATATATATATATATATATATATATATATATATATATATGTGTGTGTGTGTGTGTGTGTGTGTGTGTGTGTGTGTGTGTGTGTGTGTGTGTGTGTATAAATTAGTGAGGTGTAAAATTATATATATATATATATATATACATATATATATATATATACACACACACATATTATATATATACAAATATATATACATATATACATATATATATATATATATATATATATATATATATATATATATATACACACACATATATACATACACATATATATATATATTATATTGTTTATCAATTTATTGAAATTTCAAAAAACATTTTTGGGCACTGATGAAATATGCAAATAATTAGTTTTCACTGAATGTTAAATTCCATTTGAAGAGTATCCTATGCTGGTGAGTAATGTGATATTGCCCCACCTGGTAGAGCAGGTGCAGGGTGAAGAGCACCAGCGGGGCGGAGCAGAAGAGCGGCGCGGCGCTGCTGACGCGGCCCGTCTCCGAGCCACCGGCGTCACCGGCGACCGTGTCGGGCGCGGCGCCCGCGCACTGCAGCCCCAGCAGCGCCCCGAGGCCCCAGGACAGGGCCCTGTGGTGGGCCGAGCCCTGCAGCAGGTGCCAGTCCCCCGGCGTGCCCCCCTCCGAGGAGCGCCTCCGCTTGGCCAGCACGCTCGGCCGGTCGGGGTCCCTCGCGCCCGCGCCCGCCAGCTTCTCCACGTCGTACCCCAGCAGCTCTGCACACGCATGTTCCACTGCTGCGCACTGTTGCCAGACACTGCCCACATCACTTTCATTACTTGCTGCCTATGTACTTCAAATGCCGAACAAGAGCTTGTTTAAAATCATGCCTGTAAATTTTTTTTCTTCACTGCTGTTAGTATTTTGAGTTTGAAATGCTGAAAATGGTGAATTTTAGAACGAACATGCATGTCTTGAATTAGGTTTGGGTGAAGTTCTTTCTTTGGAAACAGTTAGTTATAGTTAACTGTTAACCAGTCCAGCACATGGACCTGAACACTACGCTTGCTGACTCGGGGAACCGGCAAGAAGGAATGCTCCCGGTGTTTGAGCCAGTAATGCGGGGCGGCCTCACCCAGCAGTGTGTCTGCGAAGAGCTCCCACTCGTGGGCGGGCGACAGGTCCCGCGTGCCCGGGGCGTTGCGCACCCCGTACCACCTGACGGCCAGCTGCATGGCCAGGTCCCGCTGCAGCACCAGCTGCAAGGCCTCCACGCTCCTCGCCACTGCCACACACACACACACACACACTCACTCACGAGCGTGGTGCTCCACCCTCGCACTGTGCCGTACACAAGTGGAAAAAAAGGGGGGGACGACAATGATTTTACGTGATAATGTCATAAGAAAACATTGATGAAAAATTGCACAATTTGTAATTTTCAAACATTATTTACAGTTTTTTAGCTAATTTAATTTAAATAATTTGTTTGAATATAATCACGAACAATTAGTTAAAAAAAGCCCGCCTTAACCTGTTCGATATTATGGAAGATTTTCCTCGCACGGTGGTTGGCCGGTTCTCGCACGCTCGGCTCAGGCGGAAAGTGACAATTTTTCGTGCGTGCAGCCGGCGTTCATTGATTTATAAGACGTTATCATGTAAAAAATTGCAAAAAAATAATAAAAAAATTACATAGGAGAGAAAAAAAATGAACTAAGAAGTCGGACAACAAATCGCTTAAAAGTTAAATGAACATCATTGGTATAAATAAATGAAAAATGAAAGAATCAGGTACATGCTTACGCAGGGCAAACCTTGATAAATCGAGCAGTGCCAAGCAGAATCGGGACCAAAATTCACTCAAAGCGTTCGGTCAGTTAAAGACTCGGCACAGGCCTACATTCCAGGTGTGCCGGTCAGGCACCGCACTTAATTTCTGAGGTTCAATCAAGATATTCTCAAAAACCTTGGCTAAAAACATGTAGAAAAATAAGGTTCTTTGATCAGAATAAACAGATTCCATAACCGAGAAATAACAAAATGCTGTATCTTGTAAACAGTTCATTTCTCTTTAGCATTAGTGATATCATTACCAGAGGCACAGTTTACTGAAACTACATGTTTGCTTTAATGTTTATTAAGTACGCTGATGAAAGAAGGAATTATCCAATGCGTTCTGTTACTAATTATTTCCCGGCCTCATACGCTACGCCACGTCGCACGCTGACAGCTTACCGAGGGGAGAGGTGCACAGGTCGGGCAAGGCTATCCGGAACATGGAGCCGTCGCTGTACTCCTGGAACAACAACAGGGGGAGGTGTCGGTGTTGTTGGCAGATCGGAGGAGACGGAGGAGTCACGTCCGACCGGGAAGACACGCACCAAGGACAGCCTGTTGGCCACAGAGTCCCGCAGCGCCACCAGCTGCCCCCGGAGCGGGGTGGAGGGCGTGATCTTCACGTTGCCCTCGCTGCCCTGCGGCTCCACGGGGGACAGCAGGTGGACCCCCTCGTCGAAGCTGGGCTCCGTGGCCGGGGTGGAGCGCGAGTGAGTCCCCACGAGGCTCGACGTCAGGATCAGACTGCTGCGCCTGAACACGTTGAAGTGTCGTGAGGCAGAAGACCACCTCAGTCAACCTCACTTCCAGCGCCGAGACAGTACAGACTCTTATGGTAGAGCCATACAGAGAGAATCTGGCTAATAATTAGTGTTACAAAAATAACTGTAAAAGACAACAAAAGGAATTTCAAAACAAATGTATATTTATTAATAAACTACTGATGGGGGCAGCTCACTTGGGCAGGCAGGGCGAGGCGAAGTGCGTCCCGAACAGCGACAGGTAGGAGGAGGTGGTCAGGGCCGAGTGTATGCCCGCCACGTGCAGCTTGCCCACCACGCTGAGGCCCGAGTACAAGCTGACTCCCCCGGCCGTGTCCAGCACGGCTACCAGCTGCAGCTGCTGCAACCACAACCACACGTCCGGCACTCTCGCCGCCTCCACTCCTTGCATTCCCCCACTTTCAGGTACCCACGACGGGCGTGCTAACGTGACTTACCCAACTAGTGGTGCAAATGACCTTCAAAATATTTTAAAAAATGTAAAAGTCACTAGAACCACCACGTGAGCGAGGTACCTCAGCGAGAGGCGAGTGAGCTGACCACTGAGCCTTAGAGACATGACGAGGACGTGGAGCATGACACTAGTGGACAGTTTGTTTTTTGTCCCACTCTGTACAATATTTTACAACAGCGATGGTATGTTCACTATGTCTGTTCGCACTTGACTAGTACGATTTAAATAACATCTCATCACGACACGTACAAACAAACAATGATTCTTAGAACCCTTAATAGAGTTTTCCACGACAGCAGATGGTAGCACATACAAAAATAAAACAAGTCGACATAACCACAATCTGTTAGTAATGTGAAATTACATAGCTCTAAAAATACCACCCTCCAAAATGTTCTCCATCATACACACTAGGTCCCTGTACCAATTATATCACAATCTCACTAATCAAGTGGACGCGGGTACAGATTGACCAGTCACGGCACATGCTGACAGTAGCCGGTCACCGCCAGGGAGCAGCACTGACTGCCGCTGGACCGGGTCCACTCGCCACGTGGCGGCAGGGTGTGCCACTGTTGCCGTGTCAACTGCCACCGATCCAGTCGCTGCAATACTAGGTCTGGCAATTTCTGGGTGGGGGGAGCGGCATAGAGCTGGGCCAATACCTATTCCCGATCTATTAATATGCCGACAGTGCCATTTTACCAATTGTCATGATCCGAATCATGCTCTCAGATACTGCATGCAGATCTGCTACCATGTTTACCCGCCGAAGAGTCACCCCTGCATGCAAGTGACATATATAGTTTTGGTCATAAAAAGCTAAAATTTTCACCATAAGCATCACCCTCGAATATGGGTTGCATCACATATCTGTCTTCAGTAGAGTTCCATAAATACAAGTGAAGTCTTATGTTCTGCCTCTCAGCTGACACATATAAGAAATACGAAATGGTGTTGATTCTTGGGCTTTATTCACTTCTGTGCTGCTCAGGGCCGGAGTAGCGGCAGTCATGGGCCACTTCTCTTCCCCTCCAAACTTCATGGCTCTTCCTTTACCCTCACCACCTGACAATAAACACCAGTATTTCCCTTCCCATCCATTGTACTCTTTTTTTTACCCGTCCCTTTCTCAAAGAGAGGAAAGTCGGCGAGCGAATCTTTATTGTTAGTTGCTTCTATGAAGACCAGCTCACGTGTTACTTAATTTTTGCGGGCAGTTTTTTCACGCATTATAAATTATATTTTGGACAATGTTGGACCAAACAAACCTGTCAAGACAGACACATGCAGGTGGTGCACGGGGGCACCACCAATCACTGCCACAAGGCCACACGCACTCACTCTAGCTCCCCCCCCCCCCCCCCCCTCCACCATGCCGGCGCCGGCCTGGCTGGTCTGCCGGCAGTAACGGCACAGCTCACTGCACTTCACACGCACTGATGAGATGTTTTAACTAAACAATTCATCCTCACTCGTGACATTGTATGTCTCAAAACCCAACACGTTTGTAAACTTAATTCAAAATTAACATAAACCTCAGAGACAAGCAGGCAGGAAGTTGGGTCACTTTAGCTGCCAGCAATCACGCTGAGATTGAAACATGTGCTAGTAAAGTTCTCACAGCCCGGCCAAAGAAGGGCCCTGGCCTGGTCCCCTCGTGCCACAACACTGCTCCGAGGTCTCACCGCTGCCTCCGCTCCCACCAGACGTGCTTCTCCTTCACAGCCAGAACTCATCCACCGGCACCTCGCTGCACGTCACGTGGGAGTACATAGCGACTTCGCTGCCATCACGTGCCAGAGAGTACAACACCGAGCAACGAACCACCGAGATTCACTTCTCAAACTTCCTATTCGTAAAACAACTCAACATGACCATACACTCACAACATACAGAATGTTGAAAGGACAAGAAACTAACTAACCGGCACGTTGACAGCGTCGGCGGCAGGCACGCTGGACTCCAAGCCAAAGATAAGTTGCTGCTCGATGTTCGCCTTTTCGAGGCGAGTGTAGTACAGTCTGCTCCGAGACACGACCAAATAGCACAGATACGTCTGGCCAACAAAGTCCGAACTGAAAAACGCCTTGCTGGCCGCACCACCTCCGCTTTCCCTGCAACACAGCTACCAACATGACAGACACCACCGATTCCAATTGCATAGACATGTATCGTGTCCACCACGATTAACAGAAACTGCAATTTATAACTTTAAATTAAACTGGCTCACTTAAGACAGTCAAAAACTGTATCACAACCAACTCTACACAAATATTTTATTAGTTTAACTACCTTGAAACCTTTGGGATTGGAACCCAATATGGCTCCAATATTTGAATTAAAATAGGTTCAGACAATTCCAGTCAAAAATCGTTAGTTTTAGTTAATTGAGCACAAAAACATTTCACAGTATACAATATGATAATACAACAAAAGTGTACTAACAAATTTACGTGTGTTTTTACCATGGCACATGCTTTAAGAGTTCAGTTACTGTTAAGTAAAGCAAAATGACCATAGAAAAATTTTCAGAAAGCTTAAAGTTTACCAATACCATGCAAAATAAATCTCTCATAAAGCAAAAGCTTATTTAAAACACACCTTTCTATTTCCCAAAATATATTTACATCACATACAGACCTAAATGACAGAGAAAATCTTCAATTTGCAGTAATTTAACTCCAGACACATTAGTCTATCTGCGAGTAATCATGAGTCATTGGGCCAGGCAACAAGGCCTCAACGTTCTACAATCAAGCCTATTCTTCTTGTCAATAAAGGTACGTTGCCTACGGGCTTAAATGTCATTTGGAACCAATTCATAACTCAAAGCTCAAATTCAGTGCCCCTGGTTTGGTGGTTACGAATGTCAACAAACACTTGAGACAGTTAGGGCCACTTACACAGCTAGGAAAGTAAGATCCAAGCAAAAAAACTTTGCACGTTTATCAAATGAAAAAATACTATCCATTGCAAGACTGTTGAGTCTATCCTTGCCAAGAGTTGGAGGAGCGAGCAAGCCACAAGTACACACTCGTTTGTGACCGCGAATCACAACTGTGACTTTGAAGATGGCCCTACAGATCTTCTTATAGTAGAGGTTGTCGAATAAGACTGGATGGCAATGTTGCTTATGTTTTTACAATTTAAATTACCTATTAATTTTATATATATATATATATATATATATATATATATATATATATATATATATATATATATATATATATATATATATATATATATATATATATATATATATGAGTGAGGACCCAAAAAACCCGGACTGAGAGCACACTGCCAATTGTAGACGTAATACAGAATTCTTCCACTAGATGGAACTAATCCTTCACTAAAGTTGCCTAGAAGGCATCAGTTTGTAGGTTAATGTTTCATTGTAGTGATGTTTTTCTCTTACTGTTCTCATGTTCCACCTGCGAAGTTGTTTTGGCAGATTTAAAAGAACAAAGAATGTGTTTGAAATTTTGTTTCCTGCTTGAAAAATCTGCAATGGAAGCTTATCAAATGCTTCAACAGGCTTTCAAGGAGGATGCTATGAGCCGCACAAAAGTTTTCAAGTGGTTTAAGTGCTTTAAACGTGGTGAGATGAGTGTTGAAGACCATGCTCGTTCTGGACGCCCTTCAACATCTTGAAACAATGAAAACATTGAAAAAATACGCCAAAAAATCAACGAGGATCATTGTTTCACGATCGACAAAATTTCAGAAGAGACAGGAGTTAGTTGGAGCTCGTGCCAGCGAATTTTGACTGAGGATTTGTAAATGAGATGTGTTGCCGCTAAATTTGTTCCTCGCCTTCTCAAACAGGATAAAAAAAAAACATTCGATTGAATTTGAGCTAGGACTTGAAAAAAGAGATTGAAAATTATTCAAACGTTTTGACCAAAGTCATTACAGGGATGAAAGTTGGTGTTACAGGTGTGACAAAGAAACCAAGCAAGCGTCAAGTGAGATTGAATGTTAAGACAATGATAATTGTCTTTTTTGATGTTTGTGGAATTGTGCACCGGATATTCGTTCCCCCTGGCCAGACTGCTATCCAGCACTTTTATTTGGAAGTTTTAAGACGTTTGCGAGAAGATGTGTGGAGGAAATGCCCGGGACTTTGGCAATCAGGTGACTGGTTCCTTCATCATGACCAGGTCCCCCACTGACCGTCTTGAGGGTGGACCGCTATTGGGCCTCTCAGGGGAGGTCTGTCATTCCCCACCCTTCGTATTCACCAGACCTAGCCCCGTGCGACTTTTGCCTGTTCCAGAGAATGAAGAAAAATTTAAAAGGGAAGCGTTTTGATAATGTTTTGATAACGTTTTGATAATGCGGTAAAAGCAGCTTCGCAAAGGGCATCGGAGGATATCAAAGTTGAAGAGTTCCTGAGGTGCTTCAAACAGAGTACTTTGAAGGTGACTGAAGGAATTTTGTAAAAAAAAGGTAATACATTTTTTTATGACAAAAAAAAAATATTTTTTCTGTCCTCCCTCATGTGATACATATAATTTACATCCAATAATTTCATATAAACTAAATAAGCCTTCACCCGCCTCTAAATTAATGTTTCAACTTGAAAATATCTGTTTTATTTGACATTAAAAGAGAATTTCCTACTGATATATCTGCATCACTAAGGAATACTAACTGAACAACTGCACCAGGCACTGACCTGGACACGCCGGCGCCCTCCTGCCAGACGTGCTGGAAGCACAGCTCGGGGCAGATGGGGCGGCTCGCCGCGGGGTCGCTCATCTCGCTGGTCATGAGGCGGGACTCGGCGGAGAGGCCCGGCGAGCCCGACCCCGGGCTGTTGGCCGGGGACAGCCAGGACGCGCCCAGCTGGGGCAGGCGCAGCACGCCCGACAGCCAGTCGGGGGGCGAGGCCAGCGGCGAGGGCGACTGCAGGTGGCTGCAACACCCCGCCTCCTCCAGCGCACTCTCACTCCGTGCCGAGAGCACGGCTCCCGACGGCAGACCTTCATCATCATTCATGACCGACCAGCAGTTAACCTGGTGCACCTTGGAGCACTCTGGAGCCTCCGGCAGTCGACCGGACCATCGGCACGCAACAAACAACACGATCCTGATGAAGGATCAGGTATGGCGCAGGGCAAATAACTATGTCAAAGTTGGGAGTTAAATTATTGCAAAAATTAAATACGTATTCACAAATATATAATAAAAAATGTTACCAATTCAAATTCAGGTCAGTAAATCGATTCCCCCCACGAAACTAATGTCAACCATGGTTCTTGACAGCTTTCTGAATCTATATTGATGGGAATTTTTAATTTTTTTAATGGACCTAGAACTAATGTTGCAAAATTGTAGGCAATCATCAACTGTGTGACAATTATTGGGATTCTGAGACTTACGACCACTAAAAATATTAAATCCCATTTGGGGGGAAAATGTTTTTATGCACACAGTCTTTTAACATTTACAATAAACATCAACACAGTAGACCAGTTTTAAAGCATAATCATTGCATGTGCATAAGTGTTGCATTGAATAATCACAGCATGCAGGCAACTTTAAGATAGTTTTTGTTAGGCTTAATATTAAGAAGTACATTGCTTAAAAAAATATTATTTTCAGAAAACTCAGAAAAATAAAATTTTTTAGAAAAAGAAAGATACAGTAAACTCCCTATTATCCGCACATGCTACGAAAAAATATAGCACATATGTAAAACTGTATAATATTATAAGTGAGCAAATTTGAACTCTACTGACGAGTGTACTGTGTGCAGTATACAGTAAAACGCCACAGGCCTTCTCTCTAAATTGTATCCTTGTTACGAAGTAAGTACCCAGCGCTTTTATGTTTACATTACTGAAATGTATTGTATGTTAATTATTCAGTAAAAATTCAAAATTTTTTTTTACTGTTTATTGTAACTTTTACTGTACATAAATTTTTAAGTTGAGATAATGTTTCCTTTTTTTGTTTCCCATTTTCGGCTTTTTTGCGGATTACTCGCGATTTTCACTATCCGCGGTGGCCCTGCCACTTAACTTTGCGGATGATCGGGAGTGTACTGACAACCCCTCTGAAGACGGGGAACGCACCTGAAGCCCTCGGCGGGGCTGTGGGAGCGCGCGGAGCTCTGCGGGCTGTAGCCGGCCAGCACGGCGCCGCGCCCGCTCAGCAGGGACAGGCGACGGCCCCGGGAGCTGGTGCTGTGGCCCGGGAAGCCGGCCGAGGCAGACGACGCCGACTGCTCCGTCGCCTCGTCCGGGCCCGCGAAGCCGCACACGTAGCGACACTCCTGCCCACACACGCACGGCGCTCTCACCCTCACACACCCTCACACGCCCACACACCTAGTGTCCACTGAAGGAGCCGAGCTCACGCTCACGACACTGGGTGTTCCGACGCCTCGTCCGGGCCCGCGAAGCCGCACACGTAGCGACACTCCTGCCCACACACGCACGGCGCTCTCACCCTCACACACCCTCACACACCCACACACCTGTAGTGGCCACTGAAGGAGCTGAGCTTACGCTCACGACACCGGGTGTTCCGACGCCTCGTCCGGGCCCGCGAAGCCGCACACGTAGCGACACTCCTGCCCACACACGCACGGCGCTCTCACCCTCACACACCCTCACACACCCACACACCTGTAGTGGCCACTGAAGGAGCTGAGCTTACGCTCACGACACCGGGTGTTCCGACGCCTCGTCCGGGCCCGCGAAGCCGCACACGTAGCGACACTCCTGCCCACACACGCACGGCGCTCTCACCCTCACACACCCTCACACGCCCACACACCTGTAGTGGCCACTGAAGGAGCTGAGCTTACGCTCACGACACCGGGTGTTCCGACGCCTCGTCCGGGCCCGCGAAGCCGCACACGTAGCGACACTCCTGCCCACACACGCACGGCGCTCTCACCCTCACACACCCTCACACGCCCACACACCTGTAGTGGCCACTGAAGGAGCTGAGCTTACGCTCACGACACCGGGTGTTCCGACGCCTCGTCCGGGCCCGCGAAGCCGCACACGTAGCGACACTCCTGCCCACACACGCACGGCGCTCTCACCCTCACACACCCTCACACGCCCACACACCTAGTGTCCACTGAAGGAGCCGAGCTCACGCTCACGACACTGGGTGTTCCGACGCCTCGTCCGGGCCCGCGAAGCCGCACACGTAGCGACACTCCTGCCCACACACGCACGGCGCTCTCACCCTCACACACCCTCACACACCCACACACCTGTAGTGGCCACTGAAGGAGCTGAGCTTACGCTCACGACACCGGGTGTTCCGACGCCTCGTCCGGGCCCGCGAAGCCGCACACGTAGCGACACTCCTGCCCACACACGCACGGCGCTCTCACCCTCACACACCCTCACACGCCCACACACCTGTAGTGGCCACTGAAGGAGCTGAGCTTACGCTCACGACACCGGGTGTTCCGACGCCTCGTCCGGGCCCGCGAAGCCGCACACGTAGCGACACTCCTGCCCACACACGCACGGCGCTCTCACCCTCACACACCCTCACACGCCCACACACCTGTAGTGGCCACTGAAGGAGCTGAGCTTACGCTCACGACACCGGGTGTTCCGACGCCTCGTCCGGGCCCGCGAAGCCGCACACGTAGCGACACTCCTGCCCACACACGCACGGCGCTCTCACCCTCACACACCCTCACACGCCCACACACCTGTAGTGGCCACTGAAGGAGCTGAGCTTACGCTCACGACACCGGGTGTTCCGACGCCTCGTCCGGGCCCGCGAAGCCGCACACGTAGCGACACTCCTGCCCACACACGCACGGCGCTCTCACCCTCACACACCCTCACACACCCACACACCTAGTGTCCACTGAAGGAGCCGAGCTCACGCTCACGACACTGGGTGTTCCGACGCCTCGTCCGGGCCCGCGAAGCCGCACACGTAGCGACACTCCTGCCCACACACGCACGGCGCTCTCACCCTCACACACCCTCACACACCCACACACCTGTAGTGGCCACTGAAGGAGCTGAGCTTACGCTCACGACACCGGGTGTTCCGACGCCTCGTCCGGGCCCGCGAAGCCGCACACGTAGCGACACTCCTGCCCACACACGCACGGCGCTCTCACCCTCACACACCCTCACACGCCCACACACCTGTAGTGGCCACTGAAGGAGCTGAGCTTACGCTCACGACACCGGGTGTTCCGACGCCTCGTCCGGGCCCGCGAAGCCGCACACGTAGCGACACTCCTGCCCACACACGCACGGCGCTCTCACCCTCACACACCCTCACACGCCCACACACCTGTAGTGGCCACTGAAGGAGCTGAGCTTACGCTCACGACACCGGGTGTTCCGACGCCTCGTCCGGGCCCGCGAAGCCGCACACGTAGCGACACTCCTGCCCACACACGCACGGCGCTCTCACCCTCACACACCCTCACACGCCCACACACCTGTAGTGGCCACTGAAGGAGCTGAGCTTACGCTCACGACACCGGGTGTTCCGACGCCTCGTCCGGGCCCGCGAAGCCGCACACGTAGCGACACTCCTGCCCACACACGCACGGCGCTCTCACCCTCACACACCCTCACACGCCCACACACCTGTAGTGGCCACTGAAGGAGCTGAGCTTACGCTCACGACACCGGGTGTTCCGACGCCTTGTCCGGGCCCGCGAAGCCGCACACGTAGCGACACTCCTGCCCACACACGCACGGCGCTCTCACCCTCACACACCCTCACACGCCCACACACCTGTAGTGGCCACTGAAGGAGCTGAGCTTACGCTCACGACACCGGGTGTTCCGACGCCTCGTCCGGGCCCGCGAAGCCGCACACGTAGCGACACTCCTGCCCACACACGCACGGCGCTCTCACCCTCACACACCCTCACACGCCCACACACCTGTAGTGGCCACTGAAGGAGCTGAGCTTACGCTCACGACACCGGGTGTTCCGACGGTCCAGCGGCAAACTCCAATCTGTGTGCTCGGGCTCTTCCGACGGAGTTAAAAAATTACACTATCGGCACACAACACGAGTCAGCCTAACACTTTAACTTTTACTCTTACCTCTCAACATCTTTGCTCCAGCCCAACGCACAACTCGGTTACCATGGTGACAGTGCCACCCAAGTAAGCCCCACACGATCGTTAACGCCCGCTTGAAAACCATACAGTGTGGCCTATCAGAACTATCCGGCCGAGCACGGTCCCCCTCTGCCCACGCTCGCGGCCAGAGTCCTCCTGCAGCACCGGCGGACGAACAGAGCAGTCCACAGAGTACCAACAGTGCTCTCCCTAGAACTTCAACTTGACGACAATCAAGAGTTCACAACCGTGACAATATTTTAAGTTGTATTAAATATTTTCCCATAGTTTTCAGTTGATATTTTACACAGTACGTACATACTGTCTATAGCATGGAATAAGTTCTACTATGTAAATACTTGTTCATGGAATATATCCAACAATTTTAAACGCAGTAATCTAACCAGAGTGTGTCACTGGAGACTACTACAGACCACACACCGCTGCTCCAGACCACACACCGCCGCTCCAGACCACACACCGCCGCTACAGACCACACACCGCTGCTCCAGACCACACACCGCTGCTACAGACCACACACCGCTGCTACAGACCACACACCGCTGCTACAGACCACACACCGCTGCTACAGACCACGCACCGCTGCTACAGACCACACACCGCTGCTACAGACCACACACCGCTGCTACAGACCACACACCGCTGCTACAGACCACACACCGCTGCTACAGACCACACACCGCTGCTCCAGACCACACACCGCTGCTCCAGACCACACACCGCTGCTCCAGACCACACACCGCTGCTACAGACCACACACCGCTGCTACAGACCACACACCGCTGCTACAGACCACACACCGCTGCTACAGACCACACACCGCTGCTACATACCACGAACCGCTGCTACAGACCACACACCGCTGCTACAGACCACACACCGCTGCTACAGACCACACACCGCTGCTACAGACCACACACCGCTGCTACAGACCACACACCGCTGCTACAGACCACACACCGCTGCTCCAGACCACACACCGCTGCTACAGACCACACACCGCTGCTCCAGACCACACACCGCTGCTACAGACCACACACCGCTGCTCCAGACCACACACCGCTGCTACAGACCACACACCGCTGCTCCAGACCACACACCGCTGCTACAGACCACACACCGCTGCTCCAGACCACACACCGCTGCTACAGACCACACACCGCTGCTCCAGACCACACACCGCTGCTACAGACCACACACCGCTGCTACAGACCACACACCGCTGCTCCAGACCACACACCGCTGCTACAGACCACACACCGCTGCTACAGACCACACACCGCTGCTCCAGACCACACACCGCTGCTACAGACCACACACCGCTGCTACAGACCACACACCGCTGCTACAGACCACACACCGCTGCTACAGACCACACACCGCTGCTACAGACCACACACCGCTGCTACAGACCACACACCGCTGCTACAGACCACACACCGCTGCTACAGACCACACACCGCTGCTACAGACCACACACCGCTACTACAGACCACACACCACTACTCCATAGCTGCTCTCACGCTCCGCACCGTGTTAAAATACAGAGAGCCGAGAGCTACATGAGACACACACTTGAATCCTCACCTCGGGTTGGGCCTTGCGTATCTTCCAAATACTGTGTGCTCCCAGCTTGGAATCATACACCATGCACACAGACGGGTTTTCACTCACAAAAACAATGTTCACAGATGGGTCATTCATGTAGGACAAACCACCTGCAAAAAAAAAATATATTAACATTAGTCAGCTGTTTCCATTTGTTATTTTTTTTGTACACAAACTCAGACCCAAACACACACATGCATACACACACACACACACACACACGCACGCACGCACGCACACGAACACAGATATAAAGTAAATTTTTTGGTTATAAAAATTTCACCCATGTTCACCAGACATAATGCCAAGTGATTTTTATCCTTTGGGTCTTTATAAAAGACTGTATCTACGTTCCACTGCTACCTGATGATTTGCCAGAGTTGAGACGCAGAATTGAAAAGGCTATTGCTTCCGTTACTCCGGACTTGATAACCAAAGTGTGGGAAGAATTAGTCTTTAGGTTGGATATATGCCGTATAACTACCGGTGTACATTATGTACATTTGTAATAAAAACTAGGTTCGTTTTCCTTCAATTTGTTGTCAATAGTCTAAATTAAACCGTTATAATATACCATTGAAACTGGAATATTCTTTCATGGACAACCTATATATATAGCCTAGTTTTTAAGTTAGCCAGAGACCTTCCTAACAAAAAAAATCATTGGAATCCATAAAAAAGTTTTTGATTGATGATAATGATGCTGGGACAAACAGACAAAAATTATAAAAACTTATGTTTTTAGTTCTCATTCTCAAACATAAATAGCCATTTGCAATTGTTTTTTTTTTTAAATTTCATCCAATGTACAGACTTTTTTCCTCGAAAATTATGATTAGTATTGTTACGAACGCGAGAGACCAGACTGCGATGCCAGGTTCGGAGCTGGCTGGCAGCCCTGCACGGCCACGTGCCGTCCACTGACGTGAGGCATGCCACGCGCAAGGGTCGTCGCTACCCCCCTTCCCCTCTGCTCCAAGCGCATCGTCCTGCCTCGGTGCCGTTATCTATCGCTGAGCGGCCTCGGGAATTCCGCGGGCCGCCGCGTGAACGAGCGATGCTATTCTCGATGCATCGAGGCGTCGGGTCGGCCCGCAATGACGCGACTCGTCTCAGCTGTTCTCGTCTGTTCGAGAAGGACGCGAGAGTTAGTGGCGAGAGTTCAGTGAGGAGTACGGGCTGTGGAACCTGACAGACACTGAGTGACTTGGGAACAAACATTTACAAGTGAGAGTAATTGGTGATCAGGCATTTTTAAGTAAGAGTATTTATTAGTGATGTAAATATTAATAATCAATAAAACTGTGAAAGAAACATAATTGGACTATCTCTTACGAACCCAGTATTTTCCCCCCATACATCATTATAAAAGTCGTAACAGTATGGATATACGTAGATTACAAACATGCAAATTTGTCTAGAACTAAAGGAATAGAGACAATTCAAAACACAATACCATGTTTTCCAATGACAGGAGTAATCTCATCCAGCGGATGAAGCAAGGAAAATATTGTGGACAGCTGCGGCTGTTCAGTGTCGTTGAAGTAATCCTTACTGGACGTGTTCGCGTGGGTTGTCCGTTCCAAAATAAGACCATACTTGCACGCCCACACGTGAGACACCTGCACAGAAAAAACATATGTATCTTAACTATAGTGTCTTGTGTCTCACACTCAGTGTGGAGTACAGAGTAAATGGTGTCATCGTTGCCAGACTGATATTACTCAGGTGTTTTGCATTTAAAATCTTAAGTGTAACATCATTGTTAAACATTGTTTGTAATAAATTTTTAATATTTTTTTCAAATTTACTATTAGTTTAATTTTCTAAGACCATAAACTAGTGTCTCTTGAAATATTTATTCCAGTTTAATTAATACTGAAACTAAATAAAAATTCAATACTAAACATTAGTGATGAGTCTAATCCTAATTTTCTAAAATCCAAACTTCAAATTTGAAACTAGGTTTCAAAAGGAAACAATAAGTAATGTACTACACATGAAAAGAAAAAGAAAAATTATTAAATAAATGTCATAACAATTTAGAATTGTTCTATGCAACTTCAAAGAGAAAAATTACTTTAAATTCTTTTTAAAAAATTAAAAATTCCCTACTTACTTACTACCGAAAATCTACTTTTGTTTACAGTTGCTTTGCTAATAAAAGTAGTTGCTTTTAAAACGAGTTACTTTTCTTAATTAAGCCTTACTACTGGGACGTGATACAACAAAGTGAAGGCACCTCGTGGGATTACACTTCAGAAGGCCGACTTCCGAAGTCAACAACTAAAACTACTGTAACATTGCAAAACCATTATCAAACAGAAACACATGTTCCAAGAGTGAGGTGAATGCTACTCAGCGCCCACATCCATGAAGCATGCGCCAGACGGAACCAGGCTTACTTCGAACTGCAGGTAGACGATGTAGTCCTCTCCCTCCGCCGTGAACACTCGGATGCTGTCTGCATCGACCAAGCAGATGCACGGGATAGGGTCTCCTGAAACCAACGTGCCGCTCGCTAGACGACGGTCCCCCGTGCCTCAAGCGACCCTCACGCAGACAGGCGTACCAGGTCGAGTATTCGCAGTTTAATGTTCACACTAATTGGCTGGTGAAATGAGTGTGGGTGGAGTTTTCTGTAAAGTAATTTTGAAGACGGAGGGATTGGAAATGCCTGGTGATGTGTAACTGGACCGGGAACGACGGAGGTTTGCACGCACCGACCGGCTCGTCTGCGCCCGAGGTGCGGAAGCTGCACCACAGGGCGTGCCTGATGCGCGTCTCGCAGGAGTAGCAGCACTGCAGCACGGCACTGCCGGGGTGCGCGGAGAAGGCGCGGCGACTCCACACGGCCGTCTTGCCGCTCACGTACAGCTCCTCCTCGCACTGGGGGTCGTCGGGACCGGCGCGCAGCACCCAGCGCTCCGACTGCTGAAACCACGTCTCACCTCACTACACACTTCTGGGATCTACTTGCAAGAAACTGTCATCACTTACGGCCTTCTGTTTAAAGGATAAGCAGTACGAAGTACCTAGGGCTTGTTGAAGATAGCCAACTGTTTGGGGGGCAGCAGTGGGGAATACCTGGGGCTCGTCTGAGATGGCCACCTGGCTGAGGCGGTGCAGCAGGTGAGACTCTGGGTGCAGCACCGGGGGCTGGGTACTCGGCGGGAACACTTCTCCCGGGTGTCTCTCCAACTGCTGCCGGCCAAACGGACTGAACTCCTGCAACACCACACCCACGCTTCGCTCTCTTCCTTCCAGAACTGTGCTGGTTTCATACTGTTGAACCACTACTGGCGCTAAGAGCTGACTTAGGCTATTTACCTTATTGACGAATTCAAGTTAAAGCCTTGAGAGTTACTTAAATCTACCAAGTATTTCAATTCAATAACTCCTAAACAGCTCCATTTAATCATCATTAGTTGACATAAACTTTTGTTTTATTTCTTTCCCAATTTTAATATAACATAACTATTTTATGTAAGCTTGAATGCTTAATGACGAACTTAATGAAAATTTGTATTTGTATGTAAAACACAATATTCAAGTTTATATTGTTTCAGTCCAGTGAGTCAAAACAACTATGAAATAGATAATTTTATAGTTTATCTTAATTTTCCTTTTATTTTGTTGACGATTAATCGTTAAAGAATTATATTGTCATGCAATCATTGTTTACTGACCTCAAGCAAACAGTTGATTGTTCATCTGCTAAAATAAAATTATTTCCCTGCAATTTAAATTGTTGTCAATTTTATTCTTGGTGAGAAATAAAATGCTATCAAACAGAGTTGTATTTATTCTGAAATAATTCATTAATTTGGCTACTTCCTCTTGCACCTGCTTAATCAAATTTTGAAATCCTCCAAATTATTTTCTTACTGAATTGACTTCATGAACCCATTTCTTTTATATGTTAGATACTGTAAGAGCCCACAGAATATTATCATCGGCATTATCACTTGAATACCATGGCATATGTCTCTCCCGACATCGCAAAATAGACAATACTGTGAGGTCAACTGACAGCAGCGAACATCGCAAACATCGCGTAGCTTTCCGTGTACCTAACCTCGTCTTATGACTGTGGTCCAATTCTCTGGAAAAGTACACTCAAGCAAACTCTTGTCACCACTATGTGCAATTTTACTGTCCCAACTCTAAGGAGAGAAAACTAAAAGGAGAATGGGCAAAGTGTAAACTCGCTGCACACATATACACTACGTTTTTGCAGCCATTTATGTTTTTGAAACGTAATTGAACTATTTGGCTGTTAAAAATATTTACGAAATAAAAAAATATCTTATTTGAATTGTAATTATTTTTAAAAAAAAAATTTCCGTGAAAATGTATCGGTGGTTAAGAAGCGCCGCCATATTGATGACGTCAATATTATGGTATCAGGATCTAGACTTCTCCCGTGCCAGAAGTACAGTGCCCAAATTCTGTATTTGGTACATGGTCAACTACAGTTAGGAAATAGGGCTGCGGCATCAAGTAAACCTCATCTATTTAGAAACTAATGTAAAAATCAAATTCAATCACCTTAGGTTCGGAGGCAGCAATCATTATTTCCTCTTTTTCATCCAGATTTGCAACAGTTGTTTACTACACAAGAAATCTAACCTAACACATTCATTTAATAAAAGTCCAGTTCAAAAAACTTTATTATTTTGTTAATGAGATAACTGCTACTATATGATCGTTTCTTTTTCAAGGTACAGAAAAACTCAAAAAGACAAAAAATATTTAAAAATCACATTTACATCACACAAAGCTTAGCTTCCCGGTTAGAACGTAATTCATTTCACAGCTCTTTTGTTATGGTAATTTAAGCTTTGATATATAAAACAGCCATATTTATCATGCTTCAGCTAGAGGTTGGGTGACTTCTGCTTCCATTTGAGTGGTGAGTGTAGGCTGCAAAAAATTGGCTTTGAAAGCTCATATTAAATATTTCTCTCTTATTCCAATCAATGAATATAAACTTATATTTTATGTAATGTAAATCACTATTGTGGCATGTTTGAAATTTAAGGTGTAAAAATAGTTTACAGACATGTGATTGTAGGTACACTTATGTTCAGAGAACATAGAATTAATTGTATGACAAAATGGTTTTTGCAAGTAAAATTTAAATTTCTAGGCACAGCAAATTATCTTTTATGTAATAGTTTTGAAGTATGTAATTTCTTAAAATATAAATGTTTAACTTAGTAAGAAATGTTTATTATAGAAAAGAAAATTTCTCATCTATGTAGTTCATCTCATGTAGGCTTGTCTCCTGCGAAGAGATGTGGCAGATGTCTTTTGGCAGTACCTGGTTATATGTTGTTGCCCAGCAACGATCATTATGCCCTTCGCCTGCTCTCTCATTAAGAGAACTCTACTACAGGGAGGTTAATAGTGGGTCATTATGCCCATGTGGCTTACCAATGAGCATTACCCATGCTGAAAAAATTATGCCATACAGGGTAGCCTGAACCCTCACTGACCTAAGTGGGTACACCTGCCATCACACGCGGTCGAACCTAGTGAGGGCTGGCATGAGGTTGTAGATATTGATGATCCGGAAGGGCACCAGGCTAGCTTGTGATGTCTTATCAAAGGTGCTGTGTGGGTCTTAGGCCCCAGTGTGTCTCAATAGGTTCGTAGGCGGTGATTTTCCCTGTAGAGGAACTGGCTAGCTAGGTGGTGATGCACTCCCTCGTCCACTTAGTATACCGGTCTTGATAAGAGGCTTTAAACAAAAATGGAAAATAATTATAGGCATTTGTAACACATGACGTCGTCCGACCGAAGGCCACCCTAAAGCCCGACCTGCAACCGCCAGTATCCGACCCCACTAACGGAACGCACCCCTAGCCGGGCCCACCCGAGTCAGGCGAACACCGGAACTGAAAGTAGAATTAAAGTACATGCCCTAATCAACCAAACACCACGGTTCCTGTACATTATAAATTCAACGTAATTTAATGATAACATCACTTTTAATTAAAAACCCTGTCCAAGGGAAGTGCGACGTAGAAATGCCCGGGTCACTCACGTGTGAGTTTTTAGGTATTAATACATTTGTGAGTGCTCCCCTTGCGGCCTTCAGCCTAAATTAAATAAAGTAGTGTGTGAAGTAATTATAACCTCCCCAACTTTTGTGTATCATTCGCCACTGGAGCAGTCAACAAGTAACATGATTATCAGAGCGAGACAGGCTGGATTATACTCGGGACACTAAGGAAGCTGTTGAATGGATTGTAGTTTTGGAGAACAAGGGGATGACAGTGGCGCTTCTTTTGCAAATAACTAGGACACATCTGGCGCGAGTGTTCGAATTGTGGTAGGAAATCCTTGAGAGAAGGACAGCAGCGATGGAATAAGAGAAGTATCTTCTGCTACGACGAAGAAGAGGTCGCCCACAATGTTTCGCATGTCGAGAAAGAGGGCATGACCCGCATGGCTGCCTGAATCATGTGAGGAAACCGAAGTAGGAAGGACATCGATATGACATGGAATTAAGGAGGGTGACAACTTGTAGGTTTTTAGGAGCAGGAAGTCGCCTACAGTTTTCTGCGTGCCGATGAGGGCATGTTCATTGGAGATGTCCAGAGTGGGAACATATCCAAGTTAGTTGCCCGATTTAAAGGGAAGGAAATAATTAAGCACATTCGCAGTTGCTGTTTTAATTGGCACTTTGCTGTTCCACATGGTGTCGAGCACCGATACGATTTAACATTACACTTAAAACACTAAGGGCCGGTTTTATGACCTCCGGCTAAAGTTCCGGCTAAAATTTAACCGCAGGCTAGCTCTTATTTCGGTTTTATGACTCCCTGTTAACGTCTACCTTCCAGCTAAAGTTCCGGCTAACCTAGCGGGTGGATGAACCGGCCGCTAGCTGCTTAACCGGAGGCTAAGCAACAGAAAATAAAATGGCGATGTATCAGGCGAGGTTAGTTGTTGATAGTGATGATGACTATTTGAGGAATTCTATTGAATATTTGCAGGATGCAATGGAATAATTTATTACTAAATGTAAAATGCTTCGCCGTATTCGTCAAAGTTTTATTAAAAATTACATGGCATGAAAGTGTAGTCACGCTTTTCTATTTTCGTCGAGTCGTGTATTATTATTTGACTTTAATTGATCACGAAGTACATAAACGTATACTATGTATATAAACTTAAATGTTCCTGCTTAAGAATATGTGTAAAAAAGTGAAATTTAAAATTGCAAAACGAGGGTTATTATTACCTACCTATAAAATGCGTGTTTTCGTGGAAGTTGTATCTGTGAATTTTTATTCGTAATACAGAGGACATACCTATGCCGGGAATGAAATGCACTTCATACGACTTCAGACGTGGTTCTAATTCAATGAATACAATTGAATGTGAAAATATATGTTACCCAATTATCCCTTCCCTATCTTACAAGCCATTAGGTACTTATTATCTACCTGCCACACAAGTGCAAAACGAAAACAGCACTGGAATTATTCTGTTTACCGTATCCAAATTTATCCCTTGATCTTATCGGCATGACCCTTTATATGTTGGTCTTGTTTTACATTATACTTGCTGTTTTAATTTAGAATGTTGAAAAATCCTGTACATAACACAAAATACCTAACATATCACGATGCAAACAAATTATGTCAGGTCTTGTAAAAATATATTTCTTTCGTATACATTTTACAATCATAATTATTTCCCCAGTGAATATGTCTAGGATCTCTCGACCTACTAAATTAAAACAGCAAGCATCCTATACCACAAACTAATTCCATCAGGATCGGATTAATTTGGATATGCGATACGAAACTATTAGTACAAAAATGAAACCTACACCAGTGAAATGAAAATCGACAAGTATTTTCCCGAAACGGGGTCTATATTATTTTATTATGAAATAAATTTATGAAAGAAATAAGTGTTCTCTAGCAAAAATGTCATCCCTATTTATTTGTTGGTATAGAATTACTTCGTTAATTTTGGCTTAATATATAACCTAACAAAATCATGTGTTTCAATACAAGAGTAAAGTTGAAAACACACGGTTTTGAATCGTAAATTGTAATTTTATGGTTTAATACAAAGCAGGTTTGACGTCAAAGTAATTTTTGGTTAATTTAATTATATCTTTTTTGCAAGATAAAGTTCGCGGCATATTTCTTACTGCAGCTGTAAACATTCCGAATCACAATACAAACAAACAGCTGACTAACATTCTACCAGAAAAAATAACTGTCTTGCAACAAAAGTTACCAAATTCTGTTTTATTTCATTACCAACACACCCATTATTACACCACACGCTTCGTCAGGTTCCGGTTAGCCAACCGCAGGCTAAGTATGGGTCATAATACACCCCTCTTTCGTTAACCGGAGGCTAGCCTTACCTGGAGGCTAGCTAACCTGAGGATTTAGCCGGAGGTCATAATATCGGCCCTAAGCAAACACGTTGCACTTTATTGTTAAGGAATACATGATCTCAATGGAAGTCTCACTAAGTGAAGTTCTAGTTGGAGGCGGCCAACCCCGAATGTTTTATAACCCATGACTTGTCCTGGCTGTATGAAGTGTGAATCTATGTTAGTTAGTAAATGGTTCGTTGTGGCCAGCAGGCAAATGCACGACTGAATTACTAGAAACTTTACACTGGAGTCGGCCAGTCTCGTAAATTAGCTGACCCCGCAGAATGGTCATGTTGCAGGTTGGCGGTTGGGATAAGGCCAGTTCTGCATAAATGAGCCAAGGATGCATGGGGAGCTGCAAAATGAAGTTAGGTTAGATTAATTATAATTACCAAAATGACGAATCAGTGAATTACCAAAATGCAGGCTCCTCAAGGGACAGCACGCCCACCTTGAGGCATAGCCTGAAGAAGACTGTTGGAAGATGGCGGCAGTATGGGAGGGGGCAGCAACAATGTGCCAAACTGCGCCAAAGAGGATAAAAATTATTTAGATAAAACTTACAAGCTTAACACAAGCTTTGAATGTACACTGGGGTGCTAAAGCCCACCCCACACGATGCCCATTTTCTGCTATAACTTCTGTTATACCCATGGGTATAAAAATTTTCATAAAAATTTGTATAGCAGAACCGCAGAAAGATTTCTTAACTCCATACACACGATAATTACCTAGAATGCTAACAGAAAACCAGCCAACGCAGTTGCCGACCAAAGCAAACATATCAGGGGAGGATAAACCTGTCGAAGTCAACTTATCAAAATACTGAAAAAAAAAGTGAAAGTTACACCTGTTTGTGTTAAAAATTATGTAACTTGCGGAAATATTATTTGATATTTTATCTTATATTTTTCATTTGCAAATAAATAACAAAATTGTTTTAGTATTTAAAAACAAATTAAGAGCAATTTTGGAATTACAAATATATTTTTAAGTTGTAGGTTAATTTCAAAATCTAAAAATATATAAATTTAAATGATACAAGGGACATTGGGTTTACTAAATGTAGTTTATGTACGGTTTAAATTCTAATATTAATTTAATTATACAGTTAATCAAGCTAATTTCATTGTAATAGTAAAAAAAATGCTACCGATTCATATATGTTATATATAAGATTTATTGATTACTTATATATTTAACTACATAATTAGAGGAATTGTAACTAATATTTTTTGTAACCCAGTGAGACAAATAAACACGCACATACCGCGTAATAAATTTAAATCTTAGGTGAAGAAAAACATTTTGCATGTTTTTTTTTTTACCCTCACAGGTGTGTCGCTATGAAGTATCAGTTTATTCATTATTAATTTATGGACACTCGTTTCTTAATAAACGTTGGCGTTTTAATTATAAAATTAACTTTTGGTTTAAATTATTTGTGAACATGTGATTTTACTTTACTTTTTTAAAAGTAAAAATAAATCTAGGTACGTAGTACTATGAATAAAATCAATGGACTGAGACACCTAAATGTAGTTAATAATATATCATAAATTAATTATAATAATTTATATTTGCAGAAAGCACAGTATGTACAATTTAATTATCTGTTATTTAAAAAAAACTAAAAAAAAAATTGGACTGATGAGGATTCGAACCACATTCAAAATCACCCTTCTACCGCTGCCATCGTGCCCTTCGCCACTACGCTACCGCAACTTCTACTCATGTGATAGGAGATAATGGGTAATATACAAGCAACGTATTTTCATAACGTATTTTAAAATTTCCGATTACTTCTTTCTGTGGCAATTTCAGCTTAACAAATATATTCCATAGTAGTTTTACTATTATAAAGTTTCATTTGGCATACCATTACATTTGTTACGTCCCTTAATGTTGACAATACAGACTATATACGGGGTTATATTGCAACACGTGGGTCCGCCATCTTGACGGCTCCAGCTCGTGGGTATAGCCGTTGCCTACGAGATTGGGAAGGCCTTCGCATCAATGATTTCCAGGTGGAACATTGAATGTAGTTCGCTCAACGCCGCTAGAGCGCAGGTGTTTACACTGTAAATTAACACATGGCTTATGACATGAAATGTCGAATTGTTGATGAAAGAACATTTTCCTGGACTTTATTTGTTAGCCGTGTGCAAGAAAGTGGACTTTACCGGTTATAAGTTGCGAGAAATTAATGATTTCGACTATTTTGCATGTACTTTGGTAATATAATATTCTAAAGAGTTATTTGATATAATGGTGCAAAATGATGAAAACATTGCATTATAAACGCTGTTCTAGTTCGTTTGGCTATGGATTTAATGATTTTGATGTGTAAAACTCTTTAGAATCGCTGCACACTGTATAAAGACATACATTTACTTATTTATTTATATTTTAAGATGGTGTATTGATGTATACCATTTTGCAAAAGTGATTCCTCACAGGTGACTGGCATTTCATTTCATCAGTTTCCAACAAATTGTGATTTGCGTGACAAATGGCTTAAAGTCATTTCACGACAGGAAAGTCCTGATAGCAGTGATAAATGGCAGCCTTCAGCTAGGTCAGTTGTCTGCAGCAAACATTTTAGTAATGAATGCTTTCGTATTTCTACTAAAAACAAGAGACTACTTGCGAATTCTGTTCCTACTATTTTCCCTGGGTATCCATCATACATGGTTGAAAATAAAAAACAAGCCCGTAACTTCCCAAAAAGAGGACACACGATTGTGCATTCCCTCAACAAAGAAGTACTATTACAGAACAGTGCTGTAACTCAGACATTGCAGATAGCGATGCGAATTTTAATGCAAATTCTGTTTCAGTTCAAATTGATCTAGACAAAATCAAATGTCGATGTTCACATAAAGTGGTTGCAAAGAAATATTCGTCACACATCATTGTAAAAAAGAATAAAATAATCACCAAATTACGAGCAAAAAATAAAGAAATAGGAAGACAGTTAAAAGAAAAAATAAAGTTTCCCATGCTGAAAAATTGTATTCCAATTTAATCGCAGCTATAAATGCTAATAGTTTGAAAGCGAAATTTATATTGGAGCAACTGCGGATGTTTGGTAAAGGAAAATTGCCATATTCAGAAGAGACATTAAAAATTTCTTCTCTTTGGGAAATGTTTTCACCGAAAGGTTACAACTTCGCAAGAGAAATGAACATATTACACTTGCCACACAAATCCACCATAAAAAAATATGTAGGGAATTGTTCTGGTCAAACAGGAATCACTGATGAAATCATACAGAGACGATGATAACAGAATTTGAGGCACTAAGCACAGATCAAGAACGGATTGGTTCACTCATTATTGATGAGATGTCAATTCAGCCCAAGTTGTTATACGATAGGCAGCTTGATCAGTTTCATGGTTGGAACGAATTATCAGACGAGAAAATGGACAATGGTGATGAATTGGCAAATAGACTTCTATGTTTCATTTTTAGAGGAATTTCTGCCAAGATACGAATTCCTGTTGCATTTTTCTTTTGCAAGAATTTAGATGGCTCGCAACTGTACACAAAAACTCTGCAAGTAATAGAAGCCATTGAAAAAGTGGGATTTTGTGTGCTGAGAATTTTTACTGATAATTCCATTGTAAATGTGGCAATGAATGAGAAATTATGTGAAGGGCCTGTCACATCAGTGATAAATCATCCTACAGACAAGACAAGAAAAATATTCCTTAGCTTTGACCAGAGTCACATAATAAAAAATATCAGGACATAGTTTCTGTAGAGGACATTCAGGCTAAATGGGACTCAGATAACAGGAAAGCATGTGCAAACTTTATATAAGTTACATAAAAACTCTGTGTTTACCCCTGTTCGGAATTTGTCTCGGAAGATGGTATATCCTTCAAATTTGGAAAAAATGAATGTAAAACGAGCAAAACTGTTATTTTCTGAACCAGTGACTGCTGCACTTGAGACAAGCAGCACACTTTCAAGTGAACACTTTCCCGACAAAGACAGTCTACAGGCAACAGTTCACTTCATGAAAATAGTGAGAAAGTGGTTTGACATTCATGATGTTTGCAACAGAACACAATCCTGTAGATCAAGGAATATGGACAAACTGCACTTCTTTTCCGTGAGTGATGAACGTCTTCAGTGGCTTACACAAACATTCCTGCCTTATGTAGCTTATATTCAACAACTTGGTCGAAACCGAAACGAAACCTTCAGCTCAGAGACCTATGAAGCACTTGTAATCACTACAAAATCAACAGTTGCCTGCATAACATATTTGCTGGACAATGGTTTTCACTATGTCTTAACTAGAAACTTTTCGAGTGACGAAATTGAATTGTTCTTCAGTCATCTAAGGCAACTTGGAGGTTTTAATGATGCTATGGATGCTCGGTCATGTTTGCATGCAATACAAACAACCCTACGCACTGGTATTATACGAGCATCAATGTATACAAATGTGGAGAGTGATTCAAGCTTTTCATCTTCAAAACAATGCCATGCAAAGCCCAACTCTTCCCATTCGACTGATGTTCTACCAAATTCTGTGCTGGAAATCCTGAATCGTCCATTGAACAGTAAGTATTGATACCCAATCTTAATTATTAGCGAGTTAAGTTGTTTTTCATTTTTACATTTGGCGAAATTTTCTTTGCAGCCTGTCCAGCAACAATTAAAACTGCATCAGTTGCCTTTGTTTGTGGCTATCTCGTAAGAGTTGCCGAGGATAACACCAACTGCATTCACTGCATCGACTTGCTAGCCACAGTATCCAGTAATTCACCGTTAAATATGCTAATCCATAATCAAGACAGAAGTGGCTTGAGATATGCTCAGGCTTCGTTTGGTTTCTTGTGATGATCATTGTGGAATTTTGTAAAAGTGCATTAAAATTTTTGCCGAGCAAAGGTGTACGAGAATCGCTCACACAATATTGTAAGACAAGATTTATTGACACTCTTAAGTGTTAGAAATGTGACAATAAGAAACTGTGCTTGTTGTTGTTGACGAAGCTGCTAAATCCATTGTTGAGCAACATTGCGATGAGATGTACAGACAAATTTTATCGCGCGAAACAGTTCAACAGTAAACCTTTATGCAGAAAGTTACTGAAACTGTTAATAGTATAGGTAACTATATTTCTCGGGTCTGTGAATATTTTTTGTCGGGTAATTGTTGTAATGTTTTAAACTGCAAGAAGGAATTTTCATGGTATTCGTCACATCAACAAGAAAAAATTGGTGAGTAGAATTTGTAATTCATTATTATGATGCTTATTTTATTATATATTTTATATGTAAATTTCAAAGTACATACACATTTTTTTAAATGTAAACACCCAACTAATTGCCGCGCTAGTTTGTTTTTTATGTTAAAATTTACAAATTTTGAAGATAACTCCCATATACGACAGCGTAAATCTACAGCGTAAAACCCTGCCATCTTGCGGTGTTTTTGGAACTACAGTTGTATCGACACTTTTACATGCGAAAACCGCAGCGATGCGAAGGCCTTCCCAATCTCGTAGGCAACGGTATAGCAGAAAAATAGAACACATTCTATTACGGTTTTGGCTAAGACTTCGGTTATGAAAACTTTTATACCCAGAGCCAGACCCCTTGGAAGGGTGCTGAAATGTTACCCACACGGGCGCAGGCGCGCTAGCATAAAAATTACATGAAAACTGCTAAGAAAATGGGTGTCGTGTGGGGCAGGCTTAAACACTGAGGGTGTGTGTTGTATTTGCTTGTAATTTACAATATAAGTTTGAAATTATGACTCAAGCTGGAGACTGTCTGTTACTGTTGTAACTACTCTTTGTTGTCAAGTGACCATCTTGACTTTAATTTGGTCATTTTTTTATGTAATCTTAAGTGCGCAATTCGCACTTGATTTGTCAATTGGAGAAGATGCACTCTTGACTCGTGCAGAGTGTGCGAAGGGTTCATTCCACCAGCTGGAATTGGCACTGTCGGGTTGGGAACCGGGCTTTACTACCCTGGAGGTACGATGTCATATGCCCTCCCCCCTCCTGGAGAAGCCTGGTCTTGCCCCACGATCGGTCACTCGTGGCATGACTGCTGCGCTGGCATCAGGTCCACAGAGGTGGTGCCCTTGGTGGCCGCAGATGGTGACAGAGTGTCCCATTCAGCACCCGGGTGGCATCACTGGTTAGGGCCCCGGGGGCTTTTCCGATAATGTATCAGCCAGGTAAGCCGGGCTCCGGGGATCCCATCGCAGGCGCCCCGGTAGTAGGTACCCGAGGTCGTGTTCTTGGGGGTTGGCGCGCTCCACATCCCGGGCAGTGAGTTGGCTGGTTGCGCAAGAAGGTCTATTCCTCGGTCCACGGTGTCGGCCATGGGACGCAGCTGGTAGGGTTGCCTCATCCTTTCCGGGTAGCTTGGGGTTGTGTCCATGGTCGAGGCCTCTTCCGACGTGCCTCTTCAAGGGTGGACTGTCTCGTAGTCACGCTGTCGGGTCAGCCAGCGGCATCTCCGTTGGGGAATACCCATTCCCTCCTCTATACCCATTCCTTCCTCTTGCAGCGCGTCCACGAAGATGCTGAAGGTGGCCTCAGGCTCAGTCTGGTCTGTTATTTTTCCACTCATGTCAGATGGTTGGTCATCTTGATCCCTGTGCTTGTGCGCCGACACCGTGATGATCAGGGGGGTTGCCTCGGCGTGGCAAATGTCGGGACTCGTGCTGCCTGAGCGCCCGGTGGTAGGATCGTCACCCTCGCTGGCCTCTTCTATCATTTGGGTATTGCTTTGGTTGGCAACTCGTCTTCCGCTAAATAGCTATTGTCCTGCTCTTCTAGGATTGTTCCCCCGAGAATGCGTCTAGCCTCAGAGCATCTCGGTGTATTTCCCCCAAGGTTGGCCAGGCAGGTCGTCCCTCCGAGTCACCTCAGGATGGCGTGTGGCAGTCCCCAGCGGGGCGCTACCCCTACACAGTAGTTTCGAGGAGCTGCCGACAGGGGGTGTACTCGCGCCAACACGCGGCTCCCTGCCAGCACTGTAGGGGGTGATGTCTTGTGTGTAGTTCTCTTGTCGTCGGGCAGTTGTGTGTCTCTAATTGCGCTCTTCAGTTCCTTCCTCTGGGCGTGGGGACCTTGGCGTGGCCCTCTCGCCGGGTAGCGGCAGGTTGTGGCCTTGGAGTCATCTCCGCCGGCGTCATGCTGTCATGCCTCGCACGCAGTGTGTGTGGTCGTCGCTGGGGCATGTGTATAACACTCCTGGTTCCTGCGTTCTGAGGGCTGGTCCTCGGGTGCACCAGCGCTCCCCCGCTGTCCCAGGAGCTGGCTGCCGCTGTCCGCCAGTCCCCCCGAGGCAGGGACGGTGGTTGCCCGCGCGTTGCCTCGCGGTGAGGCTTCCGTCCACTGCAACACATGCATGCACCCGTACATTATACACACATGCATATTCATACATACAGGCATTTTATAAGGCCACTCTTTGCCTTGCGGAAATTAAAAAAGTGTGAGTGATTTTAACTGGGTATTGTTTTTTTTTCCCTCTTTACTTCTCTTACCGAATAATTCTGGTACAATTATTGTATAATTGATCTAAGCTGACTGAATCATTGAACTGGTTTCTTTGAAATAACAGGACATCTGTAACATCAGCTGACTAGTTTCTACAAGTGCGCAGTTAATATTCTGTTGAGTTAGGAACAGCAGTACACTTTTAACTTGAGCTGAATGATGAACAAACTGACGTGATTTCGCTGCTCTAATTAATAAAGATTGCACTTGAAAAACAAAAGACTTTTATCGGTCGTATCAAAGTTGTAAAGGACTGTTCTCAAAGTAAAAGCAATTCTGTGGTTTATCTTCCATAGTATAACAATGGAATAGTAACTGATATTGGCAATTTGTACGAAATAATAAAATTAAATGTTATCTTTCGTTTCGATAGGAAATTTTCCATACACAGTTAAGACATCACAAATAAATAAAATTGTTAAAATATGTAAGTAAATATGACTTTAATACAGTGTGTAGAATTAAAAATATTTTTTGACGTGATAACGTCTTATAAATCAATGAACGCAGGCTGCACGCACGAAAAAGCATTACTCATTGTCACGTTCCGCCTGAGCCGAGAGTGCAAAGTCCGGCCAACCACCGTGCGAGAAAATCTTCTATAATATCAAACAGGTTAAGGCGGGCTTTTTAAAAGCAGCAATTTAAAAAATTCGATTTATTTGTCCAATTTCGTCATTTCAAATTAACAATTTATTGACATTGATTTGATTTCAGTTGATTTCTATAACTAATTGTTCGTGATTATATTTAAACAAATTATTTAAATTAAATTTGCAAAAACTGTAAATAATATTTGAAAATTAAAAAGTTTGTAATTTTTCGTCAATGTTTTCTTATGACGTTACAGTGGCGTAGCCAGGACTTGTGTATGGGGGGGGGGGGTGTTAAGAAGCATGCACCCCCACCCACCCCCCCAACGTATTAAAGCGGGGGGCCCCGGGAAAATTTGGATTTTAAGGTGTAAAATAGTGCTATTTTAGCAGTTTTCGGTACTTAAATTTAAATATTGTAATGGTAAATTTTTTATTAATTTTAATATGAAATTTGTTTGAGTGATGAATAAGAAATTAATTAAAGATTTGGTGCTAGGGGGGGGGGGGGGGGTAAAATTTGGATTTTAAGGTGTAAAATAGTGCTATTTTAGCAGTTTTCGGTACTTAAATTTAAATATTGTAATGGTAAATTTTTTATTAATTTTAATATGAAATTTGTTTGAGTGATGAATAAGAAATTAATTAAAGATTTGGTGCTAGGGGGGGGGGGGGGGGGTTGAACCCCTAACCCCCCCCCCCCCCCCCCTGGCTACGCCCCTGTGACGTTATCACGTAAAATTGTCGTCCGTAAACCGACTTTACAGACAACCTTTTTTTTTTATGACATCGATACAGCAAGGATAAAGGTTTATAATTGTAGTGCTCTCCCGACTATGCTAGGCACAGTGGAACAGAGCTGCGCAGGTAAGAAACTCCGGGGACTAATATCACTCCGCGTGCTGTCATGCTGCAGCGAGGTTGCGAGCATATAGACCTGGGGGGAGGGACAGGCAAGAGACTGGGCAGGCCAGTGAGGGAGTAACGTTTTAAGATAACTTTTAATAGATTTGTTAACAGTAGTAACTGCATTAATGGATTGCATTTTAATGGAAACATTTAACTGCATATTGTCGATGTTACGCACAATGTCTAAGGCAAGTGTGCAAACAGATCAATCATCATCATTATCACCATCATCACATTCTGCAAGCCCAGTAATTGCGACTCCGAAAACCAAATTCAAAAAACGACAACTGTACACTATGCTTCAAGGCTGACGTACACTTTCTGTGTAATCACTCCACAAACTCTGACAACCAGAGCACCGGGCAGGCAGTACGACTGAAACAGCTCACACTGGGATTCAAACACGTTTTTTTTTTACCAGATCTCACTCATTTATTTCCTCTCACTGGTTTATTCATCGCAATGTCCTCAGCAGCACGTGGGTTCTAGTCCCTCCCGCGATCCCGCTAAAGAAACACCTCAGAAGTAACCCAGTATCATCTGGTCCACAGACGTCCACACATAACCTCAACACAAGAGGCAGTGGCGGGACCTTGGTTCGATGCTCGGCTCCGGCACTCGGACCACGAGGCCCGCAGTGGCTGAGATGACAACACAGTGTGTCGCAGTGTCGTCTGACCGAGCAGACAGTCTGAGCGAGCTTCAAAGACCCAGTCTCTCACTGAGAGTGCACTCTCCCCCCCTCCCTCCCTGACCTCACTCTAGGAGCTCTGCTACATCCTGGGAGCAGTACCGGATGTGGAGTGGAGTAGTCTTGTGTTTCAGACGTTACAATGTATGTGCTGGCGTTGCAGCTCCTACACGTGAGATACATCGACAGCGACGATGGCCAGACGAGGTGACTGAACCGGACGTGCTTCAGTAATGACGTAATGAAGTGCGGGGCAACCCTCCGCCCCTTCCCACCTGCTTGCCCGCTCTCAAGTATGGTGGCATGTGAGTCTACATATGCCGTGCATGCGTGGTCAGCATACTTCACTCTCGCTCTACCGATGTTCATTAACTAGCAGTGATATGTTCCACGACTAATACAATGTTACGAAATTCTCATAATAGTTATGAACGAGCGAACACTTTTTTTTTGACGTGATAACGTCTTATAAATCGATGAACGCCGGCTGCACGCACGATAAATTTGCCACGTTCCGCCTGAGCCGAGCGTGCAAGAACCGGCCAACCACCGTGCGAGAAAATCTTCTATAATATCAAACAGGTTAAGGCGGGTTTTTTAAACTAATTGTTCGCGATCATATTTAAACGAATTATTTAAATTAAATTTGCAAAAACTGTAAATAATATTTGAAAATTAAAAAGTATGCAATTTTTCATCAATGTTTTCTTATGGCGTTATCACGTAAAATTATCGTCCGTAAACCGACTTTACAGACAAACCCCCCCCCCTTTTTTTTTTCGTTTTAGTTTTAGCGTGAACTCAAACCAGAAACTATATTTCAGTAAGAGTTACCGTACGTATAGTGCGTTTCAAATAACTCGGACACTTAAGGAACTTTTTCTTCTTTTTTTTAGTCGTGAAGGCATTAAAATAGGGGGGAAAACATTCTTGTCGTAACTTATTGCATGTGTAGAACATGCTGTTTCCAGTAGAGTACCAAGCAGGTATTGCGGAGTGCTCAGGTCAGCTGGAATGCACTGCACCAAGGTCAAGGCGGTCCGAGCTGGACGGAGTCTCGAGTCAGTCCACCAGGAGCGCTGCGGGCGCCGTAGCCACGCCCGTGAGGGGAAGCCTTCATTTCACAGACGAGAGAGCCACGCCCGAAGTTACCCGAAGTTCATGCTCGCTTTTATTTCCCCCCCGTTCTATCTCATTGTACAAACCGGTGTGGCATTAAATTTTGCGGTCGATTAGGATAGGTTAACTACATTATAAATACTTTAAAACATTGTGGATTGTTGGTTATATTAGGTAAGTATAGCTACATTAAAAATACTGTAAAATCATTTTACGATTGCTTAGCAAATAACTTTTTAATATGTAGCTATCCAGGGCTAGGAAACCGTTTACATGATTTCACAGTATCTTTAATGTAGCTATCCTAACCAAATCAACCGTCCACAATGTTTTAAAGTATTTATAATGTAGCTAACCCAACCTAATTGACCATTAGTTATCATGAGTTACAATGAACAAAAAAAAAAAAAAAAAACAAAGATGCACGATCGGGCGTTTGGCGCCCGCGTCTGTGAAAAGAAGGCTTCCTGTTCCTGACGTGGCTTGTGTACAGCACGTCGCGGTGAAGTTACTGTACAAACAGTCGAAAACCATGCACAAGTTGGTTTTTTTTTAGCTTTTCAAAAATATATTGTCACAGTAATAAAACCAAATCAATAGTTCAAATAATAATAGTTTTACTTTTGGGGGAGGGATGATGCGTCACTGGCTCTGCAACAATAATCAAGTGACTTTTTGGAAAATACTATGGTATATTTCTCACTAAGATCTGACCTTGGAACACTATTTTCAGTTTCCCATTATATTTTTTTAATGTTGTTATTTTTAAGTTTATCATAAATAAAAGTTGGTCATTTAACACCACATAATGCATATAAGTACTTCACCTGCCCAATTTACATGATATGTGTTATTTTACACTATGCAACAATGCACACGTAAATTATACTTGGAAAGATTTCCTAAATTCAATATTATATACGAATATCCTAGTACATTTAGGATTTTTTTTAACATTAAAAAAATTATTTTTTGATTTTTATTTACCGAATAGAATTACTGGCTTTTTGTATTTAGTTATTTATTTTTTTTCCCTATAGAAGCAATTTTCTGTGACTATTAGTTATCAAAACTTGCAATCCAATTGTAAAATAATGCATCACGTCAAAATTTACAAAAATATTTGGTTTCACTATTTTTAAAAAATAAATCAGGGAAAATTGATGAACCTACAAATATTTTCTGTTTTGATTCAAATTAGGTAGTATTAAAACCCTTCTACAAGACAATATGAATGAAAAGAAAATTGGTTACTTTTTATGCACTTATAACAATTAAATTCTTGAAAATAATTTTTACAAACATATTTATGGAATGATGAACATAACTTAATATATCTACAAAAATATACAATGTAGCAAAAAATTAATGGTATGAAAAATGAATGAATTTTCGATTTTAATGTCTTTAAGTTTGGTATTTAATTAATATTTCAAAAAATTTCTGTATTCATATAAATTATTATTTTTAGATTGTAGCCCAAAACATTTGGATATAATTTTTTAGTGATAATTTTCAATATATTTGCAATGAAAACTAAGTTTTTTTAATACCTCCAGCATCACTCATAAAGTATGTACTTAATCCCTAAATTACATATAAGGCACGATTTAAAAAAAAATCTTACTAGTAAAATATTATATACTTTTACGAGTAAAATTGGGGGGGGGGGGGGGGGTAAATGGGTTCTTAACCCTTTCAGTCACACTTTGTCAAATCCTATGATATACCTAATTTAAATGTTTTCCTGTTATAATTAAACTTTTTATTCGTGTGGTAATAATCTTATACTATAGGTAATTATTATATTAATGTATAATTATTTTATAATAGTTAATAAAAGTTTAAAAAAATGTGTTTACTTCATAGCCCTAAAGCCTTAAAGTACGATGTGCACTAGAATGGGGGTACACCTTAACCCACAAATTCAAAGTTTCATAAACTCCGTTTATCATCGAGACCCAAATGGTCCACTTCAGTGGACTAATGGACTGAAAGGGTTAAGGGCTAGGCTAATTAAGTTGTCCAATTACAGTTTTAGTAATTACTAATATTTACATTACTAATAAACAATTGTACTTTAAAATGTCTGATCACTAATCACTGGCACTTAAAAATGTTTATCCTCAAGTCACTCAATGCCTGTCAAGTTCCACAGTTCGCACTCCTCACTGGATCTGGTTCGCCCCTCACCGCGCGCAGATGTCGCTATTCCCTTCACGGCCGGCGTCACTGCTTATATACCCGTGGCGTCCTTCTCGAAGGGACGAGAGCGGCTGTGACGTGTCGCGTCATCCCGGGCCGACCCGACGCCCGAACAGTCCAGAAAGGAGGTGTGTATTCGCGCCACTCCGCGCGGCGGCCTCGGGAAACCCGCAGGTAGTCCGAGGCGTGTGGGGAGCGGGCAGGAAGCCAGGACCTTGTGATCCGGCCTGCAAGCACGACGGCGCGTGGCCGCCAGCCAGCCCCGAGCCTTGTCTCTCGCCTTCCTTACGTGATCCCTATTTCAAGCTACATGGTTTTTATAAATGTTTGTCCCATATGCGTTCCTAAACCATTCATCGGAATAAGTTGACCCTCGAAACACGAGGAAGGTCACTGTCTAGGCGAGATTTCGAAAAACCACCATCATCCCCTGTTTCTACAGAACATCAGCACTGATTGATGAAATTTTGTTCACTATGCATTTAAAATTAAGGAGGGGGAAAACACTGACTATTATTGATTTCTAAAAATAAAAAATAAAAAATGGGTCACTTTCTACATCAGAGAAAAAAAAACACCCCCATCACCATATTCCACCCCCCATAAAACAGGTTTTGTACTTTTTGATGACATTTAACACAAGTTGCGTTTAGATTAAGGGGGGAAAATACTGTCTTCAACTGATTTATAAATAAGGAGGAAATATCGAAAAGCCACCCCATCCTCCTTTCCCATCTCTTAAAAAAGGATATATATGTATACATATATTTTAGAGATATATATACATATATATATATATGTGTGTGTGTGAATATATATGTGTATATTTATATGTATGTGTATATACATATGTATATATATATGAATATGTATGTGTGTGTGTATATATATATATATATATGAAATTTTGCACATTTGGCGTTAAAATTAAGATAAAGATAACAGTCTACGTCAGATTAAAAAAAAAAATTTACCATCCCATGAGATTTCGAAAACTCACCCCTAATTCCCTTTATTAACCATTAAACATGAAAATATTCAAATTCAACGTTAAAGTTAACGGAATATTAATGTTTTCATTTAATTACAATCTACCCCCATTAAATGATCTGCATGAGATATTGATAAAGCACCCTCGTGTACCTATCCCATCACTTAAAATTATAGTACTGATCGTACCAGTTGATAAAATCTTTCACACTTGACATTCAAACGAGGAAGAACATTACTGCCTACATCTGATTTTCATAAAACACCATAGAGTTGAATACCTTATATTTCAAACAACTACCTAGACCCCCTTGCCCACCCTTTAAAGAGAATTTTTCACTTCTTGATCAAATTTTGCACACTTAAGGTAAAAACAAATGTAAGAACACTACACCCTACATACGATTTTAACAAAAAGTTCATTGAATACATGAGATTTTGAAAAACTACTTTTCTCTCGCTTCTCCCTCAACCCCAAGAAATCGTAGATCGCTCTTTTCTATGCCTTAAATCTGAATATGGGCCAATTTTGATGAAATATTGCATATTTGACGTTCAAACTAAGAAGACAATTACTGTCTACAGACTATTTCTAAAAAGAATCCCCTTCACCTTGTGTAGGCCCAACCGCCCAGCCGAGCAGGCTACTGCAGCTAGGCCTCTGCAAGACTCACACAAACATAATATTGCAACCATACAAGTAATTATACCTTTTTACTTTTATTTTATGATATAGAATCTCTCTTAATATCTCATGTTTTATGCTCATTTTATCTACAATTCTTTTTGGATAATGTTGTTTGACCTACAATAAAAGTTGGCTTTTACTGCAAATTAAATATCTGCAATATAATTTATATTGAATTTTTTTTAAATTAGAAGTGAAGAGATGAAATTTTATCGTTAATGTTGACCCTAATTTTTTTTTTACAATTTATTCATGAATTTTTTTTATCGATGTGATGATACTTAATTTTTTTTAAACTAAGAATAAATAATAACATTGTTTGGTACTTTTTTTTTTGCAACCCAAAATCTTCATTTGCAACTGCCAAAGATATTGATAACTTTAGAAAATAATATAAATATATGTTATTTTTGAGAAAGTCTCGTTCAAACATTTAATACAAGTGCTCCAAATACAATGAATAGTTAAACGTTAGAATGTTACACTTCTACAACAAGTTGGTGAGAATGAAGCTACTGATGCGTTCAGCGCGCGAGTGACACTGGTGTGGAAATTTCCGTCGCGAAGTATTTGTAGTGGAATTTTCCGTCGCGGAGTATTTGTGGTGGAATTTTCCGCTGGAGTGGTTTTCCAGACTGCGGGCTCGGGTCTCGTCTGCGCTATCTGCTCCGGCGGCGATAGCAGTCTGCTCCGAGATCACGCGCCGACTAGAGCACCGAGCACCGAGCACAGAGCACCTAGCACCTGGTGGAACACAGAGCACAGAGCACAGAGCACCTGGTGGAACACAGAGCACAGAGCACCGAGCACCTGGTGGAACACAGAGCACAGAGCACCGAGCACCTGGTGGAACACAGCACAGAACACCGAGCACCTGGTGGAACACAGCACAGAGCACCGAGCACCTGGTGGAACACAGAGCACAGAGCACCTGGTGGAACACAGAGCACAGAGCACCTAGCACCGGGTGGAACACAGCACAGAGCACCGAGCACCTGGTGGAACACAGAGCACAGAGCACCGAGCACCTGGTGGAACACAGCACAGAGCACCGAGCACCTGGTGGAACACAGAGCACAGAGCACCTGGTGGAACACAGCACAGAGCACCGAGCACCTGGTGGAACACAGAGCACAGAGCACCTGGTGGAACACAGAGCACAGAGCACCGAGCACCTGGTGGAACACAGCACAGAGCACCGAGCACCTGGTGGAACACAGCACAGAGCACCGAGCACCTGGTGGCACACAGAGCACAGAGCACCGAGCACCTGGTGGAACACAGAGCACAGAGCACCTGGTGGAACACAGAGCACAGAGCACCGAGCACCTGGTGGAACACAGCACAGAGCACCGAGCACCTGGTGGAACACAGAGCACAGAGCACCTGGTGGAACACAGAGCACAGAGCACCGAGCACCTGGTGGAACACAGCACAGAGCACCGAGCACCTGGTGGAACACAGAGCACAGAGCACCTGGTGGAACACAGAGCACAGAGCACCGAGCACCTGGTGGAACACAGAGCACAGAGCACCGAGCACCTGGTGGAACACAGCACAGAGCACCGAGCACCTGGTGGAACACAGAGCACAGAGCACCGAGCACCTGGTGGAACACAACACAGAGCACCGAGCACCTGGTGGAACACAGAGCACAGAGCACCGAGCACCTGGTGGAACACAGAGCACAGAGCATAGAGCACCTGGTGGAACACAGAGCACAGAGCACCGAGCACCTGGTGGAACACAGCACAGAGCACCGAGCACCTGGTGGAACACAGAGCACAGAGCACCGAGCACCTGGTGGAACACAGAGCACAGAGCACCGAGCACCTGGTGGAACACAGAGCACAGAGCACCGAGCACCTGGTGGAACACAGAGCACCGAGCACCTGGTGGAACACAGCACAGAGCACCGAGTACCTGGTGGAACACAGAGCACAGAGCACCGAGCACCTGGTGGAACACAGCACAGAACACCGAGCACCTAGTGGAACACAGAGCTCAGAGCACCGAGCACCTGGTGGAACACAGCACAGAGCACCGAGCACCTGGTGGAACACAGAGCACAGAGCACCTCGTGGAACACAGAGCACAGAGCACCTAGCACCTGGTAAACACAGCACAGAGCACCGAGCACCTGGTGGAACACAGAGCACAGAGCACCGTGCACCTGGTGGAACACAGCACAGAGCACCTAGCACCTGGTGGAACACAGAGCACAGAGCACCGAGCACCTGGTGGAACACAGAGCACAGAGCACCGAGCACCTGGTGGAACACAGCACAGAGCACCGAGCACCTGGTGGAACACAGAGCACAGAGCACCGAGCACCTGGTGGAACACAGCACAGAGCACCGAGCACCTGGTGGAACACAGAGCACAGAGCACCGAGCACCTGGTGGATCACAGAGCACAGAGCACCGAGCACCTGGTGGAACACAGAGCACAGAGCACCGAGCACCTGGTGGAACACAGAGCACAGAGCACCGAGCACCTGGTGGAACACAGCACAGAGCACCGAGCACCTGGTGGAACACAGAGCACAGAGCACCGAGCACCTGGTGGAACACAGCACAGAGCACCGAGCACCTGGTGGAACACAGCACAGAGCACCGAGCACCTGGTGGAACACAGAGCACAGAGCACCGAGCACCTGGTGGAACACAGCACAGAGCACCGAGCACCTGGTGGAACACAGCACAGAGCACCGAGCACCTGGTGGAACACAGAGCACAGAGCACCTGGTGGAACACAGAGCACAGAGCACCGAGCACCTGGTGGAACACAGCACAGAGCACCGAGCACCTGGTGGAACACAGCACAGAGCACCGAGCACCTGGTGGAACACAGAGCACAGAGCACAGAGCACCTGGTGGAACACAGAGCACAGAGCACCGAGCACCTGGTGGAACACAGCACAGAGCACCGAGTACCTGGTGGAACACAGAGCACAGAGCACCGAGCACCTGGTGGAACACAGCACAGAACACCGAGCACCTAGTGGAACACAGAGCACAGAGCACCGAGCACCTGGTGGAACACAGCACAGAGCACCGAGCACCTGGTGGAACACAGAGCACAGAGCACCTGGTGGAACACAGAGCACAGAGCACCTAGCACCTGGTAAACACAGCACAGAGCACCGAGCACCTGGTGGAACACAGAGCACAGAGCACCGTGCACCTGGTGGAACACAGCACAGAGCACCTAGCACCTGGTGGAACACAGAGCACAGAGCACCGAGCACCTGGTGGAACACAGAGCACAGAGCACCGAGCACCTGGTGGAACACAGCACAGAGCACCGAGCACCTGGTGGAACACAGAGCACAGAGCACCGAGCACCTGGTGGAACACAGCACAGAGCACCGAGCACCTGGTGGAACACAGAGCACAGAGCACCGAGCACCTGGTGGAACACAGAGCACAGAGCACCGAGCACCTGGTGGAACACAGAGCACAGAGCACCGAGCACCTGGTGGAACACAGAGCACAGAGCACCGAGCACCTGGTGGAACACAGCACAGAGCACCGAGCACCTGGTGGAACACAGAGCACAGAGCACCGAGCACCTGGTGGAACACAGCACAGTGCACCGAGCACCTGGTGGAACACAGCACAGAGCACCGAGCACCTGGTGGAACACAGAGCACAGAGCACCGAGCACCTGGTGGAACACAGCACAGAGCACCGAGCACCTGGTGGAACACAGCACAGAGCACCGAGCACCTGGTGGAACACAGAGCACAGAGCACCTGGTGGAACACAGAGCACAGAGCACCGAGCACCTGGTGGAACACAGCACAGAGCACCGAGCACCTGGTGGAACACAGCACAGAGCACCGAGCACCTGGTGGAACACAGAGCACAGAGCACAGAGCACCTGGTGGAACACAGAGCACAGAGCACCGAGCACCTGGTGGAACACAGCACAGAGCACCGAGCACCTGGTGGAACACAGAGCACAGAGCACCGAGCACCTGGTGGAACACAGCACAGAGCACCGAGCACCTGGTGGAACACAGAGCACAGAGCACCGAGCACCTGGTGGAACACAGCACAGAGCACCGAGCACCTGGTGGAACACAGAGCACAGAGCACCTGGTGGAACACAGAGCACAGAGCACCTGGTGGAACACAGAGCACAGAGCACCTGGTGGAACACAGAGCAGCTTCACATTTGCAATACATTACTTTGGAAACCAGTTGCCAAGAAATATACTGTAACACTACCAGAAGAAGATAATATTGTATCTTTGTAGAAAACATTGCTAAGGTTATTTTAGCATACATATATTAAATACGTTTCTGGAGATGATACTAAGTATTTTCATGAAAATTAAGGAGTACTTAGTATAATATTCGAACTGATTAACTGCGGCAAGCCTGGCATCAGAAGATGACCTCCACGGCTGGGGTAAAGAGCAGTCTCGCCTCGATCTACCTCCACACACATGTAGGTACGCGCTACTCACTTGCGAAAATGTTATAAAGTCAAACCTCAAAGCAAATTATTACATTTTAGGATTTTGGCAATTGCTTAATGAAACTTTATAACATTTAAATTAAATCAAAAATAGTAGCTTTATATGTAGGCCTACATTTAAATAGGGTTTTATAAATAATATATAATAAAATATAATATACTTAAATAATAATACAATTTATATTTTATAAATTAAATAATATTAATTTACAACTGTTTGTAATACATATTAGACTTTCACTTATTTTTACTATGAGACATTTTTAACTGTTATATTTCCTATATGCTAAAATTTTGTTACGATTTAAAATGTGGGAAGAAAACTGGGTTCGTAAGGGATAGCGCAATGATGTTTTACTACAGTTTTATTGATTACAAATATTTACATTAATAACAAATCATTTTACTTAAAAATGTCCGATCTCAAATCACTGGCACTTAAAATTGTTTATCCTCAAGTCACTCAATGTCTGTCCAGTCCGCAGATCGCACTCCTCACTGGAGCTGGGTCGCCCCTCACCTCGCGCCTGTCCTCACACAGTCTCGCGCCACTCAGTCGCACTCTCAGGGGAGGTGGGGGTCTCTCCCCCTCTTGGCCGATGTCGCACTTCACTTCGCTCGGAGTCCGCTGAGAACTGCCACGGAGGCCGCCGTCACTGGCGTCCTTCTCGAACAGACGAGAGCAGCTGTGACGAGTCGCGTCATCCCGGGCCGACCCGACGCCCGAACAGTCGAGAATAAAGTCGCTCGCTCACGCCACTCCGCGCGGCGGCCCGCGGAATTCCCAAGGCCGCTCAGCGACAGGTAACGGCGCCGAGGCAGGATGCTGCAGGGTGGAGGAGGGGAGAGGGGGTAGCGACGACCCTTGGCACACCAGGCATGCCTTATGTATGGCACACGTGACACAGCGTGAAGTCAGTGGCCGTGCGGGGCCGCCAGCCAGCTCCGAGCCTGGCGCGTGTCGCGGTCCTGTCTGCGCTCGTAACAATATTAATTGCTACATAAATCAATAAAACAAAAGTTTTTGGGGAAGATTATAAAAGTAGCCTTAAGTATTCTATGCTGTTGTGTAAATAATTTACCAGCCAATAATTTTCTTTATAAAATGTTCCTAAATTATGACATACAAATGTACCATAAAATATTTAGAATGTTAAAAAGTATGCAGCAGAAAATGGTTTGCAAAATATTCGTGATATTTAATACCATACTTTATTATAAATGCATTAAAATCAAATAAATTCCCCAACTTCAAAATAGTATGGCTATCACTTACAGCTCTCCAACTGCCCTGGAATGTTGGCATGAGTGTACTTCTACTAATGTTCTCTTTTTGGAAGAGATTTTTAGACTACATAGTATATAATAAATGTTAATTAACATTATATTCAATTACAAAACCAGCGAGCATGTCGTAATCACAGTTTTTTTTATTAAAATATAAATCATGTCTTAATGCAATATTCAATAAATGGAAATAATAAAATATCAACTTAAACGAAACATAAAAAAAAAATTAAATTCTTGGATTTTAGAGGAATTGTTCTTATCTCAGAAGTTTTTTTCTTTTAATGGATTCAAATTACTTGATTTTCTGTATTAACTTTTTCTATCCTGACAGCTACATGCAAAAAAAAAACGCCTCTACGCATCGCCCATTTTGAAAGTAACAGCACACAGTGTGATGAAGACTGCGGCAACGAGGCTGGCCAGACAGCCCACACGCCTGCCCGCAAGGGGGGGGGGGGGGGGGTTGTGTGTAGCGCCCATCCCTTCATTACCGCTACACGCCTAACCCAATTATCAGCGGTGCCTCGCTACCCCCTCCACTTCCCGCTGAGCCCGGAGAATTCCCCGTGGCTCTCGAAGGTTCCGCACATTCCGGGGGCCCGTCTGCGTGAAGTGGCGTAACTAGGACTCTGTTATTCTCGCAGCTTCGACCTGGGCACACACACTGTGCGCAGAGCGTCAGAGAAAACAACGCGATTTGAAAATTACTCAAGATATACGAGTGGGGTCTGTTTACAAAAAGCATTTAATAATTCGCTGAGGGCCGAAGAGTACTTATGATCTCAGATTAAGTTTTTTAATTTGTATTTTTATGAGTTAAAATGGCTAAAAGGCGTGTTTTTTCAGAGTAATTTTTAGGCGTAAAACAACCAGTACAGATTGTTGAAAGCACTTAAGGGACTTGCATTACATCTTTACCTTCATTGATATGTTCCGGTTACCGCTAGAATATCACACAGCTGTCCTGTGCACTGGGAGAAGACTGCGCGCCAGTCCAGAGGCGACACCGCGCTAGAAGCACCATCTTCCCGCCTCACTAATACACAGACACCCCCGACGAGACCGGACGTGGCAGGCACATAGACGGGAGCGTGGCGAGGAGTGTGGGGGTGAATAAGGCTGGCGGTGTTACCGGCGGGGGAGTGAGCCCTTGGCGAGCGATAGTGGGCGACGAGCGTGGATACTGGTGCATGTAGGACTGTGCTGTGTGCTACGAGCAGTGAGTGGTGGGAGGCAGTGAGTGGTGGGAAGACAAGGATGTGCGGTGAGAGACGAGCTGTAGGGAGGTGAGCTCCTGTGGAGACTTAACAATGTGATGGATTTGTTGACATTACAAGTAAAAATTAACTGAGAAATAAAACTATAGTTAATTTAATAGGCTAGACTTTAGAATTTGATGTAAGCTTTTGGACATATGCCATTGATAAAGCACATGTATGTCTGTATGGCGTCTGTATGGCGTATGTCCAATGACATCAAGTCATGCACTCCCATTGCACAAATCTTTCAAAGATAATAGCCTTTAGAACCTGTTTCCCTACTCGTTACAGTAATTATTAGTTTAGATAGCTTCATACACACTCGTGGAAACAATAGCTTGTTACGATTTTATACATCATGAATGACGTCACAGATAATTATTCGATAATAAATGATACTCTATAAGTAATGAAAATTGAATTGAAAAAATAAAATATACCAAGCATCAGTACGTTTCATTTTAAAAGCATAAACAGCTAAAATTTAGTTTATTTTCATTATTTTGTTATAATTACAACTTGATTATTGTTAATTCGATGAAAACTGTGTTTGCTTGTATTCTTTTACGACTTGTTTTCTGTAAGCATTTTAGGTATTGCGTGTATGGAATGGCCACTTTTATACCTCTGGGTATAATATAAAGTATAGAAGAATTTGGGCATCATCAAGAATGGGCTTAAAACGGGGAAAAAGATAGCTACATATATTTCCGAATAAAATATTTAACAATAATTCGTTAAAGTCAAATATATATTACAAACAAATGTATATATGTTTATTCTTTATATATATATATATATAATATTCATTTAAATGTAGAACTGTGTTTTTTTAATATGGAATTTTCTTTTTCACTTTGTTTTTGACATTTTAGCAAAGCAAAGGCGTTACAAATCTTTGAATGAAATTTTGGCTCCATTAGTATAACAATCAGCTTCACCAAATATCATAATTAAATGGATGTACTTTATTTTAAACTTAATCTAGCAGTGTCACTGTCTACTTGCTCACATCATGTATGTTAAGATTATCATACACAACACACAACAACAACAACACACACACACACACACACACACTTTCGCAGTGTCACCACAGTTGTAATCTAGAATTTTTAAACACGGGAGTGTATCACATACAAAGTTTATTGTTATAATTGCTCTTTTTTTTCTCGTGAAACCATTAAATGTTGGTTTTAAATGCCACTCGTTCGGTTCAATAATAGCATTTTATTTATAAAACTGGAACAATATTAGTTGTTTTCATACGTTACGTTGTCGCTATCCCGTAATTGCCACTCACGATCTCTTAGGAGGGGAGGTTATCGGGAAACCCTAGTTGCCTGCACGATAGTAGTAGTTGGAATAAACTATTCTTGCTCTCGGGAGCGCTACGGGGTCCACTCAGTTCCGAGACTGCGTGTGTGTGCAGATAAGCCCTGAGAGACGACTGAGAGCCGACTGCGTCTGCGTGGGTGCGTGTTAGGACAAGCGCGGGTGCTGACGCGGGTTGCGTAAGGCGTGACGCAGCGGCGCCTGGCGGCGACTCCCGCGCCCCCCCCCCCCCCCCCGCCCACGTGTCACTCGAGCCAGGGGGAGGGGTAGAGGGGCGGTGACGTCAGCGCGGGCGGCCAATGGGCGCGCGCCTGGCTTCGATCGCCGCGGCGCGCCTGCCAGCCCCGCCAGTCGCGAGACAGCGCGCAGACAGCTGCAGTCATGGCCTTCATGATGCCCGTGGTGAAGAACGACTGGGACATCTACAAGTCGGCGCGGTCGCGGCGCAGCTCCGAGTGCTCCAACCCGCAGACGTGTCGCAGCCGCAAGGTGAGCGAGTGCTCCAAGTCGGAGTGCCCCAGCCTGTCCACGTCTCCGGGCAGCGACCTGGCCGTGGGGTCCCCGGCGCACCGCTCCGTGTCCCTGGCCGTCGCCTCGCCGCAGTCGCCCTGCGCCTCGCCGCCCAAGGCGGGGTCGCAGTCGTCGCTCAACAAGTTCCACAGCCGCCTGGTGGACCGCCTGAAGCGCTCCTTGCGCTCCAAGGAGGAGGGGGGCGCGGCCTCCTGAGACCAGGACACGGGGCAGCTGCTGCGGCCCCAGAGGACCGCGACGACGCCTGTGTCTGTGCCCCGTGCTCGCTCGCAGCCGCGGCGCGCCGCCTCGTCGTACCCCGGGTCGGGCAGCTGGGGCCGCGACTAGGCCTGTGTCTGTGCCCCGTGCTCGCTCGCAGCCGCGGCGCGCCGCCTCGTCGTACCCCGGGTCGGGCAGCTGGGGCCGCGACTAGGCCTGTGTCTGTGCGGGAGTGCGGGTCTGTGATATTAGGCTTAGTGCGCGGCTGGGGGAGTGACAACACTCTAAATACACTATGTAGGGCGTTCATACGTTTGCACTGACAACAAGAAAAGTTTTTTTTATTATCGGCTCATCTGCTTCAGCCTTGTCTGCAGTTGTTTTGATTGTTGCTGGACGTGTGCTGTGGACGGGACATCGCAGAACAACTTCTATACGGTAGTTACCTTACATTCCAGTTAAGCTTGTAGTGAACTGTTTGTTGCGAAGTGTTATTTTTTAACTGTAGATATTTATAACCCGTAGGGCCTACATTATTTGTTGCGAGTTTAGTATTAATTTTTGACTAAAAATAATGCCAAAAGTAAAATAACATGTTCCTGAATATAATAACATGTATGTATAATAGACGTGTTGTGTTAGTGTTCATAAATATTTAGTTCAAAATTGAGATGGTTAGAAGAAATTTTGTAACTGCCTTCAAACAAATACGCTACAACCATAAGCTACAGCTAGCTAAATGAATCGTGGTAGAACATAATTAGTTTTATTTATTCTCTTCAATAAAATTAAATGTCAATAGGTTTACTTCTGATTACTTTTAGCATTACATTTTGAAAAAAAACTTACGTTATTTTTGTTTTGAAAACAAAATGTTCATTTGAATCTACTGTAAATTGTATATATTTTTGTAATTATCTGAGACTGTCTTATTGTAAGTTACTAAATTATTACGCTTAGACATTAGTTAATGTTAATTTTTCACCAAAAATTAAATCGGCAACTAAGCTTACGGGTTACCACGAGATGTCTCATCAGCTGCAATAATGTAATTAATATCCCTGCTGTATTATTGCAGTCAGGAAATTAGTGCTATGATTATTAAGTTTATGTGATTATATTACAAAACCGTTCACTATTTTTTACACTGTACCGCATTTCGATAGTGAAGTGCGTAATTTTTGATGTGAAATACAAATCAATGCTGAAAATGTGGTTTTTCATTTATTTAAAGTTGGTACCTATTTCATTTATTTAAAGTTGGTACCTATTTCATTTGATACAAAAAATAATTATTAGCTTTATTTAATAGAATGCTCTGACGCATTATTTTCGAAGGTTGAAAAGGCTAAAAACAGTAGAAGCGTGTGGGTGATGAAATGATGCAACAGTGTTTCAACACAACACCCAGGAGCTATGTTTATTTTCCTTGGAGCGAGGCACGTGACGTGTCAAAGACAGGTGTGCCACCACACGAGCATGCCGGGTTATTATCGTAGCCTCGCGCGGACCCAGGAAGTTGGTGACCTGCTTGCCGCGGTGGAAATTTCCACTCGGCTCGCCGACCAATAGGAGAGCGCGCACCGGAGGCTCGAGAGATTGTTTCCCTTCCCCCTCCTCTCCCCTGCCCACTCCTCCTCGCATGACCTCACTGGTAGAAATCGATAGTAGACTTCCCAGGCGCTTTGCAACGGAAAGAAAAAAGCTAAGGAATGCTTGCAATTTTTATTCGCCAGCAGTATCTGTTACGTATTGACCGTGTTTAAAAATATATGTCCGTTTAAACTTATTTCCAGCGACTGTTTTTTTATGCCTATTATTTCCCCCTCCTCATTTGGCGAAGCAGTTATTTATGTAGTAATAAGTACTTAACCGAAGTTGTGAAATAATGGAAAGTTTTAAATCAATATGAAATTTTATCATGTCCGTATCAGGGCAGGGAAATGGGGTTCAAACAGGGCATTTTCCTCGACAAGTCAAAATACGTGTGTGCGTTTGTAATGCATATCTTCTCAACACCACGTAACGTGCTCAAATCATAATTTTTCTTTTAAAAAATTCTGCGCATTTATCCATTAAATTCAACTCTTGTTATTTTCCATTATATTTTAAATGTCGCTCAATCATTGAAACTACTAATGTGGGACTACGTGTTACATAATCACTTATTATTTTCAGTTAAAATTACGACCATGCAGAAACCCAAACGGGTTCATTGCGGATGTTATATTATTACAGTATATATTATATTAAAATATATTTGTTATATATGTGTAATATATTCGTTATAACATTTGCGTATTTGGTCACCGTAAAAGAAAATAAAAGCCAAACAATAAAAGTTAATTTTTCCCTCATTTTTACCTATGCAAGATATTTTATTAATTTTTCCTGTCATTGAGCTCACAGCAATGAAACTGGTATGCCAACTTGAGGTACGTTACTTGAAAGGCTGATTGTAGGGCCCGGGTTGCGTTCTACATGCAAGTACGTTTTACTCAACGGCGATAGCGAAACTGCAGCCAAGAAAAATAAAAGAAGCCCGTGTGGCACAAAGAAAATAAAAAAAAATTGTTTTTAATGGCGTATTCGTATTTTACAACATGGCTAATAATGCATTGAAGTTATATTTTACTACATGCCGTTTATCCTACTTTGTAGGAATTTGTACTTTTATTTAAATAGGTAATAACTTGAAACGTATTTAGATTTTAATAATCCCACAAACTGGCAACAAATGATAGCATCACGAAAGGCTTTCCCTACGCATTAACATAGCCATAAAACATGTACTTAATTGAAATATATTTGTTAGCATTATAAGATTATAAAGAACGAAGTCTCGTACGGTATGCTAAGTGTGTAACTTAGAGGTGTTGCTAAGCTAGTGTCTGGTTCTCGCGACAGCTAACCTCAACTATCTGTTTTGATTTGTAAAATCACATTGAAACTGTCCAAAATAAGTGTAGGCGTGTGTGTGTATTAGACGGGAATATTTATGTTTGCATTTTAAAATATAAGCGTAAACAGTTTTCATTGTTATTTATAACGGTAAATTATATCACTAATATATCAACATTTTACCCTTTTTCGTTTGTTTTAATGCGAGAATGACACGGGGCGAGCCCGGACAGTGACAATGCGAGAATGACACGGGGCGAGCCCGGACAGTGACAATGCGAGAATGACACGGGGCGAGCCCGGACAGTGACAATGCGAGAATGACACGGGGCGAGCCCGGACAGTGACAATGCGAGAATGACACGGGGCGAGCCCGGATAGTGACAATGCGAGAATGACACGGGGCGAGCCCGGACAGTGACAATGCGAGAATGACACGGGGCGAGCCCGGAAAGTGACAATGCGAGAATGACACGGGGCGAACCCGGACAGTGACAATGCGAGAATGACACGGGGCGAGCCCGGACAGTGACAATGCGAGAATGACACGGGGCGAACCCGGACAGTGACAATGCGAGAATGACACGGGGCGAGCCCGGACAGTGACAATGCGAGAATGACACGGGGCGAGCCCGGACAGTGACAATGCGAGAATGACACGGGGCGATCCCGGACAGTGACAATGCGAGAATGACACGGGGCGAACCCGGACAGTGACAATGCGAGAATGACACGGGGCGAGCCCGGACAGTGACAATGCGAGAATGACACGGGGCGAGCCCGGACAGTGACAATGCGAGAATGACACGGGGCGAGCCCGGACAGTGACAATGCGAGAATGACACGGGGCGAGCCCGGACAGTGACAATGCGAGAATGACACGGGGCGAACCCGGACAGTGACAATGCGAGAATGACACGGGGCGAGCCCGGACAGTGACAATGCGAGAATGACACGGGGCGAGCCCGGACAGTGACAATGCGAGAATGAAACGGGGCGAGCCCGGACAGTGACAATGCGAGAATGACACGGGGCGAGCCCGGACAGTGACAATGCGAGAATGACACGGGGCGAGCCCGGAAAGTGACAATGCGAGAATGACACGGGGCGAACCCGGACAGTGACAATGCGAGAATGACACGGGGCGAACCCGGACAGTGACAATGCGAGAATGACACGGGGCGAGCCCGGACAGTGACAATGCTGGCGAGAGAATGTGCGAGTGGGGAAGCCTTTTCACAGACGAGAGAGCCAAACTCCCGATCGTGCATCTTCGGTTTTTTTTTTGTTCATTGTAACTCATGATAACTAATGGTCAATTAGGTTAGGTTAGCTACATTATAAATACTTTAAAACAATGTGGACGGTTGATTTGGTTAGGATAGCTACATTAAAGATACTGTGAAATCATGTAAACGGTATCCTAGCGCTGGAGTACATATTAAAAAGTTATTTGCTAAGCAACCATAAAATTATTTTACAGGATTTTTAATGTAGCTATACTTACCTAATATAACCAACCATCCACAGTGTTTTAAAGTATTTATAATGTAGCTAACCTATCCTAATCGACCGCAAAATTTAATGCCACACCGATTTATACAATGAGATAGAACGGCGTATGACGTATGAGAAAGCTACATCCCAAATAAATACACTTCGGGGAACTTCGGGTGTGGCTCTCTCGTCTGTGAAATGCAGGCTGTTCCCCTGCAGGGGGCGTGGCCTGTCTCACGTCACAGCCCAGAGCTAGGAGGCTCTGCACAGCCTCGCTGAAGAATGAACACGCCCTTCCAGGGGTGGCGCTATAGCCCTGGTTTCTGTGGCAACAGTTCAGACACTGCTTTTCTTAGCGTAGAGGATTTTTTTTTTTAATTATACCTGAAACATTGTATTTCAACCAAGAGCATTATCTGATACTATTCAGTTTTTTAAGTCCAGGGAAACAACATTTTTATCAACAATTTTTCTTACGTCATTTAATATTAAAATTTTTGTCTTTCTTTGAGTATAACACATAATTTAATGGAAGCTTTGTTATGAATAGTGACACACTGTTACGAATAATATATTCTCTTGTAAAATAATGATTAGGTTTTTAATATTGGATGATTTTTTGCTTGCAGAGTGACTATAACTAATAAATTGTCAATATACACTATTTCATAGTAAAACAAATCCCTTTCGGCACAGCCTACAGGCGTAGGTAGATTTCGAACTACCTGTTTATCCTGGGAAAATGTTGGAAACTTCTTGAATATTTTAAAAACGCCTTACATCCTATACGTTCTCCAATATTCCAAAATGATCGATTGAACATTTTCTCATGTTCCATTTAGCGAAAATATTTTGAATATTTTATCTCAATGCATTCAGCACTGAATAGCTTAAAACGAATTACATATTATGGCCACTAAGGTAGAAATAGATATTTTTTTAATCTTCAGGCACTATTATTTTACATCCCTTACACTAATACGTGGTCGTATAAAAAGTTTATATATATATATATATATATATATATATATATATATATATACACACACATATATATACATATATATATATATACATATATATATATATATTAATTTCAACCCGTTATTATGGTAATAGTTTCGTAAAAAAAATTCTCAGCCAAATTTTTTAAATAAAGTTTAGGATTTTTACAATAAATTACAGCGAACTTGATAGTAATAACATTTTTTTTGTCTTTCAACCCTTGTTATTTCCACTCCTTGCAGTAATAGTTTGTTACATAAAAACTAACTTCAGACAGATGTTTCAGACAATCTTTAAAAAGCTAGATTGAAGTAATTTGTTCAACAGCGACTGAATTTACTACAACTCTGTATAACGAAATTTTTTAATACATAATTTTAAAATAAGAATCAATTGAGAGAGACAAAATTAAACCACCACTTGCTAATGGAACCACATATGAGTGAGTGCGTCAAAACTAAAGAACCACCTGCACGTTGTACCACATATGAGTGAGTGCGTCAAAACTAAACAACCACTTTCCCGTTTAACCACGCATGAGTGAGAGAGACAAAACTAAACCACCTCTTGCCCATTGAACGTATGAGTGAATGCATCAACACTAAACCAGCACTCGCACGTGGGCGGTGGGCCGCTGTGTGTGCTAGGGCAGGGATGCAGGCTGTCATGCAGTGCCGCGCTGTCTGGTAGAGGCATGGCGGGGGGCAGTGGAGCTGACCTGCTTGTATCGATCCACACAGTTCCGCGCTGTGGTGCGCCGCGCATCTGGAATACTACTGCCATGCGCTGAGTATTGTAAAGGGGCTGAGGCGGCGACTATGCTGGGTTGGTGGCCCCAGCCGCTGGTCTAATACCCTCCCAGGGAGCGATTCCTACCAGTTCTGTATGTTAAAAGCTCTGGAATGTTTAAAAGAAAACTGGAAGATACTCCCACACTACCTTTCAAGGGCGCATATTGGGAGGGGAATGTTGAGAAAAGCCGGCCGTAAGGTCGAAATAATCTGCCATGCGCTTCACTGCTATTCCCACTTTTGGATGCTAAACATTTTTTTATTTATATACTCCAGTTTTATTTGACTATTTATTGTGAATCATTTATTTCTACACTTGTATTTTGTTTCACTACCTTTCTATAGATAAACTAAATCTTATTCCTATATCTATCCAAGAAGGTCACTTACTTAGTAACTTTGTTATTCATAAATGCAACTGGAGTCTGACTCGACAGTCACTGTCTCTGTTGCTTAACCAAGCGCCACTACTCCGAACACTCTCTCGCCACTCCACCAGCACCTGAAGCCAGTTGCCTCTCGCCAATCCACCAGCCACTGAAGCCTGTTGCCTCTCACTACTCCCCACCAGCACCTGAAGCCAGTTGCCTCTCGCCACTCCACCAGCACCTGAAGCCAGTTGCCTCTCGCCAATCCACCAGCCACTGAAGCCTGTTGCCTCTCACTACTCCCCACCAGCACCTGAAGCCAGTTGCCTCTCGCCACTCCACCAGCACCTGAAGCCAGTTGCCTCTCGCCACTCCACCAGCACCTGAAGCCAGTTGCCTCTCGCCTCTCCTCACCAGCACCTGAAGCCAGTTGCCTCTCGCCACTCCACCAGCACCTGAAGCCAGTTGCCTCTCGCCACTCCACCAGCACCTGAAGCCAGTTGCCTCTCGCCACTCCACCAGCACCTGAAGCCAGTTGCCTCTCGCCACTCCACCAGCACCTGAAGCCAGTTGCCTCTCGCCTCTCCTCACCAGCACCTGAAGCCAGTTGCCTCTCGCCACTCCACCAGCACCTGAAGCCAGTTGCCTCTCGCCAATCCACCAGCACCTGAAGCCAGTTGCCTCTCACCACTCCCCACCAGCACCTGAAGCCAGTTGCCTCTCGCCACTCCACCAGCACCTGAAGCCAGTTGCCTCTCGCCAATCCACCAGCACCTGAAGCCAGTTGTCTCTCACCACTCCCCACCAGCACCTGAAGCCAGTTGCCTCTCGCCACTCCACCAGCACCTGAAGCCAGTTGCCTCTCGCCACTCCACCAGCACCTGAAGCCAGTTGCCTCTCGCCAATCCACCAGCACCTGAAGCCAGTTTCCTCTCACCACTCCCCACCAGCACCTGAAGCCAGTTGCCTCTCGCCACTCCACCAGCACCTGAAGCCAGTTGCCTCTCGCCAATCCACCAGCACCTGAAGCCAGTTGTCTCTCACCACTCCCCACCAGCACCTGAAGCCAGTTGCCTCTCGCCACTCCACCAGCACCTGAAGCCAGTTGCCTCTCGCCACTCCACCAGCACCTGAAGCCAGTTGCCTCTCACCACTCCCCACCAGCACCTGAAGCCAGTTGCCTCTCGCCACTCCACCAGCACCTGAAGCCAGTTGCCTCTCGCCACTCCACCAGCACCTGAAGCCAGTTGCCTCTCGCCACTACACCAGCACCTGAAGCCAGTTGCCTCTCACCACTCCCCACCAGCACCTGAAGCCAGTTGCCTCTCGCCACTCCCCACCAGCACCTGAAGCCAGTTGCCTCTCGCCACTCCACCAGCACCTGAAGCCAGTTGCCTCTCGCCACTCCACCAGCACCTGAAGCCAGTTGCCTCTCGCCACTCCACCAGCACCTGAAGCCAGTTGCCTCTCGCCACTCCACCAGCACCTGAAGCCAGTTGCCTCTCGCCACTCCCCACCAGCACCTGAAGCCAGTTGCCTCTCACCACTCCCCACCAGCACCTGAAGCCAGTTGCCTCTCGCCACTCCACCAGCACCTGAAGCCAGTTGCCTCTCGCCACTCCACCAGCACCTGAAGCCAGTTGCCTCTCGCCACTCCACCAGCACCTGAAGCCAGTTGCCTCTCGCCACTCCACCAGCACCCGAAGCCAGTTGCCTCTCGCCACTCCACCAGCACCTGAAGCCAGTTGCCTCTCGCCACTCCACCAGCACCTGAAGCCAGTTGTCTCTCGCCACTCCCCACCAGCATCTGAAGCCAGTTGCCTCTCGCCACTCCCCACCAGCACCTGAAGCCAGTTGCCTCTCACCACTCCCCACCAGCACCTGAAGCCAGTTGCCTCTCGCCACTCCACCAGCACCTGAAGCCAGTTGCCTCTCGCCACTCCACCAGCACCTGAAGCTAGTTGCCTCTCGCCACTCCACCAGCACCTGAAGCCAGTTGCCTCTCGCCACTCCACCAGCACCTGAAGCCAGTTGCCTCTCGCCACTCCACCAGCACCTGAAGCCAGTTGCCTCTCGCCACTCCACCATCACCTGAAGCCAGTTGCCTCTTTCCACTCCTCACCAGCACCTGAAGCCAGTTGCCTCTCGCCACTCCACCAGCACCTGAAGCCAGTTGCCTCTCGCTGCTCCCCACCAGCACCTGAAGCCAGTTGCCTCTCGCCACTCCACCAGCACCTGAAGCCAGTTGCCTCTCGCCACTCCACCAGCACCTGAAGCCAGTTGCCTCTCGCCACTCCACCAGCACCTGAAGCCAGTTGCCTCTCGCCACTCCCCACCAGCACCTGAAGCCACTTGCCTCTCGCCACTCCCCACCAGCACCTGAAGCCAGTTGCCTCTCGCCACTCCACCAGCACCTGAAGCCAGTTGCCTCTCGCCACTCCCCACCAGCACCTGAAGCCAGTTGCCTCTCGCCACTCCCCACCAGCACCTGAAGCCAGTTGCCTCTCGCCACTCCCCACCAGCACCTGAAGCCAGTTGCCTCTCGCCACTCCACCAGCACCTGAAGCCAGTTGCCTCTCGCCACTCCACCAGCACCTGAAGCCAGTTGCCTCTCGCCAATCCACATAGCACCTGAAGCCAGTTGCCTCTCGCCACTCCACCAGCACCTGAAGCCAGTTGCCTCTCGCCACTCCCCACCAGCACCTGAAGCCAGTTGCCTCTCGCCACTCTACCAGCACCTGAAGCCAGTTGCCTCTCGCAACTCCCCACCAGCACCTGAAGCCAGTTGCCTCTCGCCACTCCACCAGCACCTGAAGCCAGTTGCCTCTCGCCACTCCCCACCAGAACCTGAAGCCAGTTGCCTCTCGCCACTCCCCACCAGCACCTGAAGCCAGTTGCCTCTCGCCACTCCCCACCAGCACCTGAAGCCAGTTGCCTCTCGCCACTCCCCACCAGCACCTGAAGCCAGTTGACTCTCGCCACTCCCCACCAGCACCTGAAGCCAGTTGCCTCTCGCCACTCCCCACCAGCACCTGAAGCCAGTTGCCTCTCGCCACTCCCCACCAGCACCTGAAGCCAGTTGCCTCTCGCCACTCCACCAGCACCTGAAGCCAGTTGCCTCTCGCCACTCCACCAGCACCTGAAGCCAGTTGCCTCTCGCCACTCCACCAGCACCCGAAGCCAGTTGCCTCTCGCCACTCCACCAGCACCTGAAGCCAGTTGCCTCTCGCCACTCCACCAGCACCTGAAGCCAGTTGCCTCTCGCCACTCCTCACCAGCACCTGAAGCCAGTTGCCTCTCGCCACTCCACCAGCACCTGAAGCCAGTTGCCTCTCGCCACTCCTCACCAGCACCTGAAGCCAGTTGCCTCTCGCCACTCCACCAGCACCTGAAGCCAGTTGCCTCTCGCCACTCCACCAGCACCTGAAGCCAGTTGCCTCTCGCCACTCCACCAGCACCTGAAGCCAGTTGCCTCTCGCCACTCCACCAGCACCTGAAGCCAGTTGCCTCTCGCCACTCCACCAGCACCTGAAGCCAGTTGCCTCTCGCCTCTCCTCACCAGCACCTGAAGCCAGTTGCCTCTCGCCACTCCACCAGCACCTGAAGCCAGTTGCCTCTCGCCACTCCACCAGCACCTGAAGCCAGTTGCCTCTCGCCACTCCACCAGCACCTGAAGCCAGTTGCCTCTCGCCACTCCACCAGCACCTGAAGCCAGTTGTCTCTCGCCACTCCCCACCAGCACCTGAAGCCAGTTGCCTCTCGCCACTCCACCAGCACCTGAAGCCAGTTGTCTCTCGCCACTCCCCACCAGCACCTGAAGCCAGTTGCCTTTCGCCACTCCCCACCAGCACCTGAAGCCAGTTGCCTTTCGCCACTCCACCAGCACCTGAAGCCAGTTGTCTAACGCCACTCCCCACCAGCACCTGAAGCCAGTTGCCTCTCGCCACTCCACCAGCACCTGAAGCCAGTTGCCTCTCGCCACTCCACCAGCACCTGAAGCCAGTTGCCTCTCACCAATCCCCACCAGCAACTGAAGCCATTTGCCTTCTCGCCACTCCCCACCAGCACCTGAAGCCAGTTGTCTCTCGCCACTCCACCAGCACCTGAAGCCAGTTGCCTCTCGCCACTCCACCAGCACTTGAAGCCAGTTGTCTCTCGCCACTCCACCAGCACCTGAAGCCAGTTGCCTCTTGCCACTCCACCAGCAACTGAAGCCAGTTGCCTCTCACCACTCACCACCAGCACCTGAAGCCAGTTGCCTCTCGCCACTCCCCACCAGCACCTGAAGCCAGTTGCCTCTCGCCATTCCCCACCTGCACCTGAAGCCAGTTGCCTCTCGCCACTCCTCACCAGCACCTGAAGCCAGTTGCCTCTCGCCAATCCACCAGCACCTGAAGCCAGTTGTCTCTCGCCACTCCCCACCAGCACCTGAAGCCAGTTGCCTCTCGCCACTCCACCAGCACCTGAAGCCAGTTGCCTCTCGCCACTCCCCACCAGCACCTGAAGCCAGTTGCCTCTCGCCACTCCCCACCAGCACCTGAAGCCAGTTGACTCTCGCCACTCCCCACCAGCACCTGAAGCCAGTTGCCTCTCGCCACTCCCCACCAGCACCTGAAGCCAGTTGCCTCTCGCCACTCCCCACCAGCACCTGAAGCCAGTTGCCTCTCGCCACTCCACCAGCACCTGAAGCCAGTTGCCTCTCGCCACTCCACCAGCACCTGAAGCCAGTTGCCTCTCGCCACTCCACCAGCACCCGAAGCCAGTTGCCTCTCGCCACTCCACCAGCACCTGAAGCCAGTTGCCTCTCGCCACTCCACCAGCACCTGAAGCCAGTTGCCTCTCGCCACTCCTCACCAGCACCTGAAGCCAGTTGCCTCTCGCCACTCCACCAGCACCTGAAGCCAGTTGCCTCTCGCCACTCCTCACCAGCACCTGAAGCCAGTTGCCTCTCGCCACTCCACCAGCACCTGAAGCCAGTTGCCTCTCGCCACTCCACCACCACTGGAAGCCAGTTGCCTCTCGCCACTCCACCACCACTGGAAGCCAGTTGCCTCTCGCCACTCCACCAGCACCTGAAGCCAGTTGCCTCTCGCCACTCCACCAGCACCTGAAGCCAGTTGCCTCTCGCCACTCCACCAGCACCTGAAGCCAGTTGCCTCTCGCCTCTCCTCACCAGCACCTGAAGCCAGTTGCCTCTCGCCACTCCACCAACACCTGAAGCCAGTTGCCTCTCGCCACTCCACCAGCACCTGAAGCCAGTTGCCTCTCGCCACTCCACCAGCACCTGAAGCCAGTTGCCTCTCGCCACTCCACCAGCACCTGAAGCCAGTTGTCTCTCGCCACTCCCCACCAGCACCTGAAGCCAGTTGCCTCTCGCCACTCCACCAGCACATGAAGCCAGTTGTCTCTCGCCACTCCCCACCAGCACCTGAAGCCAGTTGCCTTTCGCCACTCCACCAGCACCTGAAGCCAGTTGTCTCACGCCACTCCCCACCAGCACCTGAAGCCAGTTGCCTCTCGCCACTCCACCAGCACCTGAAGCCAGTTGCCTCTCGCCACTCCACCAGCACCTGAAGCCAGTTGCCTCTCGCCACTCCACCAGCACCTGAAGCCAGTTGCCTCTCACCACTCCCCACCAGCACCTGAAGCCAGTTGCCTCTCGCCACTCCCCACCAGCACCTGAAGCCAGTTGTCTCTCGCCACTCCACCAGCACCTGAAGCCAGTTGCCTCTCGCCACTCCACCAGCACCTGAAGCCAGTTGCCTCTCGCCACTCCACCAGCACCTGAAGCCAGTTGTCTCTCGCCACTCCACCAGCACCTGAAGCCAGTTGCCTCTTGCCAGTCCACCAGCACCTGAAGCCAGTTGCCTCTCACCACTCCCCACCAGCACCTGAAGCCAGTTGCCTCTCGCCACTCCCCACCAGCACCTGAAGCCAGTTGCCTCTCGCCATTCCCCACCTGCACCTGAAGCCAGTTGCCTCTCGCCACTCCTCACCAGCACCTGAAGCCAGTTGCCTCTCGCCAATCCACCAGCACCTGAAGCCAGTTGCCTCTCGCCACTCCCCACCAGCACCTGAAGCCAGTTGTCTCTCGCCACTCCACCAGCACCTGAAGCCAGTTGTCTCACGCCACTCCCCACCAGCACCTGAAGCCAGTTGCCTCTCGCCACTCCACCAGCACCTGAAGCCAGTTGCCTCTCGCCACTCCACCAGCACCTGAAGCCAGTTGCCTCTCACCACTCCCCACCAGCACCTGAAGCCAGTTGCCTCTTGCCACTCCCCACCAGCACCTGAAGCCAGTTGCCTCTCGCCACTCCACCAGCACCTGAAGCCAGTTGCCTCTCGCCACTCCACCAGCACCTGAAGCCAGTTGCCTCTCGCCACTCCACCAGCACCTGAAGCCAGTTGCCTCTCGCCTCTCCTCACCAGCACCTGAAGCCAGTTGCCTCTCGCCACTCCACCAGCACCTGAAGCCAGTTGCCTCTCGCCACTCCACCAGCACCTGAAGCCAGTTGCCTCTCGCCACTCCACCAGCACCTGAAGCCAGTTGCCTCTCGCCACTCCACCAGCACCTGAAGCCAGTTGTCTCTCGCCACTCCCCACCAGCACCTGAAGCCAGTTGCCTCTCGCCACTCCACCAGCACCTGAAGCCAGTTGTCTCTCGCCACTCCCCACCAGCACCTGAAGCCAGTTGCCTTTCGCCACTCCACCAGCACCTGAAGCCAGTTGTCTCACGCCACTCCCCACCAGCACCTGAAGCCAGTTGCCTCTCGCCACTCCACCAGCACCTGAAGCCAGTTGCCTCTCGCCACTCCACCAGCACCTGAAGCCAGTTGCCTCTCGCCACTCCACCAGCACCTGAAGCCAGTTGCCTCTCGCCACTCCCCACCAGCACCTGAAGCCAGTTGCCTCTCGCCATTCCCCACCTGCACCTGAAGCCAGTTGCCTCTCGCCATTCCCCACCTGCACCTGAAGCCAGTTGCCTCTCACCACTCCCCACCAGCACCTGAAGCCAGTTGCCTCTCACCACTCCCCACCAGCACCTGAAGCCAGTTGCCTCTCGTCACTCCCCACCAGCACCTGAAGCCAGTTGCCTCTCGCCACTCCCCACTAGCACCTGAAGCCAGTTGCCTCTCGCCACTCCACCAGCACCTGAAGCCAGTTGCCTCTCGCCACTCCACCAGCACCTGAAGCCAGTTGTCTCTCGCCACTCCCCACCAGCACCTGAAGCCAGTTGCCTCTCGCCACTCCACCAGCACCTGAAGCCAGTTGTCTCTCGCCACTCCCCACCAGCACCTGAAGCCAGTTGCCTTTCGCCACTCCACCAGCACCTGAAGCCAGTTGTCTCACGCCACTCCCCACCAGCACCTGAAGCCAGTTGCTTCTCGCCACTCCACCAGCACCTGAAGCCAGTTGCCTCTCGCCACTCCACCAGCACCTGAAGCCAGTTGCCTCTCGCCTCTCCTCACCAGCACCTGAAGCCAGTTGCCTCTCGCCACTCCACCAGCACCTGAAGCCAGTTGCCTCTCGCCACTCCACCAGCACCTGAAGCCAGTTGCCTCTCGCCACTCCACCAGCACCTGAAGCCAGTTGCCTCTCGCCACTCCACCAGCACCTGAAGCCAGTTGTCTCTCGCCACTCCCCACCAGCACCTGAAGCCAGTTGCCTCTCGCCACTCCACCAGCACCTGAAGCCAGTTGTCTCTCGCCACTCCCCACCAGCACCTTAAGCCAGTTGCCTCTCGCCACTCCACCAGCACCTGAAGCCAGTTGCCTCTCGCCACTCCACCAGCACCTGAAGCCAGTTGTCTCTCGCCACTCCCCACCAGCACCTGAAGCCAGTTGCCTCTCGCCACTCAACCAGCACCTGAAGCCAGTTGTCTCTCGCCACTCCCCACCAGCACCTGAAGCCAGTTGCCTTTCGCCACTCCACCAGCACCTGAAGCCAGTTGTCTCACGCCACTCCCCACCAGCACCTGAAGCCAGTTGCCTCTCGCCACTCCACCAGCACCTGAAGCCAGTTGCCTCTCGCCTCTCCTCACCAGCACCTGAAGCCAGTTGCCTCTCGCCACTCCACCAGCACCTGAAGCCAGTTGTCTCTCGCCACTCCACCAGCACCTGAAGCCAGTTGCCTCTCGCCACTCCACCAGCACCTGAAGCCAGTTGCCTCTCGCCACTCCACCAGCACCTGAAGCCAGTTGCCTCTCGCCACTCCACCAGCACCTGAAGCCAGTTGTCTCACGCCACTCCCCACCAGCACCTGAAGCCAGTTGCCTCTCGCCTCTCCTCACCAGCACCTGAAGCCAGTTGCCTTTCGCCACTCCACCAGCACCTGAAGCCAGTTGCCTCTCGCCACTCCACCAGCACCTGAAGCCAGTTGCCTCTCGCCACTCCACCAGCACCTGAAGCCAGTTGCCTCTCGCCTCTCCTCACCAGCACCTGAAGCCAGTTGCCTCTCGCCACTCCACCAGCACCTGAAGCCAGTTGCCTCTCGCCACTCCACCAGCACCTGAAGCCAGTTGCCTCTCGCCACTCCACCAGCACCTGAAGCCAGTTGCCTCTCGCCACTCCACCAGCACCTGAAGCCAGTTGCCTCTCGCCACTCCACCAGCACCTGAAGCCAGTTGCATCTCGCCACTCCACCAGCACCTGAAGCCAGTTGCCTCTCGCCACTCCACCAGCACCTGAAGCCAGTTGCCTCTCGCCACTCCACCAGCACCTGAAGCCAGTTGCCTCTCGCCACTCCCCACCAGCACCTGAAGCCAGTTGTCTCTCGCCACTCCCCACCAGCACCTGAAGCCAGTTGCCTTTCGCCACTCCACCAGCACCTGAAGCCAGTTGTCTCACGCCACTCCCCACCAGCACCTGAAGCCAGTTGCCTCTCGCCTCTCCTCACCAGCACCTGAAGCCAGTTGCCTCTCGCCACTCCACCAGCACCTGAAGCCAGTTGCCTCTCGCCACTCCACCAGCACCTGAAGCCAGTTGCCTCTCGCCACTCCACCAGCACCTGAAGCCAGTTGTCTCACGCCACTCCCCACCAGCACCTGAAGCCAGTTGCCTCTCGCCACTCCACCAGCACCTGAAGCCAGTTGCCTCTCGCCACTCCACCAGCACCTGAAGCCAGTTGCCTCTCGCCACTCCACCAGCACCTGAAGCCAGTTGCCTCTCGCCACTCCACCAGCACCTGAAGCCAGTTGTCTCACGCCACTCCCCACCAGCACCTGAAGCCAGTTGTCTCTCGCCACTCCTCACCAGCACCTGAAGCCAGTTGCCTCTCGCCAATCCACCAGCACCTGAAGCCAGTTGTCTCTCGTCACCTCGGTATTGAACACACCGCCCACTAATCCCATTATCGCTAGAGCGATGGACTGGTGCGGGCGAGACACGGTGACATCACGTGACCGGCGGCGAGATGACTAAACGAAAGCCGGTTAGGGTTATCGCCTCTTCTTTATGTTGGTATTTGGAATTTCAGTCAATTCTGAATTATTTGTTTATATTAATTCAACGCATTATGGAAAATGTCCTTTCGGTATCAGAATATTCAATTTTTTTGTTTCCAAATTTTATCTCTGGATGTTTTTATTTAGTATTTAATTTGTTGATTCTGTTAATTTATAATTTCAAGTTGTGTAGTAATTTCGAAGTGGCATTCGGAAGACACAGAGGTAAGTGCAACCAAGCCACCAGACTTAAAATGTTTGTGCTGGCTCGCCGAATCACAGAAATGGCTGGTGTATCTCATTTCATGACATGGTGTTTATGAAAGTAACCGGTGCTGACTTGTTGGTTGAGAGAGCCCAACTCGGCACGAGTTGCCTGCCCAACCCACGGACGTGCATGTTGCAACTGTTCCCCCTCTTCAGAGTCTCTGTGCACGTTGTGTTATCTCTGTTGAGTGGAAGAGGATGGACAGTGCTGGGAATGTTAAGAAGATCATATCTGCGGGATGAGTATAGAAAAACCATTGTACTAACGACTATTTAACATAAAGTGTATTAGGACAAATTAATAAATGTCCTGTTTTTTTTTCTACTTAAATATTTTGTGAACAAAAATTAAAGCATGCTATATAATAGTAATTTTTATTTAATAAATAAGTAAAACGAGAAATTACTTTTGGTATTTTTTTAAGTATTACCTACATCAACATATTTTAGAGTTTTACTTATCTTAAAAACCTCTAAAACCATTTCATCAAAAGAAAATACAGTTAAAATTTCCAAAAACCTATTTCGATGAGGTTTTTCAGTATTTGCTGAACTATTATTCACCACTAAGATGGTCAGCTGAATAAAGTTTGCATTCAGCCTTTACGACAGTTATACTATAGATCGTAGGGTAACTCACCTTCTTCTTTTCTTTTTTCAGCTCACAGATCAGCCTTCCTTTTATACCTCACAAGCTCTGTCCTGGAAATGTCTCGTAGCCCTCCAATGTAACGCGTCATCAAAGTCCCCAACTTAACTCACGAAACTGCGATTTAAAAAAAAAGGCATCCTAGTCACACCATTCACGCGACGGCACTCTGGGAACCTGACATACCCTCCGGAGAGACAGAGAGACATCCGGACTCCGTGGGTGGGTGCTGGTCGAAAGTGGCCGCTAATGGAAGGTCCTTGTACCTGCTCGTGCCTGCACCAGGAGGTTGGCTGGCTGGTCTCGTCTCTAGCAGTCTCGTAGCACTGGCCCCTCCACAAACACTGGTGCAGTTCCTCCATCAGTCCAAATGTACCATTTTCATTCGTCCCCTTTTCCTGCTCTGAATGTGGTAGGCCATGTCATTGAGTCCTTTCAACATTTTAGTTAAGCCTTTCGATGCCGCTTGAAGTTAAGGTCACCTGCCTTTCTTTCGTTGCGAGTGGTATAACTACCTAAAATCCCCTTCTTTAAATAAGTTTAAGTTAACCTTCATGTCATACATAGTCTTTATCTTGTCCCTAGCCAATCGAAGGTATTTTATGGGTCTCATCATGTATAAGTGCCACACACAGCTCCTGATGGTACATAGTCAGTGGTGCTGGTAGGTTCTTGGAGAGGGCAATATCAACTCCTATCCAAACTCAATACTTTGTCATCAGAAACAATTGGATGTGTTGGGCCCAATCTTGTTGGTGGTCAGCCACAACATTGGTAAGGTTTCCTCTGTATTCCTGTTTAACCTCTCCTTCATGCCATAAGACTCAGGATGTAAGGCAGTCGTCCTGGTCTTCTTTATCCCAAGTAATCGACACACCTCCTGGAATATATTTGACTCTAAAGTGCAGCTCCAAACCTCGACTCGTAGATGAGGTTGTTGAGTAGTGTCACCACCATGGTGGGGGTTTCCTATTTGGAAAGAGCGAAAGCTTCTGGCCACTTACTGAAATAATCCGTTGACACCATATTTAGTCTTGGGAAATGGTACAGCAATTGCTATCCCGTCAAATGGAACTTCAAAGTTGTAGGACCTCATTTTTCCACGACTCCGATGCTGTGGCCCTTTCCTGGCTGAACATACGTCACATTGTTTACACCAAGCTTCTACATCCTTATGGTACCTCAACCCGAAGTACTGTTGGCGAATGTTGGCTAGAATTTATTTACTCCAATACAACCACTCGAGGCCCTATCATGCATTTCTTTCAACACTTCTGGCACTAGGCTGGTCGTAAAGAGTAGTTGCATGACAATCAATCCCATTTGGACTATCCCACGCCCTCTTTAATAACCTATTCACCATTATTAAGTAAACCCATTGTTCACAAAAATTTTCACTGTTCTTCGGTCACAGAATATCTCATGCCATGATAGATTCATGTACCCTTATCTTATCAGTTTATAAAGGGTCCTAGGCCAGAGTCCTGTCTTTGTGTCACTTATAGGCCGGATGGACTCATTTATTTTCACTGTTAATGATATTTATATATTGGATGTTTTCGATTCCTTCATTATTTCCTGCCTTTTGCAATGGTTGCAGTCTACATCGTATGGTCGGTGGGAGAAGGCATTAGCATTGCTGTGAGTTTGCCTCTTCCTGTGTTCTATTCGGTGATCATACATCTGTATCTGTTCAATCTACCTAACGAGTTATCCCTCTGAGTTCTTGAACTGCAACAGCCACTTAAGTGCAGCATGTTCGGTGCATTCATGGAAATTTCTCTCTTAAAATACTTGTGAAAATGCTGCAGGGATTAAAATGCATATAAAAGCTTTTTTTTGTAACACTATGGTAAATTTTGGGTTTAGATAAAATTTTGCTGTATTACCCTGTGACTCGTTCAAATTCATTCTGAGCCTGGGAAAGTACAGTGCCTAGACCAGCTCCACTTGCATCTGTATGCTGATGGAGGTAGGCTAGTATGGGGCTATAGCAAAGTGCCTCCTAAAGTTTCTGAAAAGAACCCTCACACCCAGAAGTCCACAAAATTTGTATCTTATTCTCAGTCAGCTAATAGATTGGTCTGGCAATAGCTGGGAAACCAGGCACAAAGCACTTATAGTAAGTAAAAAACCCTAGGAAACTTCTACCTCATGTTTCTTTTGTAGCTTGTTGATATGTGCATGCAAGCATATTTTCAGAAACGTGTCGAGATGACGAGATAACCTTGCATGTAATTACGTCAGCCATAGCGTTTAAGTGAAGTACTTGGAAGAGTGTGCGTCCTAAAATGTGACACCGAAACTCCTCTACGCATGCTCAGTAGCCATGATTCCATTACTTTTTTAAATTCAAGCGCGCGTAGTGAAGAGAGCGTTCCCGCGCTCACGCACGCTTGCGCCTCCTGGTGAGTAACGGAACGCGGCCCCAGGGACGCGCTCTGCGCACTGTTGCCAGCTCTACCGCTCCCTCTCCCCTCCCGGCCACGCGGCAACAGCGTGACTGCGTGTCAGTTCGCGCCCGCCTGGCATGCGTCGTGCTTGGCTCCGTGTGGATGGCGGTTCCTAAGAGTGATCGGTGTTGGTTTACCGGCTGCAAGAACAGACGCACGCATGGAGTCCACAGCTTCTCCTTGTTTTCATTTCCCGTGAAAGACAAGAAAAGGTCAGTGTTTGGTGTGCCTTTGAACTTACACGCTGTGCTACAGTTGGCAACATGTTTTATATATGTACACAATAGCCACGTGACTGGATGTTATCAACTAACTGACGTTCTCAAGTTATTTACGTTTTGCCAATTTTGAAGCTAAACTAACACCAAATATAAATGATTAAATATCTGCCTCGTTAATCTAACTCGGAATGTTGATGCTTAAAGTACTTTCATTACTCTGGAAAAAAAAAATAGTAAAATAATACATTTGATCTTTTTTTTTTGTAATCTAAAAGCTGGTTTGGTATAACACTTGCAACTTAAATTCTGGAGTAAATTTGTCATGTAATTATATTAATTAATCATAAAGGCTATGCACTTACAACTCATTAAAACAAGTTTATTTTCACTCTGGTATTTATTTAAACATTTCAAGAGTTATAGTGCGACAACAAGGAAAAGAACCTACGCAGATCTCACTGCCAGCAGACGGTCATGTGATAAGCGCGTCAGGAAGTGGGGGGGGGTTAGTGATGGAGCCGCTGTCTGGCTAAAACCTTCGCGCTCGGCTGTCTCGCAGTCCGTATTACACGAACAGATCTAAGTAATGGCTTCTACGTCGGGATTGAAATCACGTATTGAATCTGGCACGCCATTGCGGGGAAAAGCTCGTGAGATTGTTTACAATTTTGCAACACATCTCAGTAAACAAAAACAGTTTATAAATTGACGTACAATGTCGCTGTAACAACAAGTGCTGCAACAGGTGTCTCAGTATCAACAGTTAGACGAATTCTAGCAGAAGGTAAGGCGAAATTAAAGAGCAAAAGCAGTTTAGCTTTTTCGACACCGATGGGTAAGAAAACAGAGCATAGGAAAATAATTGAAGTAGACTATTTTACATGTGGTGCCGTGCGGAGAAAAATTCACGACTTTTATACAGTCAGGAAATCGGTTCCGACGTTAAATAAGTTGACTAAGGGCCGATATTATGACCTCCGGCTAAATCCTCAGGTTAGCTAGCCGCCAGGTAAGGCTAGCCTCCGGTTAACGAACGAGGGGTGTATTATGACCCATACTTAGCCTGCGGTTGGCTAACCGGAACCTGACGAAGCGTGTGGTGTAATAATGGGTGTGTTGGTAATGAAATAAAACAGAATTTGGTAACTTTTGTTGCAAGACAGTTATTTTTTCTGGTAGAATGTTAGTCAGCTGTTTGTTTGTATTGTGATTCGGAATATTTACAGCTGCAGTAAAGAAATATGCCGCGAACTTTATCTTGCAACAGATATAATTAAATTAACCAAAAACTACTTTGACGTCAAACCTGCTTTGTATTAAACCATAAAATTACAATTTACGATTCAAAACCGTGTGTTTTCAACTTTACTCTTGTATTGGAACTCATGATTTTGTTAGGTTATATATTAAGCCAAAACTAACGAAGTAATTCTATACCAACAAATAAATAGGGATGACATTTTTGCTAGAGAACACTTATTTCTTTCATAAATTTATTTAATAATCAAATAATATAGACCCCGTTTCGGGAAAATACTTGTCAATTTTCATTTCACTGGTGTAGGTTTCATTTTTGTACTAATAGTTTCGTATCACGTATCCAAATGAATCCGATCCTGATGGAATTAGTTTGTGGTATAGGATGTTTGCTGTTTTAATTTTAATTTAGTAGGTCGAGAGATCCTAGATATATTCACTGGGGAAATAATTATGATTGTAAAATGTATACGAAAGAAATATATTTTTACAAGACCTGACATAATTTGTTTGCATCGTGATATGTTAGGTATTTTGTGTTGTGTACAGGATTTTTCAACATTCTAAATTAAAACAGCAAGTATAATGTAAAACAAGACCAACATATAAAGGGTCATGCCGATAGGATCAAGGGATAAACTTGGATACGGTAAACAGAATAATTCCAGTGCTGTTTTCGTTTTTCACTTGCGTGGCAGGTAGATAATAAGTACCTAATGGTTTGTAAAATAGGGAAGGGATAATTGGGTAACATTTATTTTCACATTCAATTGTATTTATTGAATTATAACCACGTCTGAAGTCGTATGAAGTGCATTTCATTCCCGGCATATGTCCACTGTATTACGAATAAAAATTCACAGATACAACTTCCACGAAAACACGCATTTTATAGGTACCTACCGGTAATAATAACCCTCGTTTTGCAATTTTAAAATTCACTTATTTACACATATTCTTAAGCAGGAACATTTAAGTTTATATACATAGCATACGTTTATGTACTTCGTGATCAATTAAAGTCAAATAATAATACACGACTCGACGAGAATAGAAAAGCGTGACTACACTTTCATGCCATGTAATTTTTAATAAAACTTTGACGAAAGCGAAGCATTTTACATTTAGTAATAAATTATTCCATCGCATCCTGCAAATATTCAATAGAATTCCTCAAATAGTCATCATCACTAACAACAACTAACCTCGCCTGATACATCGCCATTTTATTTTCTGTTGCTTAGCCTCCGGTTAAGCAGCTAGCGGCCGGTTCATCCACCCGCTAGGTTAGCCGGGACTTTAACTGGTAGGTAGACGTTAACAGGGAGTCATAAAACCGAAATAAGAGCTAGCCTGCGGTTAAATTTTAGCCAGAACTTTAGCCGGAGGTCATAAAACCGGCCCTAAGGCTTTTCAAGAAGACAACGTTTTGAACTGAAGCGAAAGTTGTTTAATAGGTTAGGGTTTCGCTGGAAAGAGTGTCAATCGAAGAGAAATATTTTGATTGAAAAGCCAGAAATAGCTGCTTGGAGAGGGCGCTACCTTGAACAAATGCGTGAGTTACGTGAGGCTGGCAGAACCGTAGTTCATGTTGACGAAACTTATGTTCATGCTACACACAGCGCAAGTTATTGTTGGCAGTCAGATACGGAAATAGGCGTCACAGAGTCCATTGGGAAAGGTCCAAGATTAATTATTGTTCATTAAAAGTTTTAAATGTTTGTGATTTAAACGAGTCGATACATGAATCTTCAATCAAAACACCATCATAAAATTAAACATCAAAATGGGAAAAACAATAACAATAATGCTATGCTATGAGGGACGTAGACTTTAATCTGGAAAACTAATTAAAAATTCTGAGGCGCAATTTAGTTGCCACTGTGGTCAAATGATGAAATGAAATGCATAAGTACGCCGTTGGTGTTCGTGTAAGACGGGCTCAGGCGTGACGGGTTGGTTTGCCACCCCTCCTTTCCCGCCGTGGTAGGGGAAGTCTGTGGATGCGCAGAGGAAAACCTGAGAACGCTCTTTTGTTCGTTGTCGCATGAAAGCCTACTCTTGAAACTGCTATAGCGAGTATTGGAATCAAGATTGTCGGGTTAACGAAAAGTTTCTTTGGAAGTGTGGTAAAGTTGTTTTTATTTTTTACGTCACTGGTAGAAGGCCAACCACAATGAGGGAAGGAGCATTTCTCATGAAAGAAGTTAATTTTTTCAGTCTATTTATCTTTTTTCTCTAGTTGATTGATGTGGACGTTACGTTACCTTTTACTGATAAACAATTATTACAGATGAGTTGTAAAGTTAGGCTCGAAAAATGGAAAAATCTAACATATGAAGAAAAAAATTAAGCAATAAAAAATAGTGTCCTGAAATACAATGTAAACTTTATTTCTTCCGGAGAAAGTACTACAAAAAAAATATTTATGAAAATGTTTACAGTTTCATGCTTTTTTATTTGAAAACTGTACACTTAAAAAGTAATTTTTGTTTAGAGTTTCTGCATAATTTGTTCCATTTGTGTATACTATGGGGTGAAAATAAATTTTGTGCAGTGTTAGTTGGTTTCAAAAAAAGGTTATGAATGTGTAGGTACACTGAGATTTTTATAATCACTCCAAGTCATTACAAAAAGTTAACTTTATGGACAATTTCATAGTAATTATTTTGGGAGAAAATTAGTAATTGTTTGGAGAAGCTGCTTCTGGGAAAATTCAATTTTTCATGTATCGAAAAATCTACTTTCAGCAGCTATCTTTTCTGTTATATTGTTTATTTAATAGTACGAGTGTGGGTTTTATTGGTTTGTGTGGATTCCAAGAATATTTTCCACATGTGCCTACCTGCATGGCAGGAAATGTAGGATAGGTTTGCAAAATAGGAAGAGGTAAAAAGGATAAATTTTATTTTCACAATCAAATTGTAATTGAGACAAATTCATATATAACTGGACTTATTTCGAGTGCATTTCAATCCCGGAATAGATGTACTTTTTTACGAATAAATGTGCATTATCTGATCAAAAAACACAATTAACAAATACTTATCATATTTCTACGCAGCATTAAATGTAAAGTAATGAAAAATTGCAAATATAACTGTCGTAAATATTTAAGAAAATTTTGACATTGTCAGTCACAGAAACAAATTAATATCGTTATACTTTCATTTACAAACTTTTTCTCACGAATTCACGAATTTTAGAGGTTGGTATGACACTCGTGTTTAATTTTTAAACACAGTAAATTGGACATTTTATTAAACCCATAGCATATGAGGTTCTGTAAATAACTTATTTTTCCTTTAGGATTCTAATTAATTTCAATCAGATATAACCTACGACTCCGTGATAGGCCTACCTACAATACCATGTGTATTTTTATCTGATATATACATCACATACTATAACGAGGTTAATAAGTTATTGCTGGATTTAAATGTAGATAACCTAATATAACTTAGGCATCCGCACTATTTTACAAAATTAAACAATAGCTTACGCCTACCTAACTTAACCATCAACACGATTTAAAAGTATTTCAGAACCACAATAGAGCCTCCATTTTCAACAAACCGAAGTTCAGAAGAACTACAAACTCTAAAATCTCTAACAGAGTTGCGATTCCACCAGTAAAGGAAGTGGTGGAATAATTCCGACAGTTAGTGACGTGATTCCGATACTTAATTCCGCTGGTAAGTGTTCAAGAATTGGGTTAGCAAATCTCTATTTGATATCAGTAATTCCTGTAGCGGAATTATTCCGACAGCGCCAAGAATGAGGTCCCTGGGGGAGCCGGACTGAGTTCCAGTCCAGCCACACACTGACTGGCCGAGATCTGCCTTGCACAGCCGGTCCAACATTGCTATGTCTGTCAGTGAGGCGGGATGACAGTGTGGTGTGTGGGATGACAGTGCAGTTTATGACTAGCGCCTAAAGACAGGCCCGTGCACAGAGTATGTGCCCGTACTATCAGCCGAAATCTTTCTGCGCATGCGCGGCAGGCCGGTGCAGGAGAACGGGAATCCAAAAGAAACAAAAGAAAAAAAAGTTGTTGAACGGCCGGGAAGGAGAGGCGACATCCCTTTTTTCGCGGGAATATGTGAGTTACGTGTTCGTCTTTTGTTATAATATTTATCGTTGCGGTAATATCGTGTGATAAAGTTTGTTCCTAAATGTTGTTGACATTTAGAAAACAGTGGTAGTTGGTTTTTTTTTTGGCGTTTTTCTGTTAAGGAACATTCCCGAAACAATATGTTTGCATGTTCTGACTAGTAGACAATTTGAACTTAACAATAGTTTACGAAGACATTTTTCTAAATGCCATTCTGAAATTAATTCGGTTCCAAGACAAAGAAAACCTAAAGGCGAAGGTTCATGTCAGTGTGAACTATGTGAAAAAAATTTGCACAGCTTTGAACACTTCGAAGGCATCAGCGCGAGAATCATCCTTGTCACGTGGATGTGCCAACAATAGGTAAAAAACACGTCAATTGCAGCATTTGTGACTTCTGTTCTGGAAATAGGACAATCAGGATTGATCATTTTTGTATTGTGCATGACATAGTTACTGTATACGAAACATTAGATTTTAGTTCGTTTTCAGACTTCATATTTTGGAAATATGAGAGAGAGAAAACAACGAATAGTTCGTATGTTAGAGCGAAGGGAGCAAAAAGGCATAATGATGGGACAAAACTGTATTCATATCAATGCAACCGTTCTGGTTATTACACCACGAAAGACAATGGGCAACGACACCTCAAGATACAAGGTACCTGCAAAATTAATGGTCTGTGTCCAGCTGGTATGCAGGTGACCTTAATGGTAGATGGGAAGTGTAAAGTTTATTTCTGTTCCACTCAAATTGGTCACCAGTGTGAACCAGGTCATTTGCGAATTCAGAAAAAAGATCGCGAAACATTGGCATCAAAACTTGCTTCCAGTATACCACCAGCTACTATTAAAGGTGAATTTCGTGATTCAGTTTGTGAAACATCATTATCGAAGTTACATTTACTGACCAATAAGGACTTGCAGAATATTGAGCGGGCATAAAACTTGAGTTCAAATGTAATGAGTAGAGACCTGCAAAATTCGCGGATTCATTGATCTCTAGGATAGACTCCACAGTCCTTTAAATACTCGCGGAAATGACACCTGTTCATTGTCTACTGACGCGTGAGACGTCTCAACTAGGCTGTCCGTAATTCGGCACTTTCTTGCTTTAGTGTTTCCCATTGGCTCACAGTTCCCCGGACAAAATGTGGGCCAATTGCAGAAGCGGTACGAAGGTATAGTTGTTTTGATGCTAGCCTATCGCGAAATGAATCCGCGAATTTTGCATGTCTCTAATAAATGAGGCATGCAGATGACGGGACAAGTGTCACTGCAAGGGTAAATGAAATGAATGAAAGTGATAGTCCCTGTGTTCTGATGTACAAACAACAGGGAGAAGAACACCCACTGCTACGGAAAGAGGATTTTTTCTTAGTTATAATGAACAGTGCACAATGTGTAATGCTTGAAAAATATGGTCCTGACTGTGTTTGTATGGATGGTACTCACAGTCTAAATAATTACAATTTCGAACTGATTACTCTGCTCGTCTTAGATGATATGAGGCAGGGCTTCCCTTGTGCATTTTAAATTTCTAATAGGTCAGATGAACATGTGTTCTCTATCTTTTTGCAACGTGTTAGTGAACGTGCCGGAATAATCAGACCAAGTGTTTTTATGACAGACATGGCAGAGTCTTTCTTCAATGCTTGGGTTGCAGTTATGTGTGCTCCAAATAAGCGGCTATTTTGTACCTGGCACGTAGATAGGGCATGGAGAAAAAACTTTATCAAAATAAAAACGAAAGCCAAGCAAGTAGAAATATACAAGTTGATCATAACAACTATTCTGGAAGAAAGGGACCTTGAAACATTTTCTTTGTTATTGAAGTCTAGTGTCGAAATGATGTGTGAGGATGATGAAACTGCTGAGTTTGGATTTGGAACATATTTTAGCACACACTATGTACCATGTAAATAAATGTGGGCATATTTCTATCGTCTTCACTGTGGATTAAACACAAGCATGCATCTTGAAAGGATGCATACAACTTTAAAGTATATTTATTTGCATGGAAAAAATGTAAAACGTTTGGACAAAACGGTTCACGCTATTATGAGTTTTCTTAGAGACAAACTGTTTGACAGATTACTTTTTATCCATAAGAGCAAAGTCACATCAAAAATTGCAAATTTGCGAAAACGCCATAAGGCTAGTTTATCGTTGAACGAGGCAGACGTTACAGAGCAGGATGGCTGCTGGCAAGTTTTATCGTCGTTAGCAGTGAAGGAAATCTACGAGGTACGCAAAGAGAAGGAGTCATGTGAGTGCAAAATGAACTGTGTGGAATGTAACACATGCATCCATCTTTACGCATGCAGCTGCTTGGACTCTGCAATCAAGTGGAATATGTGCAAGCACATTCATCTAGTTTGCCGTATAAACTAGCCTGTTTTGACAAGACTTTGCAATCAAGACGCAAATAATGTACTTGTTATTAACACCAACGAAAATTCAGACGGAGAGGCGGAAATGATTGCTGAAGAATTGTGTAAAAAGAAACCAAAAATTAATATCAGTCTGGAGGACAGGAAAAATATTTTGATTGCGAAGACCTCGGAAACAATACAATTAGCTCGTAGTGAAGATGCTCGCTCCTTTGCGCGCAGTAATGTTGGCTGTTCGACAGAACAGTGAAGCCCTGCCCTGTGGATAACAGCCAAGCCAATAAAAAAATTTCTCCTCAACGAATTTTTTCAACTAAGAAAATTAAAAAAAAAAAAGAAATAAAAACTCTTTAACGAAACCTACTCAACATCGCTGCAGGTGTAATTCTGCATAGTATGTCAACATAAGGTTTTTATTTTTTAATTATTTGAAGAGGAGTTTCATATATGAGTGAAGATTGCTTTGTGTCAAAAGTAGAATACCATGTGTTTGACAATAATTTTACTGTTTAATTTAGCTAGGACATTCGGCAAAATGAAAACAATAAATATTTGAAAAACTGTAGCGCATATGAAAAGGATTCCTAGTAAGTTGTGTATTGGAAACTCCAGAAGCTTTAATTTGCAACTCGAATGACTCGGACCAATCAACTCGGATATCCGGCGAGTAAAGTGTAATGATTTTGTTGGAATGTCAAGGTTTATGTTATATATTGGATAAGTCTGTTTATAATCTATGTAAGTTATTGTGCTCTCAAACCTAGCAAGGTGGCGTATCAGTAAAGAAATGGGATCTAAATCTGGAGGATGGGGGTTCGAATCTTGTTCGATCAAGCCTGATTTGTTGTTTAAATGTTTCCCGAAACCATTCAAAGCTAATACTGTGATAGTTTCTCAAATATGCTATGACCAAAAATTTACCTGGCATGGAATGTGTTTATTCGTTTCTAATGATCTTGTTGACGAATCGTAAAATCAAACCACCACTTTCATAACGTGTTGTGCCAAAACCTTTGTAATTGCTATTGTTCACATTCCTCATATATTAAATTTTTTGTCTTAATATTTTCATACAAGCACACATCATAAATACTCTGATACAGCCTATGTTGAAATATTTCTCAACGTATACCAAATGCATTGTTTCGGGCATTAATCAGACACTGACTTAATTAAACATTCTTGGCGCTTTAAAATATATTATGTTTGAATCCATATTTATATTCATTACAATCAGATTCAGTCACTGACCCGTTAAAAATATTCAATTTTTAACGCATAATAAATATATGTTCACAAATTTATGTTTATACATTTATGACGAGAATGTCCGTGAAATGATTGGTAAAGCGCAGTGGTGAAGGGGGAGAAGGGAGCGACGGAGAGACAGAGCGAGAGAGCGGTGAGCCAAGATTCCGGCTCATAGCACGGGCCTGTCTAGGCGCTAGTTAGTTTATGGGCCGGTGCAGAGCCTCCTAGATGGCTCTGGCCGGTGGCTCGGTGAGGCTGGATGTCAGCGGTGGCCGGACTGGCGCGCAGTCTTACGACGTGCATAGGGCGTCTATGAGATTTAGGCAGTAATCATAATGTTAGATGTTGGTGGAGAAATGAAGTTATAGGTGTAATGCAAGGCTGTTAAGAATCTTTACCGGGTGTTTCATGTCTTAATATTATTCTGAAGAAAAAAAAATGCTTCTTAGCCCTTATCACTTTCCTAAAAATAAATTTTAGAAACGAAATACTGAAACAGAACCGTCCATCCGCCTACAGCGCATCTATGCTTTTCGTAAATAACACCACTTCGATATATTAAGAACTTTTCAAATCGCGTGGATTCTTTTAAAGCTCTGCATTCTGTATTGGTGCACAATTACAGGGTTCCTTTTAAGCCCAAATAATTTAAACTTAAGTTAAACAAAAATCAAATTTTCTAAAAAACATATTTATATCATGAGTTATTATTCTACTTTGTATATTTAAATAATTATAAGTATTCGTTTCTTTCTCAAAAATATTACTTTTATTGAATAGATTTAAATCAATGTGATTCAGTGGCCGTACAGATAAAGATTTTATGTACCTACATAGTTTATGCATGGACAGCTATTTCATGTAAATAATTGGTAGTAACTGCTTTATTTTCTACATATTTTTGTGATGTCACCACCGCTAATAAAATAATTTTGCTAGGGCGACAAAATAATCGGTGTTTGTTAAACTTAGTTCACTAAACATAATTTAGGTGATCAGTGTTCCATTTAAATATGTTCCCTATTATTTACAGTAAAATTATTGTCCAGCCCCCAACTTCGAAGACATGTGTCCGACTTGAGAAGAACTTTAGAGCATGTCGTATAGATGTTTTCAACTTATTCTGTTGAGATGAACGAGCGATCGACATTTGTCGGTCGACATTTTGAATCAGATTATTAATAATACGTATTGTTACGAACGCAGACCAGACCGCGACACGCGCCAGGTTGGGATCTGGCTGGCGGCCCCGCACGGCCTCTGATGTAGGGCCTGGCTTGGGTACGAGGGTCGACGCTAACACCTTCCCCTCCAACTCCCCGCGCATCTTCATCTACCGCTGAGCGGCCTCGGGAATTCCGCGGGTCGCGGCGCGGAGTGGCGTGAGCGAGCGACGCTATTCTCGATGTTTCGGGTGTTGAGTCGGCCCGGGGTTCTGGGAAGACGACCCTCCAGTACTCGAGCAGTGACGCCGGCCTGCACGGGATATTCCTGTGTTCCGAGGGCGAAGGTGCGACGTCGGCCAAGAGGGTGAGGCACCCCCCTGAGAGTGCGACTGAGTGGCGCGAGACTGTGTGAGCGGACAGGCGAGAGGTGAGGGGCGAACCACTGTCGAGCCCAGCTCCAGTGAGGAGTGCGAACTGTGGAACTTACCTTTACATCATTTCAAAGACACTTGTGTAATAAACACTTACACTTACTTGAACTACTTTTTTCCATTTATGGCTCCAATACAATTTGGAAAATCAAAATTTCTTTAAAAATTCAGTAGCACAATTATTTTACACGTCACTCAGATCGAAAAGTGCTGCGTGTACAAACACCTCCCGATCACTTCACAAACAACGTTAATTACTTCGGAGCATGTATTTGGTGCTACTCTATACTGGTACAAAAAGACTTCACAGAGTCCCCAGTGACAAATACTTATGACATATAAGTGTTTCTGTGATATGTGCATACAATTACTATAAAACACGAGTGGCATAATGGCACATATACCTAAAATTTAAAGATTTATTGTAAAGAAGGAAATGTCTTGTTAAATATTAAACAAGAATACCTGAGAGTTAGTGATAAACCTCTCTCCTCAAGTTCTTCAATAATTCACCCCCCCTCCCCCCACATGCTCTATAGTTTATCAAACTGAGCTGGTGACATTCTCACGTACTTCACACACGATTCTTTATCCGTCTCTCTCATTCGTGGTACCAGATTGTGCCAATCTCCAACACTACATCAACAAAAGTGTGTCGTACCTACCATCTTTTAACATCACGTTTCTTTTTCATTCTTCGCATAACTAACAGCAGAACTATTTTTGTCCGTTATTAACATATCTATATCTCGTTTCCTTGTATTTATAATAAACTTAATCTCGCTTTGTGTCAACAGGAACTAAATAAAAGGTCCTACTCTGTTTTTAGCGCATTCTGAACTGCATTTTATAAACGTTATTAGCTTGAGAAGATTTGCCGACATCCATAAAGAGTTTGTCGTGTTATTACTGTCGTGGTGTTGTGAGCCTCCGCTATTAAAGCTGTCGTGCTGGAGCTGTACGGCGGGATGTCGTGTCGTGTCGTGTCGGGTCGGGTTCGTCGTGCAACTGTGACTCCAGCTTTAGAATGACTGTATAGAGCAGCAATGTGTCAGAAAGTGCTGAATAAATAATAATTGTGACACTAGTGCATTTTCATGCATGTATTAAAATGGCTATTGTGAACTTAAATTAGTCAAATGGTATTTCGTACATGATTTTCGTTAACTTAAACATAAGTTTTTCCACATCTGTATTAATCCATACAAATTTATGAAAATCAAATGCTGGCTGTCTCTCTGTATGTTATTCTTCACAACGTGACATCGCACCTGTGTTTCCGTACCATGTGCGTCTCTGCCTGAGGACGGGAGCAGATAGCAGTTCCCGAAACGTCGCTTGTTTCTGTTTTGGTAAAACTATTGTGTTTGTTTCGTCTTTTCGTTTTGTCGTGTTTTTGTCTCGTTTCAACTGTTGTGCTGAATTATTTTGGGTTCAATATTTTTGTGTTGTCATCATTTGTGGGGTTTTTTTTTCGTTCTCTTAGTACATTTTTCTTTGTTTTTCTTTGTTTGTTGACCATATTCCTGTTACGGAATATTTTGTGGTGTTCATATCATTGTTGACAACAGCAATTGTTTGCTTAATTTTGTGTGTTTTTTTTTGTCTTTTTTGGGTATTTTTATTTATTTATTTTATTTATTAGTTTTTCTTCAACAGAAAAAGTTCTTAGCAATGGCGTATGTCCAAAAACTTACATCAAGTCATGCACTCCCATTGCACAAATCTTTTAAAGATAACGTGACATCGTTATTATACTGAAAATTAGCAGAACCCACTATAGTAATTAAAAATTAATAAACATTTCAATATGAACAAAACATTTGATTATGTATAAACATGAAAATAACTCTTTATTATGTAGGCTTTCCTTTCCCTATTCTTCTTGAAGCTCGTGATGTAGCCTTTATCTCCGTGAATCGTTTCCTGAACTTCCCGGTGAAGTGAACAACAGTTGTCCTCCATCACCAGCGGTCCTGATACAGTCTTTCCATTACTTACTATACTTACCGACCACACGTGGGGACACTGGGAAAGAAATAGGGCAATGAATTTGTCTTATTATTGATCTAGATTGATTTCGGGAAAACATGGAACACAAATAAAAAAAAATATTAAGATTCAAACCTTTGTTGACTGGAAATGAAGTTTAGTGGCTTACCTCTTTGTCAGTTCGCTTCATCCAATATATCATTTAGATGCAATTAAATATAATTATGAAATTCAATGTTACATACTTAACAACAAAAAATTTTGTGGGTAAATTAGTTCACATTATTTTGTGTTATTTAGTGTAATGAGAAGATTTGAATTATTTAATTATAAAAAAAATTGGTTTACAACAAAAATGTTATGATCGAACTTAATTTTAAGTTAAATCTTTGTTTGGATTCCATCACAGCAAACTGTATGTTCGTGTGTATCAGATGCCTGGAGTGGATACGCAACAGTAAGAATGAATCATTTCTTGAACTAACCGAAAAGACATTGAAAAGAAAAAAGATATGTGAACACCACTTCAACATCGAGGACTTTGTAAATTCCTCAAAATCTCGTTTACTGTGGACCGCTGTTCCGAAAGAAATTGAAAACTGTACCAAAAGCGATTCGGAGCAGACACTCACCAACCGAGAAGAGGACAAGAACAGAGCAGTAAGTAACACAGCCCTACACCTACTATAAGAAATAACCAACTTGCAGAGTCGTAAATACCCTCATAAAATAAAGGGATATTTGTTTTACAGATGGTGTTCGCTTATTGCGGGGCTTAATTTTAACATGCCTGGTTTTGAGGGAGTGGCACAGTATTGACTGTCAGTGAGTACAATAGCACAACTGACTTTATACTCGGAGAGATGGCCGATGTGCAAATAGTGTATGACGGGCTAAAACCTTGCAGGAGCAGTCCGTATTTACCGGAACGCTCAGAAACATACAGAGTAGGAAGACGTCCGTACCTCTACTACCTCAAACAGGGAGTTGCTTACACGAAGGACGAATGTGGCTCCAAGTCTGAGCCTGCTCGAACATCACTGCGCTACGACCGCATGTCCTCTCAGCCAGTGGAGTAGTCCTTGCACGCCCGCCACTGTTCGTGCCTGAACATTTGCAGGATTTAGTTTTCCGACATGTGTTCCTCAACAAAAATATGCTTGTTTTTGGCGTTCCCTGCCACCAGTTAAATTTATGCCCCACAATTTGGGAACAACCTGTAAAAACGTGTATTTTGTGAGACATTGTTGTACTTAAAAAAAATGTTACAAAACTGCTAGTATGTTGTAATTTTATTAACATAATTTCCATGGCAATATAGTATCTTGCAACATCAGTGTGTTTTTCCATTAGGGAATCTGTAACTGGGTGAACTACTCCATTCGACACACATAGGAGGGACGTAGCATGATTTCAGATGACACCCAGTTAATGTACCTGTTGGAAGTGATGATTCCTGCTCCATTTTGCTGACTTGTCTGAACCTAGGAGATATTGTAATTAATTTACAGACCATTGTATAGTTGCTACAATTTATTAATCGATGTAATAGCTGCCATTGTAGGTATACAGATGTAATAATCTACAAAAAGAATTAGTGTATTGTTTAATGTTTATTTTATATTTACTTCTGATTTACTACTAATGCATGTTGGAAGAATGCATGTTCCATTAGCCTCCATCGTAGCTTTCCTGGATCCATCCATTAATCACCATATCATGAAAAATATATCTCTATTGGTAATCTTCTCTCATTTAATGCATTAATTATACTATCATGCTCTGTATTAACTCTTTATATGTCAGAGATTTGTTATAAAGTATAGATTAATAACAACCACCAAACAAATCTTGCAGTTTTGTATTAAGTGTAACCAACAATCTTGGGCCCTTGCTACATCATAACGATCTGAATAGAGAGATAGAGATAGATAGAGAGATGAGCTAGATAGAGAGATAGAGGTAGTCAGAGTATACTCATTTTAAAGATTTATACCAATTTTTAAGTTTATTTAAGATTTGTAAACAAACGTGAACTGTTAACTTAAGGCTCCCTGATAAAGTGTTAGATAAAGTTGTATTTATCCGTCAAGTATTTTAATTATTCTATATATTTATTGTTCATTGGGTCTTGTCGAGGGATGGTGCAGCTGGTGTGTGTGGAAGATGTATATTAAAATATTTTCATGCTCATAATTAATGCTGTGGATTGTAATCTTTATCGTGGAAAGAATAATCCTGGAAACCGATACTTGCGTTATTTGCTTCGCACCTACTCACCTGTCCTTGAAGCCTTATTGTGCTGTAGGTAGCCAATAACTTTATATCTTATAACAAATGTTGGGAAAACACAGAAGTGTTAATTTTTTAAGCTTAAATCTGCGACACCACAGCTCAAACACTTGATTGCATAAAGCAGGCACATATAACGTTAATTTTACTCAGCGTGAGATCGCAGTAACTTTCTTGCAGCGTTTCATACGGAAATAAGTCGCATTAAAGATGTATTCAGGGAAAAGTTAACCGTTACAATATAATCCAAAATTGACCACTGTAAATGCTAAAATTTTAAACGGATGTGCATGCCTTAAAAAAATCGTGCCATTACATAATTGATCATCAGATCAGTTTGTGTACATCTGCTGCCGTGTCCGGGGCACTTGTCGACCGATGCGACAGTTATTATTGAGAGACGCGCGTGTCTAGAGAGAGAGTGGAAGGGGGAGAGGGGGAGAGGGGGGAGGGAGAGAGAGAGAGGGAGAGAGACTGCCTAGAGCGTGCGGCACAGCACCAAGAGGAGAGAGGGGGACGGTCCCATGCCCCAACACAACAGCTAGGGATTCTCTCAGGCATTGTAAGTGACCACGTACGCACGCTATTTACATTTACTTAATGAAACAATATAATATTCGATATTAACAGCTATTATGAGAAAAAGTGTGTAATATTTTGTCGGATCTTGAGTACGAGTGTACGGAAGGTCACGCCGCCAATAATTACACCGGTCTGAGTTGTTTCAGTGTGGCGCTTGTATCGATTCTCCGCCGTGAATATCAGCCGATATTGACGTTCATTCATTTGTAGAAGTATGCAGTGTTTTTTCGAAGTTCGGAAGTTCAGTTATAATAAAGTACTTACATCAGCCGAAATGCGCTGCATGTGCTCCTGTGAACAGTGAGAAGGAACCATAGAGGCCGCCTACTGAAGCACTCGGCGTGTCTCTGCGCTAGTTCCCGGGAACAACCACCGTGTGGCAGCACTGTACTTTCCTCTGCCGTCTCCCGGCAACATGGCGAGGCTCCCTCTAGCTTCAGGGGCTCCGATCCTCCGCGAACATGTTGCTCAGACGCTTGGAGACGGTGTTATTTCAAAAATAATATATATACGCTAATTATAACATAACAATTTAATGATCCACTTGAGTAGTATGTAATAGTATGTCTGGCAGCAGGAGTAGGAGTGAGTTGCCTGGCCAATCCGCCATCTTGGATTGTAACATCACGGCGGCCATCTTGAACTACCTTGACTGTGACATTGACCCAGGCCATCATCTTGGATTCGTCATTATGGATACCGCCATCTTGGGTTCTGCCATTTTGAATTATTATGTCACATCTGCCATTTTGTTTTCTGCCACCTTTGTTTCCGCCATATTGGTTTCTAGAACTTTCCGCGATTTTGAATTATGATGTCACTATTGAAATTTTAGTTATGGCTGTGATGTAATAATCCAAGGTGTTGGCCACCAACAGATGAAAACAAGATGGAAATCTTCATGATCTAAGTGAATTTTTAATTAATAGTTTATTTAAATTGTAATTAAATACTTTTTATATATATTTTTTAATGGTCAAAATGTTTTTATTAAAATTTTATTAATTTTTTATAATTTTTCCCAAACTTTCTCTAATATTACAGATTTTTAAGATGGCAGCCGTAACAAAAATTGCAACGGTGATGTCATAATACAAATTGGCGGAGAATTCTAGAAAACAAGATTGCAAAAAATAAAATGGTGGATGTGACATAATCAAAAATGACAGACTACAAGGGCGGAATACAAGATGGCGGATACAAGATGATGGCCGTGGTCAAGGTCAAAGATCAAGGTCATACAAGATGGATGTCATGATGTCACAGCAATATGGCGGACAGGCAGGCACCTCACTCCTATTCCTGTCGACGGAAATACTGTTATCAACTACTCACTTTAAACTAAAACACAAGGCATGTCAACCCTTAAAATTAAAAAAAAAAAATGTTTTGACACAACGTATTATTTAATTGTTGGCCATTGTCGATGTTTGTGCGTAGGTGATGTCTTTGCGTGGTGCAGTCCAAGTATTCAAGTGTGAGGCACTGAGCATACTGCGTAGAACCTGCTAAGAACGCAGCAACAATCAATTCGTCAGCAGAGTGCAACAGTAGTTTGCCCTTGTCGTGAGGTTAACCGCAGTTCAACTGCGGCGCTCTTGCTGCGACTTGTGCAATAGCTGCGCGGGGTTCAGACGTCACTCTTCAACGAGTCGCAAGCTCAATAGTTCTCCAAGTTTATCGTATTGAAGCCACATGTCAATGTCAGGGATTGGTTCACATGGCACATGCTTTTAGTTCACATTTTAGCTGTTACACATATTATTTTACACTTATGGTTATCACTAACTAGCTTGTGAATACCTTTCAAATATACATTTCAAAATAGCACCATTTGGTAACTGCACATTTAACTAATGTTAACAATCTTGCATACACACAGTTATATGGAAAAGAAAATACTCTTACGATTTATCATTTATCAAACTTAATTGTTTTCATGTGTGACCTACAAAATTACTTTAGTTATTTAAGGTCTATGACAAGGTCGACTACCGGAATGTAGAACCTTGATCAGTTTCGCTGTGTCATAATTTAAACGAAATTAATTGCGATGTGTGAATTTGATATGATACAGAAATACCTGTGAAGAAATGTACTTGGTGACCAATGTTTGAGTAGGTAGTACAAGCCATACACCCTACTATCCGTACATACACTAGACCTAACCAGTCCATTCGAGGCCAGCGCACCAGCCCCGCTGTCCTTCCACTCAGTCACTGTGTCTGACCACTTCGTCCATAATACCAGTGCTCCTGATGAGTTTCTGATAGTCCACTCAACTACCATATTTGAAAACTACCATAATGGCAGAATTCCTCCTGGCCTCCTCGAAACAGGGGGAAAAGTACCATAATGGAACACTTCCATAAGTTAAAAGTATTTGAGGGAATTCTGATATACACTCTTATACACTCCATGGAATAATTAAAACATTTTTTCTCTCAGAGTAGTGTATCGAATATGTCGGTAGGTAGCTCTGTCAGTCCCAGCTGCTTCTTAGGTTAACTTAAAGACTACAGATGGCATTTCTGACGGTGACTTTCTTTAGTTCCAATTATTAACTAACTCAACAGATCGCGCACGAGGAGAAACAGGTGTTTCCAGACATTTGCTATAGGGAGCAGCACTGTATTCTTATAACCAGGATTTTTAAAATTTATGGAAGAATTCCGCTCGTAGATGGTAGAATTTTCTGGAATTTTAAATGGCGAAGGGATCAAGATCAAGGCCATCTTTTATCGCCGCTGAGATATAATTCATCCAAGATACCGGCTGCCTTCTCTCTCTCCACCTGATCCCAAGCTTTCCTTTTTTTTAAACTAGGTACAGCAAACATAAAATCCATGCATTAGCTTTACTAAATAATATTCACTCCATATTAGGACTACTTTCGCTAGGTTAAAATTAGTGTTTGCAGCTTATTTTTAAATTGTTAACATTTCATTCCCATTTTTGTTTTGGTGTTAATCTGGATAAAGTTCATATCGCGGGTTTTGTAATAAATAGTTTTCTGGTGTAGGCATTCTTTTGTCACGCTGTATTTCTATTGATATTTTTAATTTGTTTTATTTTTTAACTAAGAATTGATTGGCATTTGCCCTTTTTATTAATTATGGTCATTGTGCGCTTGTAGTGGTGGCACAGATATAATCCATTTTCTAACAATCAAAACTGACCAATGCCATTTCAAATTTTTTAAATTAAAGTTAAATATCCAATCGTACAATTGTATTAATGTAAAGCCAGATAAAATTATGCAGGTTCATGCTTTAAGCTAATTTTGTTGAGTATCATTTTGTACAGTGACATTTAAAGATCAATTCTACATGGCTAGAAATATATGCACGTATAAAAATTTACTAATTCCTGTGAAAAAATTTTTGATCTTGCATTTTTTTTATTGGAACTGCTATAAATTTTTGAACATGTGTTATACTTCATGTGTATGCGCAGTGTAGTTCAAAAATCGATGTACATCTTTTGGGATTACCTAATGCTATGAATTTATTACTAGCAGTGATTAAAGTAAAACAGCTCTCTTTGAAACAAACATAACTGACGGCCAACGTAAACACAGCCACGGTTCTGTTACATCATGCGTGCACGCCATGCTCATAAGCGTTAATGCCATGGTGTCGCACAGACATCTGCTTCTTCGCTGGTCCGGAGCACAAGCTGTAGTACCAGTGCACTGTCGTTGGCTGGAAACTGCCATTTTGCAGTTAGCGAGCCACTAGATCGACAAATGGGCGTAAAAAGATTGTGTATATCTTTAAGCTCGTAAATTGGTGCCCGAAGATGCCTGGAGAACATAACATGAAGTGCAGTATTGAACATATAAATAGAAATGGAATGACTTGAAGTGGCATCATGTACATAACGGAACCCTGCCAAAGTCGACCGGTGAGCTCTCATTAGGGTTGTGGCTGACGTCACACAAGTTGTGGCGGGAGGAGCTCGTTCTGCCAGGTATTTCAAACATGATAATTTGTTCCTGACCTTATGCACGCTATTGAGGCCCGGAGCTGGTTTTATCTGTGAATGCAGGCATGAGCTGTGCTGGGTCTAGTCTGCAGCGCCGCTGTGCAGCTCAAACAACACTGAACAAGCCACTTAAATGATACCAGCAGACGTAAAGCTCTACAAGTACACCATCAATGATAATGGTTATGTAACAGCCATCAAGAAGAACTGTACATTTTGTTTGATTGAAAACTATCGAAAGTACACGACTAGGAATTGTTTTAAGTAAGGAGCCTCTTCCTGGCATGAAACTTCACTGTAGGAAGTTTGAAGTAACTAACTTAAAGCAACTAAATAACCATTTGCAATATGTTTTTGGTCAAAGGGAAAAAAAAATTCAACTACGTGAAATGAATAGGTACTTTAAAGACATTTGGTGTTTGGAAAATATGTATTTTAAGTCTTCCAACATGGTAAAAAGCGGCAATTTCAAAACTATTTATTTTAGTTTGCAACTGAATATTAATAAAACCACCCAAGACTAATGTTCTAAGCTTTGTTATAACTTTCAACGGTAGTGTGAAAGGATCACCACTTGAAGTGCCCTAGTTGCATGCACTCGCTCATTGCCTTGTGCATAGAGACTACTTTCAATAGCTGTGTGTGCAAGAGTCGACCCTAGCGCTGCCTTGCTCTGCTAAGTGCACATGGGTGGGGCCTCTAAGCCATATTTTGTGTTAGTTACTTCAAGATCTTGTCATTCTTGTTACGTTATGTGCGGGCTCCTGTGAGCTAATCATGTTAGCGCTCTTGCATATTATTTTTTCGTTTTAAATATTCTCACCAGATATTTAATAAATATGTTAGCTATTAAAAGTGATGTGTTAGTAATCATGCATACATACATGATTATTTACAGCTCGTAAATTAAGTTTAGTAAAAATGTCTGGTGAGGAAATGAGTGACCCATTCACAAAGAAATGTACGAGAACTATCGTTTATATATATATATATATATATATATAGGTATGTATATATATAGGTATGTATATATATAGGTATATATATATATAGGTATATATATATATATATATATATATATATATATAAACAGGAAAAGCTCTTAAATTGAAACATGGCATGTGGGACTGAGTCTTAAGATGAGAATTGGCAACATGTATTTCACGAAGTAATGACTGTGTTCTTGTTTATAATTTTTCAGATGCAGAAAGGTCTATCTGTGAAGGAACTTAGCTCAGGTGGCCTGCTAAGTCCTGTGATCCAGGATGTCACCAGAACCGAGCAGTCAGTCCTTGGTCGTAATGTGAGTGTCGTCATTCGTACTTCTTGCTTCTACTACTGTCATAGTTCATGCATCTTCTTTCTCTTACTGTCACTTCCTTTCGTGCAGTTACACCAGCAAACATATGAGAAACAAAACATAATAATAGTGAGCACAAGTGAGACATATTTGTTAAGTATTCTACATTTATATACTTATTCAGGCTTGCATAGGCTTTTATGCTAAGAAGGCTAAACAATGCGAAGGAAGAGTTTAAAACTAAAATGGTCTCGCACATCTTTTTTTTATCAGGGATAAATCGAAGGAAAATAAAACGACTGTGGCAGTATCGCGGCCACATCTGCTATGCTGAGTCCACCATGTGGCGATTAGTAGGAACTGGCATGTCTATGCATGTGTACACCCCTGGGCGAAAAATGTAATGTGCCCTTCAAGAGTTCCATTAGTTCGGATGCTGAGAGGATTATAAACATCCCCCACCTTGCTAGGGGGTGTTTTCAAGAGGAGACAAGCCCTAGTTCCTGTCTGCGTTCTTCATGAGCAGGTTGGAGTCGCTCACGTCATCATTGCCTGCGACAGATCTATGACAAGTATATTATACTTCTTTCTCCATTAGACCTATTACAGTTACTGCTTCAAGATTCGCGACAGCGCAATCCTACGCCCACCTGGTGAACACGTCAGTGATGACCACGATGAACCATTTTCCTCGGGATGTACATGGGTATGGGCCCATTATATCTAAAGCAACCATATGGAATGGTTTCGGGTCGTCTGGGTATTTGTTGTTCTACCCCACCCTGCCATCGGGTTTACATTTCTGACAACGCTGGTAGGCCCGTGTATATGCCCGGACATGGGAAGCCATTCCTGGCAAGAAAATCGTTCTCTTTATTTCTTTTAGGATCTGTTCTGTCCCCAGGTGGCCAGCAAGCTCGTGATTATGTGAGGACTATAGGAAGGTGAAGCATATGCCACCCGAAATGGTCCCCGGGCTCCATAGTTTCTAATAGCCCCTCATCTGCACTGGTTTGGCACCAGGCGCTCTCCACATGGCCTTAGACATGCTAGTGTCTCTGGGTCGTTCTTCTGAGCCTGATGCATTTACTCAATTAGGTTCGCCATGGTGGGATTGTGGGGAAGCATGTCATTTTCGCCGACGACACACAAGGCATACAGGGTGGTGGCGGCGGCTCTGAAGAGGTGGAACGGGTGGGCATTATGGTGGTAGGAGATCGTCCCATCCCTGGTCATCCTGGAACACAGTGGAGGAGTCGGAGTGTCCGGACATCTCTTCGGCCAGATGGTTTTCTCGCCCCGGGATGTGTTCCACCATCAATGAGAAACTTTGAATCAATAAGGATACACTGGGTGAGTTTCGACTTACAGCCATGGATGGAGTCCAGTCACCGTAGGCACTGAAAGTCCATCCGCAGGGTGAACGGCCTCCCCTCTAGGCGTTGTCTGTACTGCTTTAGTGCCCACACCACCGTGAGGCACTCCTGCTCATTGACATGGTATCATTGCTCTGCGGGGCCGAACCTCGCACTGGCATACTCGTTGACCTGGTGGTGGGTCTCTTCTTCCATCTTCCGCCATCTGGCGACCCCCATCCCATCCTGCCGGGCATCAGCTTGCACGTTCGGAACAGTGTGTCATTCCTGGAAGCACCTCTTAACCACTGCGAGAGCCTGGTCCGCAGTGGCATTCCGCGACCAAGTGAAGATATGAATACTGCTCTTTACCTATCGCACGGCTTAGAAGAATCTGTTAAGCGTAGTAGGTATTGAGAAAACCTGTCGGGAAGAGGAAGACTATGTCGGCAAGGGATCTGGTTGGACTTTGGCTCCAGTAAAACAATTGGAGCTGAGAATTGATCAGTTCAAGCCAATGCAAAACTAAATGATCGCTAACATTCTTAAGTGTTCCTGTAGTAGAGTAGAATGCATGTTATAAATTTTAATTTGTAATTTTTTGGTTTTATTTCTTGAACCTGTCTCTTGGATGGTAAATGGAAGTGATATCTAATTAAATACACATTCTTAACATAAAATATCTTTTTTTCTTTGAATAAGGATCGAACTAAACACAGTAATCAATCGGATCAATCAGTCAATAATGAGTAGTTTGATTTTTTTTTTGCATTTTTTTGAATTTCTAGTTAAATAATTACACAGTATTAAATACTACTGTACTCTAGAGGGTAAAAATTAAACCATTATGGTCGCAGCGCACTCCAGCTGATGTTGTGTTAACTACATGGCACTACTGCTCCTAGTATCGAGTATTGGAAACAAGATAGCGGCAGTGCCCTCCAGCAGACGATGTGTGCACTACATGACACCAATCTTCCTAGTAGCAAGTACTGAAAACATAATGGTGGCTGTGCTGTCATATGACAATATGGCGGCCTCTAGCAGACGAAAACAAGATGGCAGATACAAGATGGCGGACATAACATACCAGCTGCCATATTTCTGACTTGGTAGTGGTGGAAGGTCTGTCTGCTGTTGACCGTGGATGAAGGACCTATCGCCATTTTTATTTTGCAATCACCAGACTCTTATGAAGCAAGTGCGATTTTTTATCAGAATTGTATTAAAAAATGAAATAAAATTATTTTTATTAAAAATTGTCTCAAATTTCTACACTAAAATACACTAATTTTAAATATGGCGAATGTAACGAAGTTTTCATCGATAATGTTACAATTGGAAATGATTGAATGTTCTACTGTAACAAAAAGTGAAACATTTGGGAGTGGGGCACTCGATGATGCCAGTGTAACGAAAAGTTAAATGTCCAAGGTGTGGGATGCTCGATTCCAAGATGGCAGAAAGATTTAGAATCCAAGCTGGTGGAATCCAAACTGGCGAAAATTTCTAGAATCCGAGGTGGTGGAATCCAGAATTACATCCGTGACATAATCCAAGATGGCAGCGGAGAAAAGGGTCATGCTAAAGGACAATATGCTCAATTTAAGCCTCTTTGAGGATATTTCAACCCTTTGACTTTTTTGGGGAATAAAATAGGAAATTTTTTCCAAAAAGAAAATTTTGTTCTTCGAAAAAGAAAATTTTTTCCTGGAAAGAGAATTTTTTTAGTTTTTGTCGGATTTTTTCCCAAAAAAACTTTAAATATTGGCAAATTTTCGGCAAATTTTGAAGGTCAAGGTCACCCAAGATGGCGGTCTTGACATCAGCTGGCGGTCGTCTACTGGTTCCACTTCCTGAACCCTGTAACAGGAAATACTTTTATATACTCCTAATGTCAAATTTCAAGGTCAATGTCAAATTTCAAGGTCAAGTTCAAAGTTCAATGTCAGCAGTTGAGGACAATGGTGACCAGAAAATTATACTAACATGGTATCAGCACACTCTAGTGGACGAAAACAAGATGGCGGCCGTCACGAAAAGTGCAACGGTGGTTTTAAGGATTTTTATTATTTAATTCGGTTGATTAATTTTTTTAATGATTTTTAAATTTTTTCCCGATTTTCTAACATAACAATTACGGATTTTCAAGATGGCGGACGTGACATCATGCTCACTGGCGATATATATGCTTTGAAAAAAGTGGTGGGAGTCAGTCTGCCTGCAGCCACCATGGGGTAGAAGGATCGGTCGCCATTTTTTTGCCCTCACAGGGTTCGAACCGAGGATTCCGAGCTCCGTATCATAAAAGTTTGTTTATTTTAATTTTTTATTAAAATTTTATTTTTTAATTTTATTTTTTATAATTTTAAAAAAATTTCATTTAAATCGGATAATAAATAAAGATTTTAAAGATGGCGGCCGTAACGGAAATTGTAACGGTGACAACATTATCCATGATTACGTCAGAGGCTTATCGGAGGCTGAAGACATGGATGCTTAAGCCTATATATGGACATTTCTAGCCGCTGGGATTTTTAAGGACTATAAACGGGAATTTCCCCTCGAAACGGGAATTTTTCCCTCAAAAAGAGAAATTTTTAATTTATCAAAAATTTTTAGATTTTTTGGCGGAATTTTTTTCCACAAGAATGGAAATGATGTCGATTTTTGAGGAATTTTGGGCAAATTTTGCCCAATTTTGGCAACCTTTGCCCAATTTTGGCAACTTTTGAGGGTCAAATTTCAAGGTCAAGGTCAAAGGTCAAGGTAACACTCATCCAAGATGGCCGTCGTGACGTCAGAGATGGTGGTCGGTCATTCACCACAGGCACAGCCAGACGCCAGTCCCAGGTCCGTCATTTACATACTACTAGTACTCTCAGTGAATCCGTATTGTGAAAGTATTAGTTTTAAAGTATACACACAAGCACACACTTAAAATTTGCCATTTAGTGTTTAGAAGAAATTGAGTTATTTTAACTGTTTGTAACCGCCGAACAGTAATGAGATTCGAGATAATGGGAGCAAAATAGTGCATTTTTTTTTTTTAACGCATACAACATATTAAACGGATTAAGATGAACGGTGTATTGACTTAGAAGCAGACCACATATACATATTTCGGCGTTGTTTTATTTTTTTTTCTGGAAATATTAAAAAATGTATTTTTTTAATGCCCAACAGAAGTGATGTTCTTTAGAGTTAAAATACCTAGTTTTACTTTTCGTCAGCAGCGAGGACCTACATCATAGGCGTGCCTACAGGGGGGGGGGGGGGGGGTGGCAGGGGGGCCACCCCCCCCCCTAATGTAATCACTCAGATCGGCATTTTCTGTAATGCGTTCGTTAATATTCGTATATTCCTGGCACTGTGACACTCAAACTGTATTTAAGTGTTGCAAAATACTAATTAACAATATTATTAAACATTTTTTCGTTCTCGAAATACAGCCGCCTTAGTTTATTTAAAACATGAGGTCCCTTAAAATGGCTAAGCAAAAAAAAAATATTTTAAAAGGTTTGTTAAAGTTCTGTTGTCTGAATTGCTGTGTTTGCATTCACTAAAAAGAAGATCATTTCAAGGTAGATCTGGACCAAGTTATTGGAAATTCGAGGGGGAAAAAATGTGTAAGTACACTTTAAACATTGTCTATGGAAAAAAAACAACTTATTTTCAAGATTGTTAAAATTATACGGATATAAATATTGACTAGTAAACATATATCGTTGATACTGCACAAAAATATAAACAAGTCAATGAGTGAATGTATTTAGGCTATTTAACATTCTAAATTCAGCTTCTGATTTAAAAATGTAGCAGGGCCCCCCTAATGGAAATGTCTGGGCACGCCTATGACCTGCATGTACAGGAGAAGCTGTGGACTGTCTGCCACGAGACACCGAGCGACCTGCCAGCTGGCCAGCCCAGCGCGCAGAGAGCTCAAGGTCGCTCGGGCAGTCTGCGAGGCCATGCGGCAAGGAGAGGCAGTGGAGCGACCGCAACTGCGCAGCTGCAGGGCACTACTCCCTGTCTCGCGACACCTCGTCAGTCGGCCCACAGGGCAGCTGCTGCCGAGAGACCGGTGGCCGGTGACAGGGTCGATGATAAGGCGGTGGAGCGACCGCAACTGCGCAGCTGCAGGGCACTACTCCTTGTCTCGCGACACCTCGTCAGTCGGCCCACAGGGCAGCTGCTGCCGAGAGACCGGTGGCCGGTGACAGGGTCGATGATAAGGCAGTGGAGCGACCGCAACTGCGCAGCTGCAGGGCACTACTCCTTGTCTCGCGACACCTCGTCAGTCGGCCCACAGGGCAGCTGCTGCCGAGAGACCGGTGGCCGGTGACAGGGTCGATGATAAGGCGGTGGAGCGACCGCAACTGCGCAGCTGCAGGGCACTACTCCCTGTCTCGCGACACCTCGTCAGTCGGCCCACAGGGCAGCTGCTGCCGAGAGACCGGTGGCCGGTGACAGGGTCGATGATAAGGCAGTGGAGCGACCGCAACTGCGCAGCTGCAGGGCACTACTCCTTGTCTCGCGACACCTCGTCAGTCGGCCCACAGGGCAGCTGCTGCCGAGAGACCGGTGGCCGGTGACAGGGTCGATGATAAGGCGGTGGAGCGACCGCAACTGCGCAGCTGCAGGGCACTACTCCTTGTCTCGCGACACCTCGTCAGTCGGCCCACAGGGCAGCTGCTGCCGAGAGACCGGTGGCCGGTGACAGGGTCGATGATAAGGCGGTGGAGCGACCGCAACTGCGCAGCTGCAGGGCACTACTCCCTGTCTCGCGACACCTCGTCAGTCGGCCCACAGGGCAGCTGCTGCCGAGAGACCGGTGGCCGGTGACAGGGTCGATGATAAGGCAGTGGAGCGACCGCAACTGCGCAGCTGCAGGGCACTACTCCTTGTCTCGCGACACCTCGTCAGTCGGCCCACAGGGCAGCTGCTGCCGAGAGACCGGTGGCCGGTGACAGGGTCGATGATAAGGCGGTGGAGCGACCGCAACTGCGCAGCTGCAGGGCACTACTCCTTGTCTCGCGACACCTCGTCAGTCGGCCCACAGGGCAGCTGCTGCCGAGAGACTGGTGGCCGGTGACAGGGTCGATGATAAGGCAGTGGAGCGACCGCAATTGCGCAGCTGCAGGGCACTACTCCCTGTCTCGCGACACCTCGTCAGTCGGCCCACAGGGCAGCTGCTGCCGAGAGACCGGTGGCCGGTGACAGGGTCGATGATAAGGCGGTGGAGCGACCGCAACTGCGCAGCTGCAGGGCACTACTCCCTGTCTCGCGACACCTCGTCAGTCGGCCCACAGGGCAGCTGCTGCCGAGAGACCGGTGGCCGGTGACAGGGTCGATGATAAGGCAGTGGAGCGACCGCAACTGCGCAGCTGCAGGGCACTACTCCTTGTCTCGCGACACCTCGTCAGTCGGCCCACAGGGCAGCTGCTGCCGAGAGACCGGTGGCCGGTGACAGGGTCGATGATAAGGCGGTGGAGCGACCGCAACTGCGCAGCTGCAGGGCACTACTCCTTGTCTCGCGACACCTCGTCAGTCGGCCCACAGGGCAGCTGCTGCCGAGAAACCGGTGGCCGGTGACAGGGTCGATGATAAGGCGGTGGAGCGACCGCAACTGCGCAGCTGCAGGGCACTACTCCCTGTCTCGCGACACCTCGTCAGTCGGCCCACAGGGCAGCTGCTGCCGAGAGACCGGTGGCCGGTGACAGGGTCGATGATAAGGCAGTGGAGCGACCGCAACTGCGCAGCTGCAGGGCACTACTCCCTGTCTCGCGACACCTCGTCAGTCGGCCCACAGGGCAGCTGCTGCCGAGAGACCGGTGGCCGGTGACAGGGTCGATGATAAGGCGGTGGAGCGACCGCAACTGCGCAGCTGCAGGGCACTACTCCTTGTCTCGCGACACCTCGTCAGTCGGCCCACAGGGCAGCTGCTGCTGAGAGACCGGTGGCCGGTGACAGGGTCGATGATAAGGCAGTGGAGCGACCGCAACTGCGCAGCTGCAGGGCACTACTCCCTGTCTCGCGACACCTCGTCAGTCGGCCCACAGGGCAGCTGCTGCCGAGAGACCGGTGGCCGGTGACAGGGTCGATGATAAGGCAGTGGAGCGACCGCAACTGCGCAGCTGCAGGGCACTACTCCCTGTCTCGCGACACCTCGTCAGTCGGCCCACAGGGCAGCTGCTGCCGAGAGACCGGTGGCCGGTGACAGGGTCGATGATAAGGCAGTGGAGCGACCGCAACTGCGCAGCTGCAGGGCACTACTCCCTGTCTCGCGACACCTCGTCAGTCGGCCCACAGGGCAGCTGCTGCCGAGAGACCGGTGGCCGGTGACAGGGTCGATGATAAGGCAGTGGAGCGACCGCAACTGCGCAGCTGCAGGGCACTACTCCCTGTCTCGCGACACCTCGTCAGTCGGCCCACAGGGCAGCTGCTGCCGAGAGACCGGTGGCCGGTGACAGGGTCGATGATAAGGCAGTGGCTGGAGTCGACGTGACAGTCCGTGCAGTGTTGAAGACTTTGCCCTAATCTAACATGTATTCGTGACTTGTATTTTTAAAAATAAATTTGTGAAATCTAAACTATTTGTGTTTTTGTTGCTAGAGTTTTAAGTTGCCTTCATTTTAACCTAATAAAAATATTTTACTAAAAAAAAAATAGTTATTATTTCGACTCGTGTATTATGCCAGCACCCATGGGTATATAAGTGAGGCCCAGACGACAGGGCCCTCAACTCACCTCTTGCTATGGTGCAATGTCGACTTTGATGGAAGGCCTACCATCAACAGCTCAGACCCCGGTGACAGCTCCAGAGATCCTGTTGGCAATGACGCCGACGACGGCTCAGATCCTGTTGGCAATGGCGTCAACAGCTGCACCGGCTGTTCCAGCACTGCAGCAGATTCCCAAGCATGCGCTGTCGTCAGCAGAGCAGACCGTGGAGACTTCCATTGTTGAAGTTTATCCAGTGTTGCCTGCAACGTCTGAGACATCGGTGGGCAGTAGGTGTTTTTGGCATGTTTGATGTGCCAATGATGACATCTTGAATTTCTCTAATTATTAAGCTGGAAATTCAGAAGAAATTCCAAAATTCATCATATAAATCGTTTATTAAAACAATGATTGATGCGATTGATATCAGTCGTCGGTTCGATCCTTGACTGATGAAAAAAAAAAAGTAATTTTATTAAATATCACATAAATTTACCAAAACAAGACAGGTTCGAGAAAAAAACAAAATTACAAATAAAAAGCCATTATGTAAATTCTACAAGTACAAAAAAACAAACAAATCACAAGCATTTCTCAAGCATTGGAGCATTTGCATAAATTGGAGCACTGGAGCAATTGGAGCATGTTTGTTCTTTTTGTTGATTCTGGATGTCAGGTCTGTGTTCAGGTCATGACTTGCCCCGTGGTGTACATGACTGCTTGAACTGTGTGCTATGAGGCATCTTGGCCACCGACTGACCGTGCTAGCCTGACCAAGCGACTGGTCGGGTCTGGTCATCTAACTGGACGTGCCTTGTTGCTGACTGGATGCGCCTGGTTAACCGACTTACGTAAAAATTTCCTGAAAACACATGCAAATGACTGAGTAATGAAAATGATAGTAAGATAGTTTCTCAGCTGTTTTAAGTCATATTATTTGACTGAGTAATGATTATTTTTTGTTTGAATTTCAACTGGTTAAAATTTTGCTAGTGCTGATTTAGTAACAGGAATTCACAAATTAAACGAAACTCTGAATACAATTGAATGTTCCATTATTAAAAAAAAATCGTGCAGAGATTGTTTTTTCAGGAATAATCAGGAGTACACGTAGAAAACCAAGATAAGTCTTGAAAATCCAGCTCACTGAATGTAACATTAAGACGATTAATATGTACAAAGCATAAAAATATGCTTAGCATAATATCTAATACAAATATGCATATGCATAAAATGTACATAGCTATGCTACGCATATTATATCAAATATGTAATAATATTTATCGAAATGCATACACTACAATAAAAAATTATTGAATACAACTATTTTGTGGCAGGTAGTTTTATTTATGTACAATACTGTCTGCCTATCATCTAGACGACTACTTTAAGGTGGCTACTGCATGCGAAGTGAGGGGAAGGTTGTTCCCCAGCAGGCACACCCGCCCGCCTGCAGCGGGGGCCACGTGGCAGCGCTCTCTGGCAGCACCTACTGCCCAACACCCTCAGGCTCGGCGGTCCACGAGGAAAAACCCTTCAGACATGATCCTGTAGAGTGCGAGGAGGTGAGCTGTTTGTTAGAATGGTGCTTACAGATTTGCTTTCATTGCGTTTAATAACGTAAAGTAGTGAGCCGAGTGATTTCAACCGAAAAGTTCAGTTTATGTTTACAACGAGACGGCAGTAATGAAATTCCAGCACACCAGCAGCAGAATGTGCTATTATAATTATAATTATAATAATAATAATAATAATAATTTTTACACCTGCAATTGGGCTTCCGCCCGGTGGCAAGGAGTTCCCACCCCCAACTACCCTCACTCCTCCCCCCTCTGGAGCCTCCTTCGTAAGTCCTTCCCTCCTCCCAGATCCAGTGTCCTCCCCTCAAGTACCTCCTTTTCCATCCGTGTATGTTATGAGCAAGTTCTTCAGATCCTGTTTGCTTATCATGTGTACTTCTTATGTGTTTGAGCATATTCTTTATTTTTGTAATCAACTGCTGTTTTCCTGTTTCTCCGGGGATTTAATAAGAAGAGGCAGTGGGTAATTTTTTATTTTGATTAAGAAGTCATTTTTACTTCTGTACAATATTAAAGGGGAGGGGGGGGGGGGAAGGGGAAATGTATAGTACTATGAGAGTGAGTTTACTGTTGCTCAATATCATCGCATTCGAGAGCAATCTGTGCTCGATATTAACATGGGTTCTGAATAACTCGAGGAAAATGTATGTTCCGTTCTATAAGCCACGCAGGAAACCCCCCCCCCCCCCCCACTCTTTACTTTTTCACCCTTGGTTGCCCTTGCTTCTGTTGGGCTATGTCTTCCTCTGGTCTCGTCGAGACATAAAACAAACAATATATAAAATATATTTTTCAAAACTTACTAAATAGAACATTCGTAAAGTGGAAGTGCTGGTTGATTGTTCCCCGTGCCAAAATTCATTTCCAAACATACAGTTATCCCATGAAGAACATCTCAGAGCCTCGGGTTTATAAACTAAGGACTTGAGAAGTAAGAGAACACATGGTCGACCCCTTTCCACGAAGTTTCAGTGATTGCTTTCAAACTTGTCAGCATATCTGTTCAACTAATTAGCTGAAGCTGGAGACAGTTATGGGCGCATAAAGACTCCTGGCTTAGGATTTGTGCGCCACGGTATGTCGGAGTTGTGTATGTATGTTTGTGTATATATATATATATATGTGTGTACTCTATGTGAATATATATGTATATATGAGTTCAGAAATGATAAAACCATTCTTAAACCATACCAGACTGAAAATAAGAACTAGTTGTTTATACAGACAGTAGCAACTTGTTCATGTTTACATGAAGGCATACTGTGTAGTAGCATTTTCCCCAGCAATTAAATAATGTTTATCAAAGTAATATTTTAAAATAACAACAACCATTTTATTTTAGCTAGATTATTTTCTTAGCTAGGAAGCTAGTACTTTCTAGCAAAATATTAAATTCGCATATTAGTTTTTAAAAGATTTATGATGTGTGTGAACATTTGCATGAGTACACTCACACACAGAGAGAGTGCATGAAACCTGCATCATAAGCACAGCAACACCTGTCTGTACATGTATATGCACATATGTAATATTGTTCCTGTTGAAGCTCAGATAAAAATGTGGTTTCTCAAATTTTTTCCCCACAGATGCATGGGTCCATGGGTCCTGATGGTTTACCATTGGAAGATGTGCTTCATCCCCCAATCGAACACGTGTCTGTCCAAGAAGGGGATTTCAAATTGGAATTTGAAGCTGATGCTGAGGTAATTTGACCATAAATCAATTTGACGTGACAACGTCTAATAAATCGATGAACTCCGGCTGCACGCACGAAAAAGTGTCCCGTTACACACATTGTCCCGTTACGCTGTGTACCGTTAAAGTAATAAACATATTTGAATTAATGAGTGCAAATAAAAGTAAATTTATCAATTAAATTGTAGATTTCATTTCACTCCTTTGTATCCATACAAAATAGTGATAATTAAATAAAAATGGTTCAATTTTATTCATAAAAGTATGCAATCATTTCATCAATGTTTTTTTTATGACGTTGTCACGTTAAACTATGGTCCGTAAACCGACTTTACAGACAACCAGTTTGTTTTCAAGTCTTCTTCGCTGCTATCGGAGCCGTTTCCTTTATATAGTTTAAAATTTCGCTCTGCAAATGGAATGATTCAATAGTGGACGTAGCTGCTGCGGTTGTGGAAACGTGAGATTCGCGTCCAAAATTGTAGCTGAAAACACCTTGCATGTATTTATCACGCTCAGCATTATTAAAAAAAAAATCTATGTAAAATTTCAAGTCCGAATTTTGTATAAGTGTATTTGTAACATGCGAACACATGAATTTTCTCGTTTCCGAGGTTAGATGTCACACATCACTGGCAAGTACTGAAAGATCTGCTTACATATTAAAAAGAAACATTCTCTAATGCTGGTTTATACTGTAGGTATAGCATAGAGAAACCTCAAGAAAAATAGTGCTCGGTACGTTTGTGCGTGATGACGGGAACAGATGTCAGTTACTAAAACGTCGCAACTGTTTTGTCTTAGGAAGCCTAACTGTGTTCGTCGGCGCCGTCGTTTTTGTTGCCAAAAATATGTGTCTAGTTTCATAGCTGAGTTCGTATGTTTCGTATAGTGGTCGCTGTGTTTTTGTCGAAGCACCATATCAAACATTACATCTGTGGTTGTTTTGAAAATTTTATCTCCTGAAAACTATTTTATTTTAATTACATAGTTTATTGCCCTTGTAATGCTGCAACAGTTTCTGTTTTACATCGTTTGTATCCCATTTTATTGCCTCAGTTGACAGATAAACTATGAAAGTGCATCCTTCTACCTTCTCTGACTGAACATAGATGAGACCCGGTGACTCGCATCCGCTGATGCTCACATAAATACTCTTTCGGGCGTGCATGAAATAAAGTCAGTTTAGGTATTTCATTATTTCTAAGATTCGTGCTATAATTCATTGTAACATGGAAGGAAATACAGGCTGCGTGGAATGCTGTGCTCACTATTCCTAAGCGAGTGAACAAGGACTTGCCACTAGCCAAGCAGGTACAAGGGGCCGAGTGTGAGCTGCATGGCTGCTAATGTCGATGTGCTCATGATCTCCATCCACCGATCAGTCATGTGGTCCGCCTCGGTAAACACTGTAGTTCTTTGAGGTTATGTTGTTTTGACACATTGCTGCAGGTTTATGCTGGAGTTGGGGGTTTAACAGTACACAGGTATATGCATTGGCGTAGCTGTTTTCTAAAAGTTAGAGGGGACAAATAATGATTTTGATGTCATGTAAACCCATTCCCCTCTTACTAAGACGGGGGGTCCGGGGGTCCTCCACCGGAAAATTTTGATTTTAAAAGTGCAAAATAGCACTTTTTAAGCAGTTTTTGTATCTAACCATTGGATACATCGATGTTAAAATTATTATTGTTTCCTTAAGATAAAATTTGATGAGTGAAGAAATTACAAATAAAGTTGGGCAGAATAATATTATAAAATAAAAATATCACTGTCTAGAAAGTTGGGGGGGGACAGTCCCCTCCACCCAAAAAGTTCAAGGGGACACGTCCCCCCTGTCCCCCCCGGTTCCTACGCCCCTGGGTATATGCACAGATCATTTTAACCACACACCTTAGGTTATTTCTAAGGCACCATAGGGGTATTATGTATAGTCTTTTTCACCTGTGTTTGTCTTCTCTCTTGACGTAACTATTGCCTATGATCTCACAACATTATCGCCCCTCCTGCCGTGGTCTCTCTCTCTCTCTCTCTCTCTCTCTCTCTCTCTCTTCCGGAGTGTGAACCCGAAGCAAAAACTCGCGGTTTTAAACTAACAATCTCGAAGCTCCTGAAGCGTAGATGCTGGAGCCATGGTTTCGCAACGACAGAACTTGCGACAGCCTTTTACTGGCGACAGGCGACCTGCCGCTCTGTCTGTTCTGGAGTGTGACTCGATGAGCCAATTCGCGCATGCGCCACTGGTACCAACCTAGACGCGCACAAACACCAGTAAGGGCCGACCCCAGCATGGTAGATACTTTCTGTCCCTGACCAACACTTCTCCCTGGGCCGTCCTTCTTGTTCTATACTGAACCTGCCTGCTTGATGCTTGCTATAATCAAGCCCGCATGACTAACCCCTAACTACCTGGGCCCAACATAACTAGTTATAGTTTAGAGTTAAGATAGGCCATGGCTGGCCAATCCCCGAACAAAGCACAAGATGCATGCTAACTTTTCTGCATGGCTGAGACCCAGCATGATTAGACGGCCTGGGACGCACCTAGAGTCTTCCCTAACCCAGACGTCTCCCAAACAAATACACTTGGTTGTGTTCGGTTGCCACCACCCGGGTGCGCCTAGTGGGATGGTTGGTGCTGAGTGTTGCTGTCCGGGAGGGCGCCAGGCTAGCTCGGAACCAGCCTGATGCTGTTGCGTGGTACAGCAGGCACCTAGGCTGTTGCTGCTGCTGACTCCCTACACAGCATAGGTGGCTGATGCCTGACTATTATTGATTTCAAACTACTATAAACGAAAGCAAAACTAAATAGAAAAGATGTGGTTTTAATGAAACATGATATTGGTTACAGTTTCATGGCTTGCGCTGACCAATTACAATTAGACTGAAACACTGGGCAGGTTACACCAGTTAAGAAGTAAGATAGTTGATCCGAGCGGCAGTGGCGCTGATAGAGAGTTTTGCGATTGGAGGCTTGTTTAGCTGTGATTCGAAACGTGGCTACGCGAGCCATGAATCTACAGGAGGTCAGTTGAAAAATGTGTGTGAATGTCCCTGCAGTCGGCCAGAGCCGCCCAGGCCGCCCCCGCGGCGTGGTCATGTGACAGTCCCGGCACTGCGCGATGAGCCGGGGATGCTGGGGAGTTATTTAGAAGGATGTTTCAGGTGGATGGATAAGTTCCCAGAGCTACGAGTCAGTGAGACGCGGATGATGGCTCCCCCACAAATAAACTGTAAAATCAAAAAAATATTTAAAGTAGTATGATTATGTAGTTCCGAGCGCAGTGCATTGTGGTTTCGGATTTCGGATGTGTTTATTTTGACTTCTGATTTTACTGTTTTCCCGGATATTTCCCTATTTTCCCTAAATTTCCTAAACAATTCCCATTTTTACCTTAAAATTTCCCATTTTCCCACAAATTTCCCTATAATTTTTTTCCATCCCACAATTTTCTAAGGAGGCACCTAAACCTTCTTTTGGTTTGTAAAATTTGGAGACTGCATACAATACATTCTTATTCAACCAACAACGTTAAAATAACGAATAATACATGAAGGTATTCTTGTAGCTTGGGTAAATAATAAAAGTTTATGATGTAGCTTATGATTATATAATCCAAGATGGTGGGTGTATACATAAGAGTATGGGAAAATGAAATACAAAATGTTAGTTGAGTAAGTGAAATTGGAGAGCATGAGGAATTTAAATACCAGATAGTGGATTTATAAGTGAAATGGGTGAGCATGAGAAAAATAAATCCAAGATGGTGGATGTATGAGCAAAATTGAGGGAGGAAGAAGACTATGATGACTATGAAGAGGAGGAGGAGGTGATGTCGATAATGTCACAAGTCAGAGGGGATGACATAATCCAAGATGGTAGGAAGTTCTAGAATTCAAAATGGAAGGAAATATTAATCCAAGAGGAAAGTAAGGATGTCATAGGTCAAAGGTGATGATGACATAGCCCAAAATGGCAGCAGCAAGGTTATATTTAATCTCCGGGACCCCTCAGAACACTCAGAGAGCCCGTGATCCAGCCTCTACTGGCTCTCCAGGCTAGTGCCGGAGCATGTGACACTGCTCACCAATCCACCTGTTTTGGAGTGGGACTCCTGGGGCTCGCTCGTAAAGCACTAGGGGTTTCTCCGGCCGTAAGATAACCAGTCCGGACTGCAGGGTCACCTTGGGACCTCCAACCCCTCGGATATCCCACCGTCTCCGGCTCCCCGGAGCTTACAGCTTCTGCGGCCGTTCACACTCGTTTCCAGGTCAGAAGCCCCGCCCAGGACCGGCTATTTCCATTCTGCCATATGTTGTACTGCATATCAGAATCCACTGCCTTTGGGACCCACGGCCTGAGGGCCCAGCAGTGCTGAGCCCCGGTAAGGTTTCAGAACCTGCAGTTGCCTGCAGAGAGAGCTCTTCCGGAATACCAAGTACCTCTTTCCTACAACTGAGGATGTAGATGGACGAGTACTCCCGGCATAGCCCACTTTCGTAATTACTCTAGAGTAATTTCTACTGGTACCACGTGGAGGTAGCAGGTTGCCTTTGATGCCTTTCATGCCTTTCATGCACATATTCCGTGGTTCTGTTGGATTATGCCTTGGATTCTAGGGTGGCAACAGTCCGACACCTCATGGCGAGCACCTGCTCCCTCAGGAGTCAGGAACACTTCCAGTTTCATGTATGGACAGACGAACATTTAGATAGATACTCTAGTGTTATCCCACATAAAGGAACATCTCTCACCTCAATCACTGGAACCCATATGCTAACAGGTCTACCAGGAACTGTTTTTATTCTGATAAAAGCAGAGCTCTTCCATTACCTATGTAATAACTACAAGCTTGAAGGCCCATCTGGAACTCGAGTGACACTGGAAACATATTTGGTTGGGTTTCATATTGTTTGCAGCTAAACATCTGTTATTTTTGTAACATATAGTCAGCTGTGAATTTTGTAGCACACAGAAAAAATTCAAGGTTCGCACGGATTCTACTGGTAAGGTACCTTCGCCAAATCGGAACAAGTTTAAAAGGCCTACACAGTAAGATATTACATTGGGCAGCAATTCATGGTTTTTTTTCCATACATCGACCAGAGGCATTATTTCACCAGGCTAGAATTACTTCAAATGTTTAGGCAGAGCTTGCGATGCAAGTTACAAGTCAACTGCAATCGTGTCTTTATCTCGAGAACATTGTTGTGGAACTTTATTTTCTAAATTTGATAAATTTGTTTATGGGAGTAATTTGTCAGTTCACTACTTAGGCATATTCATTGTGATAATTTGTTATTTTTTCTGTGTTGTTGAATATTTATTGAAATTAATCTTTGAGGTAAATGGTAAGATTATCAGATTTCATATATTGTTTTTTGAAGTATGTTGAGCAGGAAATTTTTAAACTTTTATCATAGACCTTTTCCAGTATTTTAAATGTTATTTGGTTTGTAACAAATAGTTAAGTATAATGTTATTAATTTAGTTTTTAGTGGTTATAAATATATGTCGATTGCTATTGATTATGTGGGAATGATCAGCTTGTACGATTTTGTAACTGGAATGCTTGGTGTGTGTTTACAGTAAATATGTATGTTTAGGTTCTTCATTTTTAATTGCATTACTAACATTTTACACTCTTATATTTGTTTTGATACGCGACCATTTGGCTTTACTTGCACTGTTGGGGAAGTACCAGAGAGTTTAGAGCTTTTGAGAAATAATGTCTCACCTGCGTGAGATTCTGGAGGTTCGTCTCGACCCAGTTGGTCGATGTGTAAGAAACAAAGAGGCCGCAGCACCCCCTGTTGGAAATTCTAAATTTAAAAAAAAAAGAGCGCACTAAAAATGAATATCTATTTTAGATAAAACTATTATTGCTTAGATTTATTAAACTTACTTTAATTAAGTTTGGAATACAATTTAAATCCATTTTATTAAAAAATTATGCAAAACAAAATATTTCCAAAACGAAACGTTGCTTTACGAGGGTCGCAAATGACAAATGAAATAAATTCGAGTAAATTTCCAAAAACTACAAGTTTAAACTCTTTTTACAAAACTAAAAAAAATAATGTGTTTCTTTCAACTACAACAACAACAAAAGCACTAACATTCTTTCAAATACTAAGTTCTAGGAAGACATGAAAAATTTAAAATAGTATTCAGATTTTGATCAAAAACATATCAATATAATGATTGGTTTTTGTTGCTAGGATACCCTGTCATCTGGGCATACGATAAGCAAGCCGGCCGGAGCTGTGAAGGCAGAGCCTCAGGTGGACATGTCGGAGCTGGACGGCGCTAGCTCGCTCACTTCAGACGACGAGCACGACAGCTTCGGGCGGGTGGTGGCGGCCAAGCTGAGGCACATGTCCGCCAAGCAGCGGCTAGTGGCCGAGAAGCTAATACATGACGTGCTGTTCCAAGGCCAGCTGGGAGCCCTGCAGCCAGTCACTGCGCTGGCACCGCTCCGGACGGGCTACTGAGCTACTGAGCTCCTGAGCTCCTGAGCTCCTGAGCTCCTGAGCTGCTGGATGCACTCTCCCTGGCTCACAGTACACCTGGCAGCAGTGGCTAGTGGCAGAGGGACTGATACACGACGTGATGTTCCAAGGCCAGCTGGGAGCCCTGCAGCCGGTCACTGCGCTGGCACCGCTCCGGACGGGCTACTGAGCTACTGAGCTCCTGAGCTCCTGAGCTGCTGGATGCACTCTCCCTGGCTCACAGTACACCTGGCAGCAGTGGCTAGTGGCAGAGGGACTGATACACGACGTGATGTTCCAAGGCCAGCTGGGAGCCCAGCAGCCGGTCACTGCGCTGGCACCGCTCCGGACGGGCTACTGAGCTACTGAGCTCCTGAGCTCCTGAGCTGCTGGATGCACTCTCCCTGGCTCACAGTACACCTGGCAGCAGCGGCTAGTGGCAGAGGGACTGATACACGACGTGCTGTTCCAAGGCCAGCTGGGAGCCCTGCAGCCGGTCACTGCGCTGGCACCGCTCCGGACGGGCTACTGAGCTACTGAGCTCCTGAGCTCCTGAGCTGCTGGATGCACTCTCCCTGGCTCACAGTACACCTGGCAGCAGCGGCTAGTGGCAGAGGGACTGATACACGACGTGATGTTCCAAGGCCAGCTGGGAGCCCAGCAGCCGGTCACTGTGCTGGCACCGCTCCGGACGGACTACTGAGCTACTGAGCTCCTGAGCTCCTGAGCTGCTGGATGCACTCTCCCTGGCTCACAGTACACCTGGCAGCAGCGGCTAGTGGCAGAGGGACTGATACACGACGTGATGTTCCAAGGCCAGCTGGGAGCCCTGCAGCCGGTCACTGCGCTGGCACCGCTCCGGACGGGCTACTGAGCTACTGAGCTCCTGAGCTCCTGAGCTCCTGAGCTGCTGGATGCACTCTCCCTGGCTCACAGTACACCTGGCAGCAGCGGCTAGTGGCAGAGGGACTGATACACGACGTGCTGTTCCAAGGCCAGCTGGGAGCCCTGCAGCCGGTCACTGCGCTGTCACCGCTCCGGACGGGCTACTGAGCTACTGAGCTCCTGAGCTCCTGAGCTGCTGGATGCACTCTCCCTGGCTCACAGTACACCTGGCAGCAGCGGCTAGTGGCAGAGGGACTGATACACGACGTGATGTTCCAAGGCCAGCTGGGAGCCCTGCAGCCGGTCACTGCGCTGGCACCGCTCCGGACGGGCTACTGAGCTACTGAGCTCCTGAGCTCCTGAGCTCCTGAGCTGCTGGATGCACTCTCCCTGGCTCACAGTACACCTGGCAGCAGCGGCTAGTGGCAGAGGGACTGATACACGACGTGATGTTCCAAGGCCAGCTGGGAGCCCTGCAGCCGGTCACTGCGCTGGCACCGCTCCGGACGGGCTACTGAGCTACTGAGCTCCTGAGCTCCTGAGCTCCTGAGCTGCTGGATGCACTCTCCCTGGCTCACAGTACATCTGACAGCAGCGGCTAGTGGCAGAGGGACTGATTCACGACGTGATGTTCCAAGGCCAGCTGGGAGCCCAGCAGCCGGTCACTGTGCTGGCACCGCTCCGGACGGGCTACTGAGCTACTGAGCTCCTGAGCTCCTGAGCTGCTGGATGCACTCTCCCTGGCTCACAGTACACCTGGCAGCAGCGGCTAGTGGCAGAGGGACTGATACACGACGTGATGTTCCAAGGCCAGCTGGGAGCCCAGCAGCCGGTCACTGTGCTGGCACCGCTCCGGACGGGCTACTGAGCTACTGAGCTCCTGAGCTCCTGAGCTCCTGAGCTGCTGGATGCACTCTCCCTGGCTCACAGTACACCTGGCAGCAGCGGCTAGTGGCAGAGGGACTGATACACGACGTGATGTTCCAAGGCCAGCTGGGAGCCCAGCAGCCGGTCACTGTGCTGGCACCGCTCCGGACGGGCTACTGAGCTACTGAGCTCCTGAGCTCCTGAGCTGCTGGATGCACTCTCCCTGGCTCACAGTACACCTGGCAGCAGCGGCTAGTGGCAGAGGGACTGATACACGACGTGATGTTCCAAGGCCAGCTGGGAGCCCAGCAGCCGGTCACTGTGCTGGCACCGCTCCGGACGGGCTACTGAGCTACTGAGCTACTGAGCTCCTGAGCTGCTGGATGCACTCTCCCTGGCTCACAGTACACCTGGCAGCAGCGGCTAGTGGCAGAGGGACTGATACACGACGTGATGTTCCAAGGCCAGCTGGGAGCCCTGCAGCCGGTCACTGCGCTGGCACCGCTCCGGACGGGCTACTGAGCTACTGAGCTCCTGAGCTCCTGAGCTGCTGGATGCACTCTCCCTGGCTCACAGTACACCTGGCAGCAGCGGCTAGTGGCAGAGGGACTGATACACGACGTGATGTTCCAAGGCCAGCTGGGAGCCCTGCAGCCGGTCACTGCGCTGGCACCGCTCCGGACGGGCTACTGAGCTACTGAGCTCCTGAGCTGCTGGATGCACTCTCCCTGGCTCACAGTACACCTGGCAGCAGTGGCTAGTGGCAGAGGGACTGATACACGACGTGATGTTCCAAGGCCAGCTGGGAGCCCAGCAGCCGGTCACTGTGCTGGCACCGCTCCGGACGGGCTACTGAGCTACTGAGCTCCTGAGCTCCTGAGCTCCTGAGCTGCTGGATGCACTCTCCCTGGCTCACAGTACACCTGGCAGCAGCGGCTAGTGACAGAGGGACTGATACACGACGTGATGTTCCAAGGCCAGCTGGGAGCCCTGCAGCCGGTCACTGCGCTGGCACCGCTCCGGACGGGCTACTGAGCTACTGAGCTCCTGAGCTCCTGAGCTGCTGGATGCACTCTCCCTGGCTCACAGTACACCTGGCAGCAGTGGCTAGTGGCAGAGGGACTGATACACGACGTGATGTTCCAAGGCCAGCTGGGAGCCCAGCAGCCGGTCACTGTGCTGGCACCGCTCCGGACGGGCTACTGAGCTACTGAGCTCCTGAGCTCCTGAGCTGCTGGATGCACTCTCCCTGGCTCACAGTACACCTGGCAGCAGTGGCTAGTGGCAGAGGGACTGATACACGGCGTGATGTTCCAAGGCCAGCTGGGAGCCCAGCAGCCGGTCACTGTGCTGGCACCGCTCCGGACGGGCTACTGAGCTACTGAGCTCCTGAGCTCCTGAGCTGCTGGATGCACTCTCCCTGGCTCACAGTACACCTGGCAGCAGCGGCTAGTGGCAGAGGGACTGATACACGACGTGATGTTCCAAGGCCAGCTGGGAGCCCAGCAGCCGGTCACTGTGCTGGCACCGCTCCGGACGGGCTACTGAGCTACTGAGCTCCTGAGCTCCTGAGCTGCTGGGTGCACTCTCCCTGGCTCACAGTACACCTGGCAGCAGTGGCTAGTGGCAGAGGGACTGATACACGGCGTGATGTTCCAAGGCCAGCTGGGAGCCCAGCAGCCGGTCACTGTGCTGGCACCGCTCCGGACGGGCTACTGAGCTACTGAGCTCCTGAGCTCCTGAGCTGCTGGATGCACTCTCCCTGGCTCACAGTACACCTGGCAGCAGCGGCTAGTGGCAGAGGGACTGATGCACGACGTGATGTTCCAAGGCCAGCTGGGAGCCCAGCAGCCGGTCACTGTGCTGGCACCGCTCCGGACCGGCTACTGAGCTACTGAGCTCTTGAGCTGCTGGATGCACTCTCCCTGGCTCACAGTACACCTGGCAGCAGCGGCTAGTGGCAGAGGGACTGATACACGACGTGATGTTCCAAGGCCAGCTGGGAGCCCAGCAGCCGGTCACTGTGCTGGCACCGCTCCGGACGGGCTACTGAGCTACTGAGCTCCTGAGCTCCTGAGCTGCTGGATGCACTCTCCCTGGCTCACAGTACACCTGGCAGCAGTGGCTAGTGGCAGAGGGACTGATACACGGCGTGATGTTCCAAGGCCAGCTGGGAGCCCAGCAGCCGGTCACTGTGCTGGCACCGCTCCGGACGGGCTACTGAGCTACTGAGCTCCTGAGCTCCTGAGCTGCTGGATGCACTCTCCCTGGCTCACAGTACACCTGGCAGCAGCGGCTAGTGGCAGAGGGACTGATACACGACGTGATGTTCCAAGGGCAGCTGGGAGCCCAGCAGCCGGTCACTGTGCTGGCACCGCTCCGGACGGGCTACTGAGCTACTGAGCTCCTGAGCTGCTGGATGCACTCTCCCTGGCTCACAGTACACCTGGCAGCAGCGGCTAGTGGCAGAGGGACTGATACACGACGTGATGTTCCAAGGCCAGCTGGGAGCCCAGCAGCCGGTCACTGTGCTGGCACCGCTCCGGACGGGCTACTGAGCTACTGAGCTCCTGAGCTGCTGGATGCACTCTCCCTGGCTTACAGTACACCTGGCAGCAGTGGCTAGTGGCAGAGGGACTGATACACGACGTGATGTTCCAAGGCCAGCTGGGAGCCCTGCAGCCGGTCACTTTGCTGGCACCGCTCCGGACGGGCTACTGAGCTACTGAGCTCCTGAGCTCCTGAGCTGCTGGATGCACTCTCCCTGGCTCACAGTACACCTGGCAGCAGTGGCTAGTGGCAGAGGGACTGATACACGACGTGATGTTCCAAGGCCAGCTGGGAGCCCTGCAGCCGGTCACTGCGCTGGCACCGCTCCGGACGGGCTACTGAGCTACTGAGCTCCTGAGCTCCTGAGCTCCTGAGCTGCTGGATGCACTCTCCCTGGCTCACAGTACACCTGGCAGCAGTGGCTAGTGGCAGAGGGACTGATACACGACGTGATGTTCCAAGGCCAGCTGGGAGCCCTGCAGCCGGTCACTGCGCTGGCACCGCTCCGGACGGGCTACTGAGCTACTGAGCTCCTGAGCTCCTGAGCTGCTGGATGCACTCTCCCTGGCTCACAGTACACCTGGCAGCAGTGGCTAGTGGCAGAGGGACTGATACACTGCTGCCGCTGACATTTACGAAAGCATATTTTCAACAATGAACCACAGTTCTTGCCTTACATTCTTCTGTTAAATCTTTCAGTGTAAGATTAAATGTTTTAGTCTTTTATTAAATATTTTTAGAAATGTTTTGTTGAGTGTTTTTTTTTAAATTTGCCAGTATTTTTTTAATGTATGCTGTGTGTTTTTAAGAAATATACTTGTTTACCCTTTTAAAGAATGCCGCTTTAAAATTGACCAGACATTCGTAAGAGGTCGTCAAGGGGTCACTGCCCAGAAGGGTGATTCGTGAGCGGTCCCTGAGGGGTCACTGTCCAGAAGGGTTATTCGTGAGCAGACCCTGAGGGTCACTGTCCAGAAGGATTATTCGTGAGTGGTCCCTGAGGGTTCACCGCCCAGAGGGTTGATTCGTGAGTGGTCCCTGAGGGTTCACCGCCCAGAGGGTTGATTCGTGAGTGGTCCCTGAGGGGTCACGGCCCAGAAGGATGTTTTTATAGAAGTGTGTAAGACAGGGTTGGTGTTGTCCATAAAATGGAGCAGTGCCTGCCCACGAGAGGTATCGACCTAACAGCCGCAGTTAAAGTCACCAGCTATCATCACATTACTGCCCACACAAATCAAAAATTTAAAGGTTACTATGGGGATAATTCTTTTCGGTTGCAGGTAAAGTGTCACTGCTGTAAAAACTGATTGACTTGAAGAGAAGAAAAAACCTTGTATTCCTATTAGGCTTTTATGTAAATTTTTTCCTTACTTAAACTAAGTGTATTTGTTTGGGAGGGTCTGCGTAAGGGAAGACTCTAGGTGCATCCCAGGCCGTAGCCTATAAGCCTAGTCATGCTGGGTTTCAACCATGCAGGAAGGTTAGCATGCATCTTGTGCTTTGTTCGGGGATTGGCCAGCCATTGCAGCAATTGGTGCCATGAATAACTCCCCTACAGGGGCGACCGCAGGCCCCTAGTCCCATATTTTAAACTCTAGACTAATATTAGTTAAGTTGGGCCCAGGTAAACCTGCATAGACATAGGAAAATCCCTGAGCACTTCATGCAGGATGCAAAATTGCATTAAGCAAGCAGGTTCAATACAGGACAAAGAAGGATGGTCCAGAAAGAAGAGTTGGCTGGGTAGAAAGAATCTACTAAGCAAAGTGGGGAGCTAGGACATTGCTGTCCACATTGATTTTGAGTGAACACTGGTCTTTAAGGGGGTGACATTCGTCGTTTCCCGCCAGCCGGCCGGCTCGTGTACTTAATACTAGAGAAGTGTGTGTAGGACGTGTGTGACAACATTATATAAGTAAATTACATTAATTAATCGCGACCTGTTTCATCGGGTCTCACACCAAGAAGGATAGAGCATCAGGTCATCACCTGTCGCCTGTCAATGGCTGTCGGCAGTTTGCGAAGTTTTCAGATGTCATTGCATAACCCTGGCCACAGCATCTGCGCTTCGTGACTTACGAGTAATTAATTCAAAAAAAGTAACCGCGAGTTGTTGCATCGGGACACACTCAGGAGTGGATAGAGCTTCATGTCGCATGTCGCCAGTAATAGGCAGTCGGCAGTTTGCGACATTACCCAGTCCTTCATCACGAGTCCCTAGCCTCAACTTCCTGCGCATTTTTACCTACGATGTCGTATGGACTGTAAGGTAGCTTAATCTAGGTCTGGGGTCTGGCCTCTGGCTCAGAATACTTGCTTAATGAAGCACTCCCCAGCAGTCATTGCTGACCGGGATCTCATCATCGCCATGGCGGGCCTAAGGTCCGAGTGCCTGGACTTGGCATCGAACCCTGAGGCCCGTGAAGGAGTATCAGGCCGCGGAATGCGTATGCAATTTTTGGGCAGATGAGGGCATTGAAATCAGCAGTCCGTTATACACTGTGCCGCCGAGACATCTGCTCGTGACAGGGTAAAGTGTACACATTCTACACTGTGCCATCCCCTCTTCGAGTCTATGTGAGTCCTCCACAGGAGTTTGCGATTCATTTGGACACCAAAGTTTTTCGCAACATCCTTGTGGGGATTGTGTACTCAGAACAGGGCCAATTCAGGCCTGTGCCCAACTGGAGGTGAATACCACGACCTCTGACTCGGCAGTGTTTATTTTTATTCGCCATGTTGTGCACCACTGCAGCATTGCACTAAGTGCAAGTTGCAGTCTCTCTGTAGCTTAATGTAGGTTATGTGACCTACTATCCAGGACTGTGTCGTCCGCATATAAGCCTAATTTTACGAGGCGATGCTCTGGCTTAGGCATATCGCTCACATAAACATTGAATAGTATACGGCCTAATATTCTGCCTTCTGGCACATCTGCATTTATAGGTTTTAAATGGGATTTATAGACTTATGTGGTGTCAATATAACTTTACATAATAGTCAGGAAAGACTGGTTTGTACAATTTATACATTAAGTCTGCATGTAAAACTCTATGAAAACCTAACTGCTCGTTTGGCAGAATATTGTTTTCACGTATTTGTTTGTTGAGTCGGTGCAGTAATATACACTCGACCTATAATTTTGTGGTAGGGTTTTATCTACCCCCACCTCTTTATGTAAATGTTTACAACTTTGCAGTGCTGGTAATGTTGTAGTGACGGTGACTGTTGTTGCTACCCTTATGTAATTTATTGTATACAACTTCCTGCTGCTGTCTGATACGCTGATAAACATTACCAGGCATAGCAGACCAGAACTCAAACATAAACATTAAATTGCAAATATCTCAAAAGGTTATGATTTTTAAAATACAATCGTTGAAATTACAATATTCAGATGTAAAGAGTGCATTGTTGGGGTAATAACATATATCATTACTTCTTAGAGGGGTCTAGACAATTGAACTGTTGCCGAAGATACACAGTCTGTAGTGTCAGATACACTACACAATCTAGAACATAACAATAATATAGGAAAAATTATAGGCCTATGAATAAAACTTAACTCAAATGTTTGCACGAGACAGCCGTGTCGTTTCGGTACATATATACAGAAAGCACTACCATAACAGGTAGCGAATTGATGACCTAATATCTTGGATGCTAGACTTACAACATGTGGCATATATAGATGATGGTTTAGACATGTGACAAGAAGCGCTTACACGATATTCTGACATCTTTAAGCAGTCTTATAGATTCTGTCAATCACCTACGAACACAATCCTGCAACTTCCCCGAAAAAAAACTAATGTTGAATGTTTATGATGATTCTAATAGTGTTTTGGCTAAAATAGTTTAAATAAGTTCCGCCCAACTTCTTTGGCACGATGCTGGTATGGACGACGGATAACTTATAGTTCGGACGAGAAGAGGAGCCAAGTGGGGCAGAGCTGATACAGCTGACCCCTGATAACAGCTCTGACTGCGCCTTGTGCAAGTACTAAATGTCGGTAAAGAACACAAGCACGGCCGTACGCGCTGATGCGATAGACGGAGAGCCGGCTGTAAGGTCGTGCGGGCTATTCGTGTCCCCAGCGCTCCGACTGCCAGGGTTTGGCAACAACACTGCGCCCTTAATAAACCTGCCTCCACTCGCCTCCTGCTCGCTAGCGAACCTCGAGGCTAGGCTGTGACAACCGAGGCTGTGTTACACTGAACCGCTCTCTTAGACCTGTCTCTACTAGACTCCTGCTGGCTGGCGCACCTCGAGGTTAGGCTGTGACAACCGAGGCTGTGTTACACTGAACCGCTCTCTTAGACCTGTCTACTAGACTCCTGCTCGCTAGCGAACCTCGAGGCTAGGCTGTGACAACCGAGGCTGTGTTACACTGAACCGCTCTCTTAGACCTGTCTCTACTAGACTCCTGCTGGCTGGCGCACCTCGAGGTTAGGCTGTGACAACCGAGGCTGTGTTACACTGAACCGCTCTCTTAGACCTGTCTCTACTAGACTCCTGCTGGCTGGCGCACCTCGAGGCTAGGCTGTGACAACCGAGGCTGTGTTACACTGAACCGCTCTCTTAGACCTGTCTCTACTAGACTCCTGCTGGCTGGCGCACCTCGAGGTTAGGCTGTGACAACCGAGGCTGTGTTACACTGAACCGCTCTCTTAGACCTGTCTACTAGACTCCTGCTCGCTAGCGAACCTCGAGGCTAGGCTGTGACAACCGAGGCTGTGTTACACTGAACCGCTCTCTTAGACCTGTCTCTACTAGACTCCTGCTGGCTGGCGCACCTCGAGGTTAGGCTGTGACAACCGAGGCTGTGTTACACTGAACCGCTCTCTTAGACCTGTCTCTACTAGACTCCTGCTGGCTGGCGCACCTCGAGGCTAGGCTGTGACAACCGAGGCTGTGTTACACTGAACCGCTCTCTTAGACCTGTCTCTACTAGACTCCTGCTGGCTGGCGCACCTCGAGGTTAGGCTGTGACAACCGAGGCTGTGTTACACTGAACCGCTCTCTTAGACCTGTCTCTACTAGACTCCTGCTGGCTGGCGCACCTCGAGGTTAGGCTGTGACAACCGAGGATGTGTTACACTGAACCGCTCTCTTAGACCTGTCTACTAGACTCCTGCTGGCTGGCGCACCTCGAGGCTGGGCCCTGACAATACAGTTCAGCCGCTCTCTTAGACCTGTCTCTACTAGACTCCTGCTGGCTGGCGCACCTCGAGGTTAGGCTGTGACAACCGAGGCTGTGTTACACTGAACCGCTCTCTTAGACCTGTCTACTAGACTCCTGCTGGCTGGCGCACCTCGAGGCTGGGCCCTGACAATACAGTTCAGCCGCTCTCTTAGACCTGTCTCTACTAGACTCCTGCTGGCTGGCGCACCTCGAGGTTAGGCTGTGACAACCGAGGCTGTGTTACACTGAACCGCTCTCTTAGACCTGTCTACTAGACTCCTGCTGGCTGGCGCACCTCGAGGCTGGGCCCTGACAATACAGTTCAGCCGCACTCTTAGACCTGTCTCTACTAGACTCCTGCTGGCTGGCGCACCTCGAGGCTGGGCCCTGACAATACAGTTCAGCCGCACTCTTAGACCTGTCTCTACTAGACTCCTGCTGGCTGGCGCACCTCGAGGTTAGGCTGTGACAACCGAGGCTGTGTTACACTGAACCGCTCTCTTAGACCTGTCTACTAGACTCCTGCTGGCTGGCGCACCTCGAGGTTAGGCTGTGACAACCGAGGCTGTGTTACACTGAACCGCTCTCTTAGACCTGTCTACTAGACTCCTGCTGGCTGGCGCACCTCGAGGTTAGGCTGTGACAACCGAGGCTGTGTTACACTGAACCGCTCTCTTAGACCTGTCTACTAGACTCCTGCTGGCTGGCGCACCTCGAGGCTGGGCCCTGACAATACAGTTCAGCCGCACTCTTAGACCTGTCTACTAGACTCCTGCTGGCTGGCGCACCTCGAGGCTGGGCCCTGACAATACAGTTCAGCCGCTCTCTTAGACCTGTCTCTACTAGACTCCTGCTGGCTGGCGCACCTCGAGGTTAGGCTGTGACAACCGAGGCTGTGTTACACTGAACCGCTCTCTTAGACCTGTCTACTAGACTCCTGCTGGCTGGCGCACCTCGAGGCTGGGCCCTGACAATACAGTTCAGCCGCTCTCTTAGACCTGTCTCTACTAGACTCCTGCTGGCTGGCGCACCTCGAGGTTAGGCTGTGACAACCGAGGCTGTGTTACACTGAACCGCTCTCTTAGACCTGTCTCTACTAGACTCCTGCTGGCTGGCGCACCTCGAGGTTAGGCTGTGACAACCGAGGCTGTGTTACACTGAACCGCTCTCTTAGACCTGTCTACTAGACTCCTGCTGGCTGGCGCACCTCGAGGTTAGGCTGTGACAACCGAGGCTGTGTTACACTGAACCGCTCTCTTAGACCTGTCTACTAGACTCCTGCTGGCTGGCGCACCTCGAGGTTAGGCTGTGACAACCGAGGCTGTGTTACACTGAACCGCTCTCTTAGACCTGTCTACTAGACTCCTGCTGGCTGGCGCACCTCGAGGCTGGGCCCTGACAATACAGTTCAGCCGCTCTCTTAGACCTGTCTCTACTAGACTCCTGCTGGCTGGCGCACCTCGAGGTTAGGCTGTGACAACCGAGGCTGTGTTACACTGAACCGCTCTCTTAGACCTGTCTCTACTAGACTCCTGCTGGCTGGCGCACCTCGAGGTTAGGCTGTGACAAATGAGGCTGTGTTACACTGAACCGCTCTCTTAGACCTGTCTCTACTAGACTCCTGCTGGCTGGCGCACCTCGAGGTTAGGCTGTGACAACCGAGGCTGTGTTACACTAAACCGCTCTCTTAGACCTGTCTACTAGACTCCTGCTGGCTGGCGCACCTCGAGGCTGGGCCCTGACAATACAGTTCAGCCGCTCTCTTAGACCTGTCTCTACTAGACTCCTGCTGGCTGGCGCACCTCGAGGCTGGGCCCTGACAATACAGTTCAGCCGCTCTCTTAGACCTGTCTCTACTAGACTCCTGCTGGCTGGCGCACCTCGAGGCTGGGCCCTGACAATACAGTTCAGCCGCTCTCTTAGACCTGTCTCTACTAGACTCCTGCTGGCTGGCGCACCTCGAGGTTAGGCTGTGACAACCGAGGCTGTGTTACACTGAACCGCTCTCTTAGACCTGTCTACTAGACTCCTGCTGGCTGGCGCACCTCGAGGCTGGGCCCTGACAATACAGTTCAGCCGCACTCTTAGACCTGTCTCTACTAGACTCCTGCTGGCTGGCGCACCTCGAGGCTGGGCCCTGACAATACAGTTCAGCCGCTCTCTTAGACCTGTCTCTACTAGACTCCTGCTGGCTGGCGCACCTCGAGGCTGGGCCCTGACAATACAGTTCAGCCGCTCTCTTAGACCTGTCTCTACTAGACTCCTGCTGGCTGGCGCACCTCGAGGTTAGGCTGTGACAACCGAGGCTGTGTTACACTGAACCGCTCTCTTAGACCTGTCTACTAGACTCCTGCTGGCTGGCGCACCTCGAGGCTGGGCCCTGACAATACAGTTCAGCCGCACTCTTAGACCTGTCTCTACTAGACTCCTGCTGGCTGGCGCACCTCGAGGTTAGGCTGTGACAACCGAGGCTGTGTTACACTGAACCGCTCTCTTAGACCTGTCTACTAGACTCCTGCTGGCTGGCGCACCTCGAGGCTGGGCCCTGACAATACAGTTCAGCCGCTCTCTTAGACCTGTCTCTACTAGACTCCTGCTGGCTGGCGCACCTCGAGGTTAGGCTGTGACAACCGAGGCTGTGTTACACTGAACCGCTCTCTTAGACCTGTCTCTACTAGACTCCTGCTGGCTGGCGCACCTCGAGGTTAGGCTGTGACAACCGAGGCTGTGTTACACTGAACCGCTCTCTTAGACCTGTCTACTAGACTCCTGCTGGCTGGCGCACCTCGAGGCTAGGCTGTGACAACCGAGGCTGTGTTACACTGAACCGCTCTCTTAGACCTGTCTACTAGACTCCTGCTGGCTGGCGCACCTCGAGGCTAGGCTGTGACAACCGAGGCTGTGTTACACTGAACCGCTCTCTTAGACCTGTCTCTACTAGACTCCTGCTGGCTGGCGCACCTCGAGGCTAGGCTGTGACAACCGAGGCTGTGTTACACTGAACCGCTCTCTTAGACCTGTCTCTACTAGACTCCTGCTGGCTGGCGCACCTCGAGGTTAGGCTGTGACAACCGAGGCTGTGTTACACTGAACCGCTCTCTTAGACCTGTCTACTAGACTCCTGCTGGCTGGCGCACCTCGAGGCTAGGCTGTGACAACCGAGGCTGTGTTACACTGAACCGCTCTCTTAGACCTGTCTCTACTAGACTCCTGCTGGCTGGCGCACCTCGAGGTTAGGCTGTGACAACCGAGGCTGTGTTACACTGAACCGCTCTCTTAGACCTGTCTCTACTAGACTCCTGCTGGCTGGCGCACCTCGAGGTTAGGCTGTGACAACCGAGGCTGTGTTACACTGAACCGCTCTCTTAGACCTGTCTACTAGACTCCTGCTGGCTGGCGCACCTCGAGGCTAGGCTGTGACAACCGAGGCTGTGTTACACTGAACCGCTCTCTTAGACCTGTCTCTACTAGACTCCTGCTGGCTGGCGCACCTCGAGGTTAGGCTGTGACAACCGAGGCTGTGTTACACTGAACCGCTCTCTTAGACCTGTCTCTACTAGACTCCTGCTGGCTGGCGCACCTCGAGGCTAGGCTGTGACAACCGAGGCTGTGTTACACTGAACCGCTCTCTTAGACCTGTCTCTACTAGACTCCTGCTGGCTGGCGCACCTCGAGGTTAGGCTGTGACAACCGAGGCTGTGTTACACTGAACCGCTCTCTTAGACCTGTCTCTACTAGACTCCTGCTGGCTGGCGCACCTCGAGGTTAGGCTGTGACAACCGAGGCTGTGTTACACTGAACCGCTCTCTTAGACCTGTCTCTACTAGACTCCTGCTGGCTGGCGCACCTCGAGGTTAGGCTGTGACAACCGAGGCTGTGTTACACTGAAACGCTTTCTTAGACCTGTCTACTAGACTCCTGCTGGCTGGCGCACCTCGAGGCTAGGCTGTGACAACCGAGGCTGTGTTACACTGAACCGCTCTCTTAGACCTGTCTCTACTAGACTCCTGCTGGCTGGCGCACCTCGAGGTTAGGCTGTGACAACCGAGGCTGTGTTACACTGAACCGCTCTCTTAGACCTGTCTCTACTAGACTCCTGCTGGCTGGCGCACCTCGAGGTTAGGCTGTGACAACCGAGGCTGTGTTACACTGAACCGCTCTCTTAGACCTGTCTCTACTAGACTCCTGCTGGCTGGCGCACCTCGAGGTTAGGCTGTGACAACCGAGGCTGTGTTACACTGAACCGCTCTCTTAGACCTGTCTCTACTAGACTCCTGCTGGCTGGCGCACCTCGAGGTTAGGCTGTGACAACCGAGGCTGTGTTACACTGAACCGCTCTCTTAGACCTGTCTCTACTAGACTCCTGCTGGCTGGCGCACCTCGAGGTTAGGCTGTGACAACCGAGGCTGTGTTACACTGAACCGCTCTCTTAGACCTGTCTACTAGACTCCTGCTGGCTGGCGCACCTCGAGGCTAGGCTGTGACAACCGAGGCTGTGTTACACTGAACCGCTCTCTTAGACCTGTCTCTACTAGACTCCTGCTGGCTGGCGCACCTCGAGGTTAGGCTGTGACAACCGAGGCTGTGTTACACTGAACCGCTCTCTTAGACCTGTCTACTAGACTCCTGCTGGCTGGCGCACCTCGAGGCTAGGCTGTGACAACCGAGGCTGTGTTACACTGAACCGCTCTCTTAGACCTGTCTCTACTAGACTCCTGCTGGCTGGCGCACCTCGAGGTTAGGCTGTGACAACCGAGGCTGTGTTACACTGAACCGCTCTCTTAGACCTGTCTCTACTAGACTCCTGCTGGCTGGCGCACCTCGAGGCTAGGCTGTGACAACCGAGGCTGTGTTACACTGAACCGCTCTCTTAGACCTGTCTCTACTAGACTCCTGCTGGCTGGCGCACCTCGAGGTTAGGCTGTGACAACCGAGGCTGTGTTACACTGAACCGCTCTCTTAGACCTGTCTACTAGACTCCTGCTGGCTGGCGCACCTCGAGGCTAGGCTGTGACAACCGAGGCTGTGTTACACTGAACCGCTCTCTTAGACCTGTCTCTACTAGACTCCTGCTGGCTGGCGCACCTCGAGGTTAGGCTGTGACAACCGAGGCTGTGTTACACTGAACCGCTCTCTTAGACCTGTCTACTAGACTCCTGCTGGCTGGCGCACCTCGAGGTTAGGCTGTGACAACCGAGGCTGTGTTACACTGAACCGCTCTCTTAGACCTGTCTCTACTAGACTCCTGCTGGCTGGCGCACCTCGAGGTTAGGCTGTGACAACCGAGGCTGTGTTACACTGAACCGCTCTCTTAGACCTGTCTCTACTAGACTCCTGCTGGCTGGCGCACCTCGAGGTTAGGCTGTGACAACCGAGGCTGTGTTACACTGAACCGCTCTCTTAGACCTGTCTCTACTAGACTCCTGCTGGCTGGCGCACTTCGAGGTTAGGCTGTGACAACCGAGGCTGTGTTACACTGAACCGCTCTCTTAGACCTGTCTCTACTAGACTCCTGCTGGCTGGCGCACCTCGAGGTTAGGCTGTGACAACCGAGGCTGTGTTACACTGAACCGCTCTCTTAGACCTGTCTACTAGACTCCTGCTGGCTGGCGCACCTCGAGGCTAGGCTGTGACAACCGAGGCTGTGTTACACTGAACCGCTCTCTTAGACCTGTCTCTACTAGACTCCTGCTGGCTGGCGCACCTCGAGGTTAGGCTGTGACAACCGAGGCTGTGTTACACTGAACCGCTCTCTTAGACCTGTCTACTAGACTCCTGCTGGCTGGCGCACCTCGAGGTTAGGCTGTGACAACCGAGGCTGTGTTACACTGAACCGCTCTCTTAGACCTGTCTACTAGACTCCTGCTGGCTGGCGCACCTCGAGGTTAGGCTGTGACAACCGAGGCTGTGTTACACTGAACCGCTCTCTTAGACCTGTCTACTAGACTCCTGCTGGCTGGCGCACCTCGAGGTTAGGCTGTGACAACCGAGGCTGTGTTACACTGAACCGCTCTCTTATACCTGTCTACTAGACTCCTGCTGGCTGGCGCACCTCGAGGTTAGGCTGTGACAACCGAGGCTGTGTTACACTGAACCGCTCTCTTAAACCTGTCTACTAGACTCCTGCTGGCTGGCGCACCTCGAGGTTAGGCTGTGACAACCGAGGCTGTGTTACACTGAACCGCTCTCTTAGACCTGTCTCTACTAGACTCCTGCTGGCTGGCGCACTTCGAGGTTAGGCTGTGACAACCGAGGCTGTGTTACACTGAACCGCTCTCTTAGACCTGTCTCTACTAGACTCCTGCTGGCTGGCGCACCTCGAGGTTAGGCTGTGACAACCGAGGCTGTGTTACACTGAACCGCTCTCTTAGACCTGTCTACTAGACTCCTGCTGGCTGGCGCACCTCGAGGTTAGGCTGTGACAACCGAGGCTGTGTTACACTGAACCGCTCTCTTAGACCTGTCTACTAGACTCCTGCTGGCTGGCGCACCTCGAGGCTGGGCCCTGACAATACAGTTCAGCCGCTCTCTTAGACCTGTCTCTACTAGACTCCTGCTGGCTGGCGCACCTCGAGGTTAGGCTGTGACAACCGAGGCTGTGTTACACTGAACCGCTCTCTTAGACCTGTCTCTACTAGACTCCTGCTGGCTGGCGCACCTCGAGGTTAGGCTGTGACAACCGAGGCTGTGTTACACTGAACCGCTCTCTTAGACCTGTCTACTAGACTCCTGCTGGCTGGCGCACCTCGAGGTTAGGCTGTGACAACCGAGGCTGTGTTACACTGAACCGCTCTCTTAGACCTGTCTACTAGACTCCTGCTGGCTGGCGCACCTCGAGGCTAGGCTGTGACAACCGAGGCTGTGTTACACTGAACCGCTCTCTTAGACCTGTCTACTAGACTCCTGCTGGCTGGCGCACCTCGAGGCTAGGCTGTGACAACCGAGGCTGTGTTACACTGAACCGCTCTCTTAGACCTGTCTACTAGAATCCTGCTGGCTGGCGCACCTCGAGGCTAGGCTGTGACAACCGAGGCTGTGTTACACTGAACTGCTCTCTTAGACCTGTCTACTAGACTCCTGCTGGCTGGCGCACCTCGAGGCTAGGCTGTGACAACCGAGGCTGTGTTACACTGAACCGCTCTCTTAGACCTGTCTACTAGAATCCTGCTGGCTGGCGCACCTCGAGGCTAGGCTGTGACAACCGAGGCTGTGTTACACTGAACCGCTCTCTTAGACCTGTCTACTAGAATCCTGCTGGCTGGCGCACCTCGAGGCTAGGCTGTGACAACCGAGGCTGTGTTACACTGAACCGCTCTCTTAGACCTGTCTACTAGACTCCTGCTGGCTGGCGCACCTCGAGGCTAGGCTGTGACAACCGAGGCTGTGTTACACTGAACCGCTCTCTTAGACCTGTCTACTAGACTCCTGCTGGCTGGCGCACCTCGAGGCTAGGCTGTGACAACCGAGGCTGTGTTACACTGAACCGCTCTCTTAGACCTGTCTACTAGAATCCTGCTGGCTGGCGCACCTCGATGCTAGGCTGTGACAACCGAGGCTGTGTTACACTGAACCGCTCTCTTAGACCTGTCTACTAGAATCCTGCTGGCTGGCGCACCTCGAGGCTGTGTAACACTGAGCCGCTCTTTTAGAACCGATTACGACCAAAATGGCGAATTAAGGAACCAGAATTAAACACAGATGGCAACCGAAGGAAAGTGATGACAAAATGAGGATCCAAGGAACCAGGCGACAACCAAGATGTTGACCCAAGGAACTAAATTGCGACCAATTTTGGCCACACGAAGTACCAAATGATGATAATGATTATGAAAACCCGACGTCGGCGAGACACACAGAACCTTAAACTATCGGGAAGGAAGATGATGACAATGTTGGCAATCCAAGTAATCAGATGATGACTAAGAGTGCGAATGAAGGGACCAGATGACGCCCAAAATGACAATACAAGAAAAAAATTGATGCATTATTGACGACCTAAGAAAATAAATGACGACCAAGATGGTGACACAAGGAACTAGATTACGACCATGTGGATGACCCAAAAAAACATGATGGAGACCAAAATGCCACTCGAGAAACCAAAAGACTACCTATATAAGAAACCAGATGATGACCATGTCTGTGACACAAGGAACCAGATGACGAATAAGATCGGTACGTACGGAACCACACGATGACCAATATGGCGACTTACGGAACTAGATTACGACTATAATGTTGACCAACGAAACTAAATTACGACCAAGACGGCGATCCAAGGAATTAGATTGAGCTCAAGGGCTTCACGGTGTGCGTTCAAGGATTCGATTACTCATTTGAGAGCGAAAACCCGACGTCGAAGAGACACGCAGAACTGATGTCGTGATTGCAGTCACTTGTCTGAGCGACCGGCTGCCGGGAGAGAAGCTCATCCGCCGAAACAATGGCACAACGTCCCGACGCCCACTCATCGAGCGAGAGAGAACTCGGAGCGAGGCTCGCTGACACCAGGGGGGTGTGGAGTTGGACCGCTGCCGTGCTGCCGGCATCAGGAGGAGACACGCTCTCCGCTGGTCTTTGAGGGATGCCTGCAGGACTCGCTGGCTAGAACCTGTCGGCGAGTGTTCTCACAACTCAGTTAACATGATGAGTAAACTTGAACCGTCCATGGCGAGTTGAGACATAAGGTTTTGCGGAAAACCAATTAAAATTAAAACAGCTAGCCGCTGGAAGCTTACGCTGAATAATAGAAACTGAATCCTAATGAGAATGGGGTTGAATTAAGTTTTCTCAGTTTTTACAAGTTGGCCCTGTATGAACTGTGTTTACATCATTTAAGTGTCGTTAACAAACATTTATACTTTAATGTGTTTTCCAGAAAGCGTGGGATTGCATGTGTAGTGGAATTCAGATGAAAATTTATGGTTGTATGTGTTCTAAAATTGTCGAATAAGATTATTGTTAGTAATATTGATATCTCATCAAGACTTTAAAGTGCTACTGACACTGTGAATCCCTGTTGTTTTTGATTCCTTGTTGTGAAATCCGCAACAGGTGTATCGATTTTTAAGAAAACCATTTTTCATTCGAAATGGGCTCTGAGGCATCATTGAAGAACTCAAATAGGTAAATGTAGTTCACGATTTTGGAATCAATAATCAGTAACATGTGTAAATGTTTTGAATCATCATGTGACTGATAAGTAAAGTAATAGTGTAAAAAACCTTAATACTAAGTGATTACGCCCTCTATGTTTGTTTCTAGCAGGCCCCCATCCATGCAATTGATATAGTTTCTGCACGTCAACTATGTCACACCCGCAGCAACTCTACTTTCGTGTGTTCGAGCCCAGGTGACACTCGATGTCACTAACAGTGATGCTGACAGAGAAACTACAGTATGTACAAGAAGACAGAATGTTAAATTGTTCATAGTTTTCAAATGCATAGCTTTAACGAAATACTTAATAATGTCTTTGTAAATACAAATTCGCTAATCTACTTGCTACCGATAATGAGATATATTTTAATGAGATGCCGCCACAAATGTAGCAATTACCTGCCTAAAAGTAAACCTACCACTTCCTCGACTTATGCCCTTTTGGAGATGGCAGATCGATAAACTGTCTCGTAAATAATATGTGTGGGCGTATCAAAGCCGTTCAAACTTATAGCAAACCTTCTAAATATTATCTTAAATCTTGGTCCAAAAACCTTTTTAATGGTAGGTACCATTTATCACTGCAAGGGGTGAAATAAGTTTTTGATGGAGAAAATAAATTCATAACTTCCTTAGAAGGCATAGAATGAAATTCGTTCGTAATTATTGTAAGACTTATTATCATTATCAAAAATTTTTATCGAAAAGAATTTATCTATAATGAATTATTATTGCAAGTGGTGAAATAATGACGATGATGGTTGACGGGAAAAAAAATCAATGACTTTGTTACCAAAATATTTTTTGATAACTGCAAGGCCTAATCGCAAGTGGGAAAAATGTACTTAATTCTTAGACTATGGGACAAAACCGGTACATTACCTTAATCGGAGTTTTCACTAGCTACACAGTACAGAAACTATTTACCTGCACCAGACCAATGACAAGTTATGGCAATGCCATGCTTATCGATAATTTTACGAAAATGCTGGATGCTAGAATAGAAAACATTCAAAACATTTTCGCTGCTAGGAATATGAATTTTATAACTGAATTTACCCTTTTCAAGGAATTTGCGAAAAATTGTAAAAATAGTGGTTAGTTTTTAGTTGATTATTATTCATTCCTAATACCCACCACGCGCTTAATCTGCTTTGGGTTGCAAATGTTGTTATAAAATAATACTTTCCTCGTTTTTTATACCTCTTTTGAAATTAAATTTAAAAAAAATTGGTTATCTGTAAAGTCGGTTTACGGACGATAGTTTAACGTGACGTCATAACAAAACATTGATGAAATGATTGCATAGTTTTATGAATAAAATTGAATCATTTTTATTGAATTATCACTATTTTGTATGGATACAAAGGAGTGAAATGAAATCTACAATTTAATTGATAAATTTACTTTTATTTGCACTCATTAATTCAAATATGTTTATTACTTTAACGAAGAGATTATTTAAACTATAACTTTTAAACATGTTTGCTATTTAACTTCAAGATCGTCGAGAATGTTTTATGCTTTTTCGCAATTACACATTTAACGACGAAGTTTGTTCGTCGTGAAATTAAACGTAGAATTTAATAAAAATGCTCTTGCAGTTAATACAATAAGTATTAGTATGTTTAAGAAAGAATTTCGGCTTTAATCTCCAACCCAGACGCTCGTGGTGCGCTGGGGCCGAGATTAAAATTCGTCGAGAATATTTTACGTTTTTATGTCTTCCAGTGCTCAAAATGATATGCAATTGCGGCCCCGGGCACAAAATTTTATTTATAATTCATTAATAATAACGCCCCTCGCGATAAACAAAGGAAAATATGTATTAACGAGTGCCTGGTTGCCCGCGAAGCGTATAGATAGCACGATTCGTTCGGTTCGCGTCCGTAACCGTAGAAGACAGCACTGTAGGGGAATAATATTATTTCGTTTTTATAATACGATTTTATAACAAATAAGCATCCCAAATACATCAAACTTATTTATAATGTGTTACAATATGTTTTAAAACATTATGCAAAAGATCCCGTGTGTAATTTGAATTATGTGTAACTGTAAAACACCATTGTTCGTACAAAAACATATTTGAAAATTCAACATTACTTTTAAATAACCGTACCGATTGTGCTGAAAATCGGTGGACGATCGTTAAATTACATAATATTAATAATTCAAACGACGAAAACATGATTGAAAAGTCAAATCGATGGTTGTTACAATCGAGTGGAAGAGAGATGCGGCGCAAGCGTACAATGAGCGTAATGGGACACATCGTAGTGGGACAATGTGCGTTACGGGACACTTTTTCGTGCGTGCATCCGGCGTTTATCGATTTATTAGACGTTGTCACGTCAAAAACTCACAACACATCCATACTATCCCTACTAATATTATACATGCGAAAGTATGTTTGTCCTTTCATGTAGGACATATTTTGCATAGAGATAGTTTATGAGCCGGAGAGTGACATATGCTACTTTTTATCCTTGGAAAAAAAATCATGGTTCCTGTGGAATAAATCTGTAGTGTTGTAACAATCCATGGTAACTGTCTGTACCGCTGGTCTATTTTTTGTTAGTTAGAGCATCACACAAAAACTTTTTGTATTTAAAAGCTTAAAAACTGGTAGAAATTATATCTTGGTACAATGACACAAGTCAGATATATAACAATAAAACCACATTTTTCCACAACCAAGTGCAACCAATAAAATGCAAGCTCCATTTCACGTTCATTTGTGTTAAAGAAGGGCCAGTTCTGACAGGTCCTTGAACTCTATGCAACACGGGGGCAGCTGAGCTGCAATACAGATTAAAAGATTAAAATATAAAAAAAAAAGATTAAAAAAAAAACGAAATAATTTCAAAAACTTTCCGTTTGTTTGTTTCCTATATAAATCTACAGTACTTATTCATGGTTTTCCAAAAATCTGTTTCCAAGGGGGTTACAGGTGCTTTTAAAAATTAAAATCTCACGGTTTTTAAACCAAAAGTTCTAAAACATTGAAATAAAAAAAAAAGCGAGGGCGGCTTTAAAGATCAAAATTTTCCCGTTTTTCAAGTATATAGGGGAAGGTCGGGTAATACCGGACAGCGGGTGATACCGGACAGTACCAGTTTCCAGAGGTGCGCGCTAGGGGCAGCACCAGTCGGTCGTTTGTCTCGTAGGTCTCTGTGAAGGACACGCAGTGTCGCCATTATGAGTTCGTGCGTTGTCTGCTTGTTGAGTAGTGCTACGTTTTATTGATTTTAGGCCAAGATCTTCTGCACGAAGATAACTTTGCCGGGTTGTTACAACATAACAAGTAAGATATTTATAAGTTTAAGTATAGTAACTTGTGTACTAACCATTTATATATTACCATACAGTGTAACATCTGTGTGCGACAAATACTAAATATTTTATGACGTAATTTCGATGGCATGTCCGTCGGGTAATATCGGACAACCTGCTGGAGGGTTATATCGGACGGTTGCGGGTGGTATCGGACACAATGGTAGAGTAATTTCCCGTCTATTCTGATTCAAGTATTCTTTCTATTTGCAGAAAATGGAGAAAAGAAGGGGAAGGTGGAAAGAAGAAGATATGAAATTAGCAGTAGAGCATGTTATAAATAAAGAAATGAGCATTAGAGAAGCAAGTGAACAATTTTCTGTTCCGAAGAGTACACTAGGTGATCGACTCATTAAACTTGGTTCGGGAAATGAGGCAATTATGAAACCACACATGGGTACTTTCAGTAATACATTCAGTGATGCACACGAGGAGCAGTTATACAACCATGTTAAAGCTTTAGATAGACAACTCATGCCATTAACTCGAGATGAATTTCTTAAATTATCTTTTGACTTGGCAGAACACCTAAATATTGATCATCGCTTCAATAAGCAAAAAGAGAGGGCTGGGAAAGACTTCTATTATGAGTTCATGAAGAGGCACCCCGATTTGAGCCTAAGGTCTGCAGAATCCACAAGTTTGCAGCGAGCTGCAGGGTTTAATAAAGAACAAGTTGATCGGTTTTATGAAAAGCTGACTGAATTAATGGACAAATATTCATTTAGTCCATCGCGGATCTTTAATGCAGATGAAACTGGGGTATCCTGTGTTCACAACAATCAACTGAAAGTCATGACAATAAAGGGAAAGAAACAAGTGGGGAAATTAACATCAGGCGAAAGAGGAAGAAATGTAACTGTTCTCTTATGCATCAATGCTTCTGGAGACATGTTTGTTCCCCCACTCTTTGTTTTCCCCAGAGTTCGCATCGATAAGGATCTCACTAAAGATGCTCCTGTTGGAAGTGTGTTTGACGGACAACAAAGTGGTTGGATAACCAAAGATGGATTCCTAAAATGGTTCAAATTATTTGTTGAACGAGTTGTGCCAAGTGAAAAGAACCCTACACTGTTAATTGTTGATGGTCATTCAAGTCACAAGGACTTAGAAGTGATTCTGTTTGCTCGTTCCCACCACGTCCATATCCTGAGTTTACCACCTCATACAACTCACAAAATGCAACCACTGGACAGAGTAGTTATGAAGCCATTTAAGAATGCTTTCAATGAAGCATGTTCTTTGTGGATGCGAAAATATCCAAAGCTGAAAATTGCTCTCAAGGACATAGCTGGACTGGTTAACTATGCATTAGCAAAAGTCTGCAGAATGGAACTCGCTCAATCAGCATTCATGTGCACTGGAATTTACCCACTCAACCGTAGCATATTCACAGACTTGGATTTCCATACTAGTTTGAATGACTTACCAATCACTGTTCAAGAAGAATCTCCACCGTGTGTTCGAAGACAGAGTTCACCAGAGCCTTCAACTTCAGATCAAGCAGTAGGTCTAACAACACAGCAAATGTCAACTCCATCATGCTCCAGAATGGAAGGTTCTGAAAGCACTGTACTGCACACTTCAGCCTTCAATGTAGTAGAACAAATTTCTCCACTTCCTAGCAGTGCAGTTGCCAAGTTGGCCTCACGAAAACGACGGGGAGACAGAAGTGAAGTTCTAACATCTAGCCCATACAAAAATGAGCTTGAAGCAAAAAGATGCAAGTTGAATGTGAATCAAAAGTCGCAAACCACTAAGAAACTAAAAGGGAAACATCTCAGAAAAACATCAATGCATAGAACACCCCAACCAAAAGTTCCATGTGCAACAAACGAAGAGACTACTGACTGTATCATTTGCGGTGAAAATTTCAGTGAGGATTGGATACAATGTACCATATGTAAAGGATGGGCACATGAAAACTGTGCTGACCTTGAAGGGGATGCTGTATTTTATAAGTGTGATGTTTGTAAGAAAACCTAAATGTTATTTACAGGCGGTATTTTGTAAAAATCTGAAGGGGAAATGACTGTCCGATATAACCCTCCAGTTTACTGAAACTTCCAAATACCACTGTTTGTTCAAATGTAAAATACTAATATTTCTAAATGTTTTGGCCCATTTTCTTTATTAGGCATTATAAATAATTAAAGTACAATTCCAGAGACATATGTACATTTCATTTTTTGCAGTAAGTTATATTTTTATTAAAAGAAAACCTAAGGTGTCCGGTACTGCCCGACCTTCCCCTAGGTATGTTCCACAGACTTGAATCTCGACGACCACGAAACAAACCAGCACAAATTACTCTTTTCAACCTTATTTTATAAACATAGAGTAATGCCTAATTAGATATACAAACAGATTCCGCGAATAATTTTATACATCATTTTTTTGCTTTTTTGAGAGTTATTTAATGGCACTGAGAGTAAGATCACACCAACGAGCATACAATCATGATCACACGTCGCTAGCCAGGCGTCAGCCACTAGCCGCGTGACTACATGTGAGGTGCATGACTCGTGGGTCGTGGCGAACACACAATTAGCAGTTCTGAACCTGTCTAATTACAAGTCAGCCAGTGTCACGTGCAGTTCAGCTCATTAGCGCTGACATGAACGTGCTGAACGAGAGCTAAGTGAGGGAGCAAGCTAGCTCCAAGCATCACCAGCTCTGGCTGCGAGGTGTTCAGAGGTCGCACACAGACAGCTGGTGCGCTGGTAGAGTTCACCAGCGACCTCATACATACAGGGACTTTCATTTCAGTATGCTTTTTCTTTGAATATTGTTTTGTACCGTTACTTGTACCATGTATATGAAATTTCTACATGCATCCATGTAATATATATGTATTCACATCACATAAATGTTGCTCTTCAAATAAGAGTTCTTGACAGTAGGGGCAGCTGGATAGTCTGAACCCAGTTTTCCTGTATGCCCGATTATTATGGTAAAATATTGCGGTATTATGATACACGGAAGACAATATTATTGCATGGTGACCGAAACTAAATGAGAAAACATTGTACGTCTTACTAAATTATAGCGTGCCCTCCCCTAATTCCCTCATCTCCCCCTGCAAGAATTATTGTATGCAGGGGCGCAACAACAGGGGGGGGGGGGGGCAAGGGTATTTTGCCCCCCCCCCCCCCCCCCTGAAACCTTGAAGTGAGGGCAAATAAAGTGCTGTGTAATCAATTTTTAGATAATAAAACTGCTTAAATAGCACCATTTTCCACCTTGAAATACAAATTTCCCCAGGGGAGGACCCCCGGACCCCCCGCTTCAATAGGGGGATTGATGATTCTTTATAAAAAGGTATATTGCCCCCCCCCCCCCCCCCCCCCTTTGGAAATTTAGTTGTTGCGCCCCTGATTGTATGCCCCACCCACCCTGTCCACCAGATGTCAACTATTGCATGGCTGTCATCTTGTTTTTGGAGTTCACTGCTAGGTTCGTTGCTAACTTGCACTACTGACACTAGTGACGCTGCATGGTTTTTACAAGATCCTGAGTGCAGTGTGATGGTTATCTCAGCGATTTCGAGGTCCAAAAGCAGATGTACTAGCCACTAGGCTAAATAGTCAACTGGAAATATATAAATTTAATAGGGTATTAATACAAATGAAATATATATGGTAATTATTCATGTAATGTTTATGTTCCTGGCAAGCTCTGACACATTCATCGGCTAAAACAAATTATGGTACGTAATCTCAAATTATGCTATGCCAAAAAGTATAAAATATTAAAAAGGATGGTACATATCTGCTTTATATGGACAAGTGAAAAATATTGGTAAAATGTATACAATTTTATATTGAATATTATGGTAAACAGTGGTATAAGTTATGGTATCCCCTGAGGATACTCTGTTTAAATTATGTTATGCCATTCTAGCCACACACCCTTCCCCTCCCCTATTTTCAAAAATGAAATTTCTCTCTCTTTCACCTCTCCCTGCCCCTCTTCCTTTTTGTCAACGTCTTTTGCCAGTTTTCTCTCTCTCACACCTCTTCCCATCTTTACGTTTGATGCATTGTTCCCCCCTCTCCTTTACCAGGGAATTATGCCACAGCTTATGATATCTATGAAATGCTCTTCCTACCATACCTCTCTGGGAATAGTTTCCCCACTAGGTTTGCTACCTTCGCATGCAGCGCACCGACCATGCTTCTTCGAGGTCTCCGCGGCATATCGTCTTCGTCCCCACCCCCTCCTTTTTTTAACCCTTCTTCGCTGTGATGTGTTCTGAGTTGAGCTTCCCCTCTGGTTAAAACCTTTAGTCGTTCTTATTTCATTTAAATTATTTTGGGTGTTAACTTCTCAGACTCAGGTCTTCAGACAATGCATGGCTCCGTAAGTACTTGTTCGTTTGCGAGAGATTACAGGAGTGGCCCTGTCTTTATAATGTAACTGTTTTCACTTTTTACTCGAATCATTTTCTAAATTTTCGGCCACCACCTTTTAAATTGTTTTATGGCATTTACTTTGTGGCTTTGTTTTGCAACGGTTTTACCAGGTCATTAATTTCTTTTGTAGACATGTTGAGTCGTAACATTTCGTGCCGCAGGTTTAACTTTTGGCAATGATTGTAATCTACAGGATGACTTTAGTGCTTGAGAGCTGTGTGCCTTAACGGTCTTGAGTTTTGACACACGCCTTAATCTTTCAATTTAATATTTCTTGTGACTTCGCCTCACGCAAACAAGCATGCTCCCTTTTGACCAGGATTGTTAAAGGCCTTGCTTACCTTGGTAACTGCACATTACAGTACAGGTGTTTGCTGCAATTGAATTCCTCTGTTGTTCCAAAGTTCTTGTTGTGAACTTCGCAACATAACGGTTGCGCAAAGTTGGAGTGACCACATTTTCACATTCATCACTATGTTAGCTACTGTCACACTCATACATATGCATGATAAATTAATTGAGAATGTTGGCCTCCTTAATAAAATATTTGACTCTAGCCCATGTCAGCTCAGTAGCAGTGAACAAACTTGCCCAGTGGCAGTCTTATAACTTGATGTCCCTTTCATTCCTGCAGTTTGTCAATTCTGAAATCTTTTCTTGAGGTGGCTATTTTCATCACCAAAACAGATGCAGAGGGAAAATTTTGAAAAACCTTTTTCGCACGTGCGCGCGAGAAAAAGATACACACACACACACACATATAAAATAATTAAATTTGCAGAGTGCGTTGTCCAAGAGCGTCACCTACCACTGTTACAGCTCCACACACCAGTGTTGCTCCTGGGAAGAGTAGCACAAAACACAATTATTAGTCTGGTTGCAGTTGTGCTCACTACACTAATGACATCTCCTGGCTTCTGCCAGCAATTCTGAAATATAAGGTTGGTGTTAACCCAACACACAGATACCTCTCTGGATACCTCAATTGTCAATTTACTATACTGTCTCGTTCAAGAAATAACACATGTTCAAGTTTTTTTTTCCATGCAAATCCCACCTCTTTCAACACTATGTAGTGGCATCTGCTCCACTGACAACTAATTATTTCTTTCAGATCTGGTAACAAACTTATGGTTAGCACATTTCTTTTTGTGCTGTAAAATTCATCGATCTTTTTCTAATTACGCTAAAGTCAAAACCATTACAAATAACCTTTTTAAATTTTTGGCCAAAAAAACTAAAACATTTCAAACAAAACATATAACAAGTGTGTATTTTCTCTTTTTTATATATTGTATTTTAACCAATGCAATCTTTTTTAACATTCACCAGCGATAGCACCACCTTTGTCAAGGCTTACTTATGATGCAGTCACACATAATGCAGACAAAATTGTATCCACATTGTATGTGTCAGAGAGGAATAAAAAAAATAACTTTTTTTTCAGTGACAGTGTAGATAAGCATACAAGTTTATTATATTCTACATAAAATTTAGATTTTAGCAATACAGTAAATAAAAATAAGATTTAAGAACTGTAAGGTTTTGCAAAAAAGCTTCTATCTGACTGATGTTATTAATATTGAATGTTGTAAATTCTGTCGGTACACTGTCATCACTAGTTGTCAAAACACTTGGTTGTATACGACTTAACTAATTTACATTAACATAAGTTATTTCATAAAATTTATGTTGTAGAGCATATAATGGTAACTCAAGCTTGAATAGATCTGCAATACGATGAAAACAATATTTACTAAAATAGGGCCTATACAGAATATTTGGTAGAAGGACTGACAAATTTTTTTGAGGGATTGGGGAGCTCTTTGGCTATGGTTATTTACCTGTAGACCAGTAACGGAGATAAGAATTTTTTTTAGATTTTGTGGAAGATGACCTAAAATCTTGCCTTTATGTCATCATAACTTTTATATTTGTTGCAGAAATAGCACAAAAAACTGTTATATGATTTTGCCATGTATTTTAATTCTAAATGTTTTTTATTTAATACAATGGGTTTCAGAAAAATTACTTATGCGCTTTCAAAAAAAAAAAAAGTGTGAATATAGGACAAACTTTCAACTTTGAAAAATTCATTATAAAAAGGGGGTTGTCTGTAAAGTAGGTTTACGGACGATAATTTTATGTGATAACGTCCTTTATGAACAACTGACAAAACAGTTCACGTGTAGGTTGTATGCTGCTGCTGTCTCTCTTCTACTCGGACGCATCGGCCGATGGAGTGGAAGAGAGATAGATGCGTCACAAGCCGAACGCTTAGGCTGATAGTGCCTCTCTATCGCTTGTTCCGCGCTCTCGCTTGCACGTGTGGCTCAGGCGGAACGTGACAATGAGTCATGCTTTTTCATGCATGCAGCCGACGTTCATCGATTTATAAGATGTTATCATGTCAAAAACAAAAAGTTATTTTTAGTTGATGCTTTATTTTAAAAAGTTATATACTAGTTTATACACTTTCCAACTGTATTACTTATATAATAGAAATCATCCATTATGTGGTCAAAGTAAGAGCTCTGTCTGCCAAGACCGAACTCTGGAACTTACATTGGAACCAGTTTGAACGATGCGATGGTCTCAATGTAAGCACGTAAAATGTTTGTCACTTTCTTGCGGATCCAAAATGATCCTTGTCTTTGTCGATGATTGTGTCGGAAGTTCGTGATGTGTAAAGGTCATTTTACAGCTCCCAGACACGAGGCTATGGCCTTTAATGACAGTGCCATTTGACCAGTTCCTTCACATGGCCAGCGACTGTAGCCTCGTGCTCAGGAGCTTGTGAATTGGCGGTATGTTGTCTGAGCGACGGTGTGCGGTTGAGCCCCAGGTTCAGTCGCGATTTGACTTTCTCTGCTATTGGGAGTGCCCGTGCGTTTCACATTGTTCTCATCGTACTTGAGTTTCGTTTGTTAAAAATTGTTATAGTTAAACCTGCGGTATTAAACAGTTCACATTGTTAGAAGTGTTCTTTGTTTGTTTCCGCTGTTGTTGATACAATGCGCAACTCATTGACGAAGAGCATGCTGACATGCTGCTTATGTATGGAACTGCTAATTGTAATGCACGTGAAGTGCGAAGAATGTATCAGGAGCAATATCCTGATGGACGTCTCCACAACACGTGACCTTTTCAACTACTTATCGACGTGTGAGGAGACCGGGAACCTACACTTCCAAGAGCCTCGAGTGATGCGCACCAAGGGAGTGTGCTAGTAGCTAGTGGATGAAGGAATTCTGCAAGCGTGTGATGAGGACCCTACAGCAAGCACATGAGTTGTTGCTGAAAGACTTGGCGTATCACTTGGTACAGTCTGGTCGGTTGTTCGGGCAGACGGGAGGCATGCATTTCATTACACCCCTGTACACACCACTTATTTACTTTTGAATGTGACGTAAAACCATTTTTAACTGATTTCAAATGTCAATGAGGGGTTTACACTGATCATTTAATCAAGTAAAACATTAAAGTTACTTTTGTAATTTCAATGATGTTTAGGAACATGCGTGGTCCTCTGGAAACAAAGGTCGTGGAAGACTGAAGATCAAGAGAGACTGTATTGTAAAATGGCGTGACGTGAAAATATTTATCAATTCCTTGTTCTAAACAGCTACACACACGCTTCAATATAACTTTAAATCCAAGGTGAGTTAAACAAAAAGAATGGCTTATTTATTGAGTTTTTTTAGTGCATCTAAGCTATTAACATAGTATTTTGGAACACAACTTTTAGATATATTTAATTTAAAAAAATGTAAACAATTTTAGCAGTTTGGTGCAAGTAATTCAATAGACAGTACAAAATTATTGAAATAAATAACCTATACTCAAAACTTATTTTCGGAAAGAAAAAAAATACATGTACATATATACAGTAAACCCACATAAAGTTATTCTTCAGTGGTGAGATGATCTTACAGATGTGTTTCAGGAAATGGTATTCTATCATCCAAGGCCGAATACAGACCTTCCACTGAAAAAAAAAGAAGGTTGGTAATAATAATACACCTTAATATAAAAACAATTATTTACAGAAAACTAAAGGCCAATTATTAATGCCTAAGACATTTTAAATATGACCCCCAATTCATAATGATGAAAAATTCCCCAATTAATAACGATAAAAACTAAAATATTTTTTTTGTGAACTGAAAGAATGGCCCCTTCACCCTATTTACACGAAAACCTTCAAAACTTGTACACCCACCCTGCAAGAAAGGCCGTTTTTAAATAAACGACGACAACAAATCACGGCATGATCTGAAGCAGCGCACTCAGATTCTAAGTTAGCACTCGTTTTCTTCAACATGAATTTTTTTAATTTTCCACGCAAGCAGAATGGGAACGGCAGGTCAACGGTAGCATTAAATACAAAGCAACAAGTTAATAAAGCAAATAAAAAAAAAACTATAGCTTACCTTTAATTACCACTGTTAAAAAATGGTGGAGTTGGTTTACTTATGGTTTTAATACCACGAGCATACCAGTATCACAAGAAATCAGCTATAAACATCACATGCAATGAACACATAAATAAAGGTTAAGTAAACAAAGTGGATGGCACTGAATGCAAAATGCCTGCACTGTTGCAGCTGTGCTTGTACCGATGGCTCCAGACGAACAGGGGCAACCCTACACCACAGAGAGCCGAGACGCCGGGCACTCACGCTCCGAGTGGAAGTCCCCCTGTACGTGCAGACGCAGCACGATGGTCAGCGTGCAGTGTGTCTGGTTGTACATGGCCTCCAGGCAGTCCAGCACGCCCGGCGCGGCACGCTCGCCCCAGCACGCCTTCAGCACGTACGCCTGCGCCACCAGCTGCGCACAACACCCGGTCAACACTCCACCTGCTGGCCGCTCCTTGGAGATACATAGTACGATAACTCTGCATCATCATCGCCTTTGAGTCTAATCACTGACGCACGGCTTATCAACTATCTTGCAGGTTTGATGAACCATGATGCGTACATGGCCTTTTGTAAAAAAATACTCGAATAAAACTTAAAATATTCTTGAGACTGTTACAGCCAAATAAATTTTTTAAGCGATCCACGAGGCAAAATCATTATAAACCATTTTGCATTACTAATAGTTTTTTTTCCCAGTACTTAAAGATGTTTAAGAAAAAGACACGCAAGATAAGAAATTGAGGGGATTTCACGGGTGTCCATGGTTGTCACGCATTAAAACAAACTTCTCACCCTCTTCTCCCATGCCAGCAACTTGCAACCAGTAAGGGGGTTGGGGGGTTGGGAAATGTAGCTTCAGGTAAGACTGTTCAGGACAAAAGGGCAGACGTGTTTTGGCCGCGAGGAACAAAGCGGGCACAACTTAAGGATCAGCATACATAATATGTATCTAGTTTCCCTTTCAAACAGTGAACAAACAGAGATACAAGCAGCAGACATGCGGCGGTAGTGCAGTCTATGTGACTTCCCCCTCTCTCCTTCAGGCCATGTGTGTTGTAACTAACACTTTGATGCTAAGCAGCTGTAAGTTCAACACTTATTTATAATATAATAATTGCAAAAAAATAAGGTGTTAACGTTCTTCCAAAAGTTTTTTTAAAGAAAAATGAGTTAGGTGAGAAGACGTCTATCCCCGTGTTGTGCCAGCAATTTTTGTCAATTAAGATTATATTAGCCAAGAGTTTATGGGCAAATTGAACACTGACAGAAACGCAGATACTACTAAATACCTGTACACAGCTCTAGAATCTTCCAGTCTCCAATAAGACTAAATCTTAGGTTGATTAAAATATGTTAATTGTAAGAAAACCTTAAGTATTATCCATATCATAATGTAATGAAAAAATAAATAAACAAGTAAATAAAACTATGCTATGCATGCATTACTGTAAATAATGGCTCATACCTGATGAACACCACATACGATGAAGTCAAGCTTTCTTGGACAAAAGCATTTTCTGTATATCGTCTTCACGTAGTTGTCGTGAGCTGAAAAAAATTAAGCAAATTCCAGGTAGAAAAACATTGCAAGATCTAACCAAACATTAGGGTTGTGCAAAGCTTTGGAAAGTCAAAGTCAAATCACAGACTAATTTTCTTTGACTTCCTCTTTGAGAAAAGAAAAAAAAAAAAAAAAACCTTCAAACATTCCAAAGTTCTTTGTTAAGAGCAGATTACAGTTACAGTCCAATTTATTGCAGTAGTCCAAGGGGCATAACTAACACCATGCTATCGGCAAAAACTTTTGAGTTTTAATGGGAAGTAACCATCACGTGAAAATAGATTAGAACTGTCAGCATACTGGTAAAGCTTTGTCGCGGGGGGGGGGGGGGGGGGGGGGGGTCGATCGGTAGGCTTTAAGGTGGATTGTTAGTGGGCGCCACCACGTGGTGCGGCACGTGGACCCGGTGAGACTCCTAACTCAGGGCGTGACGTCGCCCATGTGAGACGTGATATCCCCCCTTGAAAACATCTAGCACTAATTCCTGCCCGCTCTCAGCGTCGGGCACGCTTTTACCTACGCAGTGGGCTCTCAGGCGTCCCACACGCCGTCACTCTCCACGTGGTCACACAGATTGAAAATAAAAGAATAATACGTTAAATTCACACACCTGATTTATTCCGCTAATTCCGCTCACACACGTACACGGTTGAAACTGTACAAAACGCCCGCGGCACGAATCTGTTGAGGGGTGATGCGCCACCACGTGGTCACATATTAAATTACGTAGTACGAGGAAGAAGACCGAGACTGGCCGTAAACTAATTAATGAAACAGTCCCCCGACCGAGAGTAGCTCCAAGGACTAAAAGAAAGTGATTGAGACGAAATTAAAGTTAACAGAATTACTTGGCAGAGAAAACAAGCGGTGAGGTCCCCGGAGTGCTGAAGCGTCTGCTCTCGGTCGTTGATGGCGGAAGACTGGGCTGAGATCATGGCTCGCTCGACTAACATGGCGTCCTCCCGCCGAAACAATTGCCGTTACAAGATATTTGCGAATTCGTGCCACTGGAAACTAAATTAACACGACAAGAATGCATTGAAAATTATGTAACAATTTTTGAATGAAGAGAAAAGATTGTACAAATAATAATTATTAAGATTGAAACGTAATTATTGTCTGGCTTCGGGTTTCCTCGGGAATGTCCGGAAACGCTATGATATTTTAATAACATTAGTTAAAAATAAAAGTACACATAATGTTTAGAGAGCAGAAATATGAAATGTAGACTCATTTGATTAAAATATGTTGATGAAAATGGAAACCTCTATAGATCTGGCAGAACACATTTAGCCAGAAACTGGAAGAATTAGAACTGCGCCCTATCGTAGTAACAACACCATCGCTATTACAAGACAGCTCAGGTAATCATCTCTTTCCAGCGGACTGACAAAACCCTAGAGCCTTTTACACAAGAAAATGATGGATACTATTACGGATGAAATAACCTATTTACTTCAGTCTCTTTTTTTATTACTTATTTTTCTCTTACGTTTATCACTCTCAGAAACAGTTGTTTCTTCTCTTCTATCTGCGATTGCAACAGATAGACAAAAAGTGTGGCCAGCTGCTAGCTCCCAACCAGTTGCCTTGAAATGCCTTTCCTAAATGTGAACAGAGTGCTAGTAATAAGATGCATTTGCAATAAGATTGTATAAATGAGTAAGACTCAATGCAAGAGAGAGACAGCAGGATTCTACGTACCACATCTGAGGACTGTTTGTACCTATTACTAGTGCCACATACTTACACACTTAAAGGAGGAAAAGCAAAATTCCTGCCACAGTGTTTCAGAATTTGCAGAACATCCTATTCCAAACCTTTGGAAAATATGTGTCATTACAAACAATCACTGTAATGTGTTCACTTATAAAATGTAACTACATACATAAGTTAGTCTTGTTTTAGCATAAGTTTTTCTTCTTCCAATTTTGCCTTCATTTTTACAAACTGTGAGTTGGTAACTTTCTCAAAGTTCCTGCACGTTTTTCTGTTTGTGATGTGCAGGATATTTGATCTGGCACCTATTTCAGCACCCCAGTTGTATAAACGGAATTATTTATTGCAGCATATTATTTCAGTAATCTTCCACTTTGTCTTCGGCAATGATTCAGGTGTTAGATTTTTAGTACACTTTTGATTTGAATTAAAAAAAAAAATTCTTTGCACAGCCTTACAAAACATACAGAAATACTGAAGGAAATATAAAATAAAATACTGACATTGTATGTTTGTACAACTAAGTTTATTTATGATCAGAAGGTGTAAATCTAAGAGCTGCAGACTGTATTACACGCTGTGAGAATGCTTGACACTATGTGGAGTTTACGGGACCTAACCTCCGGCTAGCAAAAATTAGTCAAGTTACATATATAAACATTTGAAGAAATTTTGAGCTTCAAGCTGGTGTGTCATAGAAGATGAAATCGTAACAACAGAGATTGAAAACCTGAGCGACACATTGTGGATAACCATCTGGCCGAAGCAACTCGGGCAGTGTCTACATTAAAAAAAGATTAGCTTCTAGTTTCAATAATACTGAAACCCTAATCCCAGCCTGCACAAACTCCAAGTGGATATTGAGCACTTGTGCAGACTCCATTCGAAACAATCACACATTTCAGGCGTCTTCAAGAAGCTCCAAGTATGATTATATGCTTATTATTGTGCAGAAAATTTGGGTGTATAATTGGTAGAGACAGGAAATATTCACGGATTCATTTCGTGATAGGCTGAAATTCAAACATGTGTACAATTCTGCTGGTTCTGCTATTGGCTCGCAGTTTAACTGGAGCTCTCTGGACCAATGAGAGACTATCGACCAAAGAAGCGTCGAATCACAAGCTACCCAGTGGAGACTCCTCACAATTTATTACCCAATGAACAAGCTTGTTTACTTGAGAAATGTAGAGGATAATGGAGGCTATCCTAGAGGTAATTGAATGCGCGAATTTTTCCGGTCCCTAATAATTGGCCATTATTGCTTTCATAAAATTTGTTTATGAAGGTTAATTATTGGTTGACGGAGCAGGCGGGAGATGGCGAGAGATGGCCGACCTGCCAGGAAGCCGTGCAGGTCCCGGGCCGTGTCGAGCGCGCGCTGCAGCTGCAGGCTCTCCGACTGCAGCACCTGCCCCAGCAGGTAGGCGTGCACGCTGCCCAGCGTGTGCGTGTGCCAGAACCTCAGCAGCTGCAGGCGCCGCGCGCCGCGCTCCGGCCCGCGCAGGTCTGCAAGCACACCGCCATCCGTCCACCCACTCACGCTTCGTGCGACAAGCCCACCATCAGCGTGCCCAAATAACACATTTTGAATAACAAACAATGAGAACAAATATGAGATATCAAATGGTGTAAAAAGGGAAACACTATCAAACAAAGTATACAAAATGAACAAACATAATGTACAAAACCAGGTAGACACATTAGTAACACAGAACATAATATACATTATTTAATAAAAAAAAAATAAAAATAAAAATAACTTGCAGCAGTTGCCGCCTCCCGGGCTAGCAGAGCGCTCCCTTCCCCTCCATCCTTTCCCCCTCTCCACCTTGCCCCAGCCTTCCCCTCCGCACTTCCCCTCCTTTCCCGAGGCTTCCCGTCTTCCCTTCTCCTCGTTTCTCGAACCTTCCCCTCCACCGCTTTTCTCTATTGTTCTCGAAAGACAGTTCGCCTGTATATAAGGCCGCGAGTTTGCTTAGGCCGGCACTGTCTTCAGTCACTCTCGCTCGTAGGCAGTCCGCTGGGAGGAGGCCGTGCTACTTATGCTCATGGTTGATTAGTTATGTTAGAAGCTTCGCTTTAAATCCACTATGGATCTCTGCATTGTAATTTCCGCGTGCATTAATGGTCTGTTTGCTCAAGTTTAACTTCTTTCTTATGAGCCTTCTGCTCTTGATTGAGTGGTCTAGATGGGTCTTGTACCTAATTTTGTTGGATGTTCCATTTATCACCGACCTTAATTTACATGAGTGTTTGCTTGATTATTTGTTTTGCGCATTGGGCTTCCTCCCTGTCGTAATATTTTTTGTTTTAATGTCTTTTAGCTGGGGTTCGCGATTCCCATTTAAATTTGCCATGAAAGCTTATGTTGCAAGTAAACTTAATGCATAATTTAAAGCCTTAATATTTATACTTAATTGTTTGATAACGTTTGATAGCGTGAGACTTTTATATGACTTTTGTCTGCCTGCTAAGGTCTTTTAAATGTACATTAATTAAGAGAACTTTCCTTATGTGCAGTACTTATATACGTGTTACGTCAGGCGCATTTTCATTGCGCAAACTGTTCATGATGCTTTCTTTTCAAGCATCTGTTTTATACTCATGTTTGTAAAAACTATAACGATTAATGGGTGTGGCCTGCACATTTGTTATATCTATTTGTACCTTAATATATTATCATTTTTGTTTAATGAATAAAATATATTTTTTCCTACTTTCATTTATTTTCTAATATAACAACATTTTCACAACTGCTGTTGTATCATACTGGAATGGTACACCATTGGTTCCCATTTAACTAGTTGAAGTTACTTTGATCCCACTTCCACCTAGCTTCAAACTAGCGAAATTTTGGTAACTATACAATTATTTATTTAAAATAAGTCTAACTGAAATATTATAATAATTTCTTTTACAATATTACAACTTCTTTTTCTACAAGCAACCATTAAAAAGTTATATTCCATGCACTGCTTATAAGAAGACTGGCCCTTTGAAGTTATAAGAAATACTACCAAAAAAAAAATCTTGAAATTAGATTCTGCATATAGATTTGACGCTGGAGGCACTGGTATTCTCACCCGTGAACCTGAGGTGGTTGAGCGAGTGAAGCGCCCACTTGACCTGCAACAGGAACTGGAACACCTTGTTGTACAGCTTCATGTTGACGTCGTTGAGGAACAGCGACACTGGCCAGTCCACCTGCAACCCACGCGCTGCCTCAGCGTAGCACACCCCTCGCGGTGCCTGCAGGTGAGCCACCATTCAAAACTACTGCTTGTACTTACAACTTTAAAATAAAAACAAGTTGATTGAAAATTGATGAACATTAAAAAATCACAATGGTGATCTGGAGAAATGTCATTATAATATAAACAAAGTTCTTGTGGCTGAACAAATCCCGAACACTGTTGGCAGAAGCACGTGTCTGAACTTCATAAGTACAAACAAACAGTTTTATTTTCTTATTAAATAATTTAACCACAAGGTTATTGGAGCATTAACACATGAAACTGTACAAAACAGGATACAGGATAGCTCCATAGCTCATAGTTAAAAAAAAAAAAAAAACAATCCTATCATTTGCTTTGAAAGATTTTGAGAACCATGAAATATGTACATCAGGATGGCCAGAACATGGTTGAACCTGGGTCCTAACACATACCAGTAAGTGTCACTCCATCAAAGCAAGTTATTTAGTGAAGCAATAATCCAAGAAGCTGCACAGAAAAAACGAGACTAATCGACTATCACACCAGATTAAAGTACCGATACTCACAAGTGCGTCATGGACTCGTGGACAAATGAGCTGAATCAGGGCTTAAGGGGCCTGCCTAGTGCGTGACGCTCGCTGGTGTTCTAGCGCGGTATCTCCTCCAAGCACAAGGCTCTGAGCCGGCGCAGTCTTCTCATCATGCATAGGGCAACTCTGAGATCCCAACGGTATGTTTGTTCTACAATACCAGTGGTTCCATAAGAGTGTAGATTATCTCGTATTGCTGACCCACCATGACTAGCCATAATTTTATGAAGTAATGAATTATTCTCTGAATTGATTTGTTGTTCATTAATTGACAGTTATAAGAAAAAGTTTGTTTATTTGATTAATTTACAGAATATTAAGATAATAGTGCACATCTTTAATGCTCTTAACAAATATGAATAAGAGAGTGACCAATTGGCCACTATAGTGGAAAGGTTATAGGTAGTTAGGTTGTACTTAGTTGAAATGATAATTTGTTCAGTAGTTGGAAACTGTAAAGGAAAGCTGGAGGGAGAAGCAAGTGAGACGAAGGGACACGGACCTTGTACAGCACGTGCACGGTGCTGATGAGAGCCATGGCAGACACGGCGCGCTGCAGGACCGGGCGCAGGGCCGATGCCTTCAGCTGCAGCACGCTGGTGCGCAGATCCGCGCACGCCTGCTCGTCGGCACGCTCCTGCACGGCGAAGCGCCAGCCGTGCTCGGGGAAGCGCTCCTCCGCACAGTTCTGCAGACTGTGCGACAGCACGTACGCGTTGAGGGCCCCCTGCTCCACCTGCGGCCGTGCCACGCAACGACTACAGGCATGGCCCTCTGGCCGGCTCGTCAACACATGCGCGAGCCCTTGTGAAAACGTGATTCCTTCCCGACATTCTAAATCAGTTAAGAAGGGGTTTCTTTGTACGCGCATCCCCTTAATTATTAGCAGAGACCTGAAAAATTTGTGGGTTCATTACGTGCTATGCTAAAATTCAAATAATTATACCTTAGTGCTGCTTCTGCCATTAGTTCACTGTTAATCTGGAGGACCGAGGGCTGATTAGAGACCCTCGCTCGTAGAAGTGTCGAATCACAGGCCACCCAGTCGTGACGACTCACAAGTCAGCAGCCGATGGACAGTTGGCGTTTGCCCGAGTGTGCAGAGGATATTGGAGTCCATCCTGGAGGTCACTGAACCCGCGAATTTTCCCGGTCTCTAATCATGAGCGGGGCGGGGTGCAGGGGCCGACCTGGGAGAAGAGGCCGGTGGCGAAGTCGTGCAGCACGTCGCCCGCCTGGCCCAGCACGACGTGGCGCACCGCGGAGAAGTGCGCGGGCAGCAGCAGCTCCTGCAGCAGCAGGCGGCGCACCACGCCACACGCCGCCGCGTGGCACTCCGCCACCAGCGCCCCCAGCTGCCCCTGCAGCAGCTGCCGCAGCGGCAGCGCCGCGCCCAGCGCCAGCCCGTCCAGCCTGCCGCACAGCCCCGGGCTACAGCCTACACTCTGTACTCTGTACCCCCCCTTAGCACCAAATCTGTAATTAATTTCTTATTCATCACTCAAACAAAGCAAATTCCATATTAAAATTAATAAAAAATTTTCCATTACAATATTTAAATTTAAGTACCGAAAACTGCTAAAATAGCACTATTTTACTCCTTAAAATACAAATTTTCCCGGGGGAGGACCCCCGGACCCCACCGCTTTAATAAGGGGGGGGGGGGGGGGGGCATGCTTCTTAACAACCCCCCCCCCCCCCCCCCCCATACTCAAATCCTGGATACGCCACTGGTACAGTCTACACTCTATACAACGACACTCAATGGACTGAGCATTTTCTGGCGTTACGGAGAGTGGTCGTTAAATGGAGAGAAATAAAATATGTAATTTTGCTATTCTATAATATTATGTATTTGCTAATATAGTACACATTTTACCTATATGTCTATAAAAACAAGACAGCATCGTTTGATCTGGATCTTTGTACTGAGGTTTCTTTAATTTTTTTTAGCAGATTTTCCATCCTTCTTCTGCTTGTAGAATTTTTTCTCTTTGTTTTTCCATATTGTAGACACGGTAGAGTGGCTAAATCCAAAGCTTCTTCCAACATCACTGATACTTTCTCCCGTCTCTATTGAGCGTATTAATAACACTTTTTCGTCAATTCACAAAGATTTTTGTTTACTCTTAATGTTTACAGTTCAAAGGTCTGTAAGCAACTGCGATAATGATAGCGTGTAACAACTTGACAAAAGTCTAGTGAACGAGGTATAAACATGTGCAAGTTCATCATGCAAAAACAAAAGACAAAATTTCTTAGAATCTCCTGTACATCAGTTGAATTAAACACGTGCTAGATAATGCAACAACAAAACAGCAAACAAAAGAATGTACACAGCTGCAGTTCTGATCAACTTCGGCAACTTAGAAAGTACTGCTTAATGATTTATAATGCTGTATTGTTGTCATTAAATAGAGTGAGTGTGATGCTATATAGGGTGTATTATTGTATAGAAAACAAGGTAAACCAACCAAAGTCAAGCAAATTTGACGTTTTAAGCAGTTTGTCGTTAAATCGAGTGACGTTATAAAGAGTTTACACTGTACTTCAAATAAGTGTTACTTGGTTAAAAACAGTGTGTGAAAAATTCACACAAATTCCAATAAATATTTTCAAACTATAAAAATTTTAAAAATAATTACACTTTGACATCGACTTGGGTTAATTCAGTTCAATGCCGGACGGCTGCACTAATAAATTAATGGCTTCACATTTTTTCTCCATTATAACACTTACTACCACGACAGCCTTCTAATGTAATACGTGATGTATTTTATTTGTAGCTGTTACGAACTACGGGAAACAGAAATGATAGCCCCATAAAGTGATTCTTATGAGAAGGGTATAGACTAAATAGAGATGTCCACGGTGGTAACCAGCAAAAATGTTGTTATCCAAACAAGATAATTACGAGAAAATATATTAATACGCTATTTGGACAGAAGTTTTTTGAAATAAATGAAAAAGTTTTAAACTTAAAAAAAAAAATAATAAAATAAAAAAAAACAATATAGTATATACTGATAATAGCCTAGTAATTTGGACTAGTGGTTTTTATTGCCTGGTGAGCTAAAGATACCAGGATTAATATGAAACATTTTCAAAAATATTTATTTGTTCCTTCCAAATGGTCATAGCCAAGAGTAAATGTCACTGATATAAAACCACCCAGTCCAGGGTTGGACATGATGTTTCCCCAAGCTCTTCTGGCGCCACGTGGTGGTTTTGTTCTCCAAGATTTCAGACGTGGTTCACACACACTTTACTATCAACAATAATTTTAAGTTTAGTAGCTAAGGATTTAAATAAAAGTTTTTAACACCTTTATTTGTGAATCTTACTTAATTTGTATGTTGGTGGGAAAATATTAATTTATAACTTGAAAGACTGAAGTTCAAGCAGTTGGTATTTTCAGTTGTTTTTGTAGTGGTAGCCATGTTCTAAATAAAGCAAATTTTTGTTCTTATCTAACTTTACCATACTGTTGATATATTTATTTACGATGTATTAGATTCAAGAACGTCATCAAAATAAAGGATGTTTAAGTTTGATGTGTACGGCTGGCACACGTAGCTAAGAAATGATGTTCAAAGTATGTAGTAAAAAGTGAAAAGGGTACAGGTGGATTTTTAGATTATGACAGACATTTTTCAATAATAACAACCAAAAAATAACAAGCATATCGTGAATCGGCAGAAACGCTGATTCAACTAGATAGGTATTGGCTTCTGCTGATTCATATCGGTAAAGCTCTAATAAATAGGAACTCCACCACACTTATAAGCAAGGTAACACTAAACAATTTTTCCAAAAAAATCAATCAGATTTGATTGACAATTTTCTCAACTGAACCTCATTCAAAAACATGTAAAATAATCATTTCACACTTATAGGAAGAGTAAGAGTGGGATTTACAGTTTAACCGAGTATTTTTGAAGTATTAGAGTTGCAGCTGACACGACTGTTGTATCACGAGCACACTGTTGATCATAAAGCCAGCGCACGTACCTTTTGAAGGCCGTGGTTTCAGCAGAATCCTCCATCTTGTACGAGTGCATGTGTAACGATGCCCCGGTTTGGGAATCCTCGTCAAACAAGTACCCAAAAGCAGCCAACAGGTACGGGTCGCCCAGCTGACGCATGTGTTTTGGAAAATCCAGATGCGTGAAGCCGTACGGAGATTGTTCAGGAAGAGGCTCCGAGTCATCGCCAGCCTCGCTCTCGCGCTCGTCAGCCGCCCTGCCGGTCTCCACGTGCGTCACGGCAGCGACGATCTTGTCTATCAGGGCGACAGTCAGCATGGACGAGTCTGCGGAGAGCTTCACGAACAGTTCACCTGAAACGTGGAGGGATCATTTTACTGCCAACATGATTCGACAAGGAATCGCACTGTCACATACAGTAGAGTCCCGCTAATCCGAAAATCCGCCTAATCCGAACAGGGCTAGGACGAAAAAAGAAATATTTTTATAACAATTATGAACCTTGAAAAGCAAAGAAAAACAAGTTCTTTTTCAAGTAATGTCTTACGTTTATTAATATGTACATAAGAAAATTATGATTTATCTATTTCTCCTTCAACTAAAAAGAAAAAAAATATGATTACGTACATAGTACTTAAATATTTACGTATTTATATTGTGCTAAATACGCTAAATAATAAAGGTGTGTTTTGTGTCTGATCTTTAATATTTGACACATCAGATATTAAATAGCCCACGCCTCATAAAGACCATGAATGGCAGGGTTGGGTCCCTACTGTAGTCGCCAACGAGCGCCCTCACCGCAGGGCTGCGACTGGCCGGTGACCTCCGACACACGGTTCAGCCTGTGCAGGAAGTCCATGGTCCCGCCGGCCTGCAGCACTCGCCGGGCGAACAGGCGCAGCACAGGCGCCGGCCGCACGCCTCTCTGCAGCAGCGCGGCCTCCAAGGGCCGTACTTCCAGGCCCTCGCTCGCCCGGTCGCTCCTAGGCACACGTGGGACAGCCCGCCACTCTCCAGCTAGTTCAACTGTACACACTACACCAGTCACTTGTATACTTTACCTCCAGTCAGAGAAAACAAAACCCTGTTAAATGATTCAGAATACAGTCAAACATTAAATATGATATCAATCTTAGGAGTTTGAAAATGGTCAAACTAGCAAAGTTTTTCCATAAATTCTCACAGTGTATGAAAATCTGAAGACATCCCGGTAAGTTATAAAACAATTTTTTTTTCAACAACAAACAAAACTAAACCACAGAGTCTTGTGCCACATACATTTCAGTGACTGACTTATTTATTACATCAGTATGGATGTACCTATTTATGTGAGCACTAATTTGAAGTTCTCTTTAATGAATGTTTCATAACATGTAGTAAATTTAGTTACATCGATGACAAGACGAAATGAAATCCACGTCTAGTGAAGTAAAACCTGCAATTGAAACATGTAAATAAGAATCAGACAGAAGATGAATTATCAATGTCCACCAGGGTCACACAAATAGCTGATTGGCCAGGAGGTATCTCGGGGACTTCGAAGGTCGGGAGGCGCAACTAGCGACAGTTGGACCTGTCAGAGTTAAGCAGGCCTCTACGAAGTCAGGTAGGCTGCTCCACATATACACATTACCCTCGAAATCCACTTCACAAGTAGTCATACATTTACAGAAATGCTAGTTTTGGGGACTAGAAGCTCACATATTTCAGCCCCAAACATAAGTATTAGTTTCGTTGGCCTTTTTTTAACTTAAAAGGTTACTGTACAAACTTTATTATTAATTAAAGAGCAAAGGTTTCCTAAACGTAACAACAAATTTGCATCTAGAATAAGAAAGTATCAAACCAACATACGGAGGGGAAGGATCACACCTTTAACTTTAAATAAAAAAACAAAACAAAAAAAAATCATTGGCGTGTCACCAGCTCTCCTATGCCTTCTGCGTGCTCAGTTACTGCCAAGTTGTTGAACCAGTCATTAACATCCTCTTTCACTTCCATGTCACTTCTGAGTCCAACTGTAATGAAATGTCTAGCCTTCTGAATTTTTTCCTCAATTCTTGATTTGAGTTGAAGTGTGTTGCCTTCCCTGAGCTCTGGAACTGCTCCTTCCTGGGTCAGGGGCTTAAAACTATATGAACTGTTAGCGACCAATCCTAGCCTATGCAAGGAAGTCATACTTGTACAAATGCATTACTTGGAATGAATTATGTTACAAGACAAATTTTGATACGTAAATAATTTTTCATTAAAACAAACACGCAAAGATAAATACTAAAGAAGTGCATTAAATGTCATACAGCTAGCAAATCATTGAGAATGAAACATATTCTGATTCCAAAACAAATATATTAAATTACATTGAATTAAATAATTATCGTTCATTACTCTTAGAACCTAAGTGAGGTTTTCTACCGTTTCTATCGTTATAAAAATTAATAAACATTTAAATATGAACGGCAAACGACAAATTACTACAGGTGCTTGCAGGGATGACTGCCTTCGATGTCAGAAAGTGCCCTGTGCCCTGTGCCCTGTCCCCATTGGTGGAGCAGCACCGCCATAGAACTGAAGGTTCTTACCGCAGGTGCTTCACCGACAGTTAAAGCCTTTCGACTTATGAGATCTAGATGACAGTTTCATGTTGGAATTCCATAAACAGCCTGCCACGTAACGGTGTGATTCCAATGGGAACTAAGAAAGGTTTATGTGTCAGAAGTACATCCACATCCTTTACTAACAGTGCCGTGGCTAACCCTTACATCTTGACCTAACCTCTTCCTTATAACGTTATAGGCCTAAAGATGTAAAGTAGCAAAGCAGCATTATCAATATTTACATGTATCATCATTTATAACACACATTTAAAATTAAATCATACTAAATTTTATAGTTGAATAAAATTCTTTTTTTTCTTTGGTTGCTTATTGAGAGGTACAAAATATAACACTAATTAGTGGAGATGCGTGTCCACTTGTCCCCTATGGCTGCAGCACCCGTGTATCAGAGAACATGATGCTGAGTAACAATATATTGTAAATAAATAGTGAAAATAATGTTCGCAGGCTTTCACGGCCATTGTCTGAAGGAGCTTGGCTTCTGGGTTGTAGCAGTGTCCTTGGCGAATAATTCACCAACGTTTCGGTCGACATTGCAGTCGCCATCATCAGGGAGCAGTTACCTACTGCTCCCTGATGATGGCGACTGCAATGTCGACCGAAACGTCGGTGAATTATTTGCCTAGGACACAACTACAACCCAGAAGCCAAGCTACTTCAAATAGTGAAATATCTATATTTTACTAACCTAAGAAAAAATAAAAACTAAATACACCAATCCCTCACTTAGCACGACTAATTCGTTCCTAAAAATGTTCGTGTTAATCGAAATCGCGTATTCTGAAGAATTAGTCCCCATAAATATAAGGCTAAATTATTTAATGTGTTCCAAGATGTGTAGGGAAGTAATCTTTACATAATATAAATGCGTAGAATAATACTTGAAAATGCATATGTCATATCATTTATCTTTTTAAGCCTACCACCGAATACGTTAGATAAAGAAAACATGGCACAGTGTAACGGGAGATAAGTGGTAACATATTTACCGTCAGTCAGCAGGTTGGCTTGCCCGCCCAGGCGTGACCTTCAACACGCGCGTGCGTCTGTCTGCCTGCTGTTGCAAGTAGCTGGATCCTTTGTTATTACGTTTAAAACTTAACAAAATTAAAACACTTTTATGAAATTAAGAACCGGTTTTATATAACTTTAAAACACACAGCCATATGTAAACATTTAATTTGTTATGCACACCTCTTATAAAAGCGGCTATGTAAACAAATCAGTTAACAGATAAACAGATTTAGATTTTCCCTAGAGCACAAACATAACATTAAAATACGGGTACTCCCTATTTAACGCGGTTGTCGGGGGGACATAACTTTTACCCGCGTTGTTGCATAACCGCGATGTTTCGATGTGACCAAGGTCAAAAGGCATAAAACACCGCCTGTGTTCTAATAGGTCGGCAAGCACGCACAGTATAGACGGCCCGCCTTTGTGCGGACTTTGCATCCGCAGTTTCCACTAAACACGGGTGAAAAAATAAAAATAATAAATTTTAAAGATAAATATTAAATGTTGAATTGTTTTTATTTTTCCGCGTGCCGCGCACAGTTTGTCGCACGGCCTACGAGCGCGCCACACGCCGCCAAACACATGTGCGGCACACAAGCTGCTGCTGCCAGTCTCGTGGTGTTAGCCACAGTATCTGCTTCGTCAGTGTCCGTAACAAAGTAAGTGCAGTGTGTGCGGTTACACACGATTCTGTGGTCAAAGTCTTCTAAAAAGAAAGGCCGTAGTGATACTTCAAACCGAATATGAATCGCAAAGTACCGAGTTTGATTGACAAAATAAAAATTCTAGATTTACTTACAGATAGCTTGTCTTTTGTAGAAGCAGGCCGCAGATACAGGAAAAAAACGATTCTAGCATTCGTACAATAAAAAATAAAGAATCGTCTATCGTGTCAAGTGGTTAAACTTTATTATCCATGCTTACAGTAAATTATAAATGGTCACATGTGGGAAACAAAAATTGTGCCAATTTAATTTTAGCGCAATCAGTGACGCCGTATTAAAAAACGTGTTAAACTTTGTCTTTACTTATTTCACCAAACGCTGTGTCGAGTTGCTGAGTGTGTGTGGCTCGGATCGGCAAGTGTTATATTCCCCAGCCTCTGTTTAAAGGTCGGGAGACCGCTACACATAAACATTTCCGGGACTTGTTTACTACCTCACGGCAAAAGTGGTACAGTATGGTTCACGTAAATATTGGACCACTGGGAATTCCTGGGCAAAGATTAAAAATACGCTAGCCGATTTACTTTACTATTTAATGTTAAAACATTATACCAAAGTAAAAAGATGAACTTGTATAATACAATGAATTACCCTAAAATATTACGTCTGTAGGTTTAAGTTGTAACAAAACATTTATATACAGATGTCCAGTAAAGTACCAATTAAGATTCTGGAGTGGAATTTTAAACACCGGACTACCTGATTTTGCCTTGTACGCAGCGACGCTGCTCAGTCAAGTGACTCATGCACTGCCTGTGTGCTGCGTGAACACATTCCCTCCCCCACTCCCCCTGGTGTTTCTGCCCGCTCTAATCTCTACCTCTCTCCATGTTCTCGGCTAGCCTCTCCCCTCCCAGCGCTTGCCGACAATCAAGCCTATCCAACATCAATCCCCAGCCGAGTCACGCTGGATAATGTCGCTGGACGGTGGGCTTTATCAGGTCCCCTGTCCAATGCTTCATTTGTGAGATAAAGCGACGTTAAGAACTAGTGTTTCAGAAAATATCACGGCTGGATTGGACCATAATTTGAAAACCCTACAAGATAGAGGAATAATGTACGGAGATATCTTGTTTAGAATTTTACTGCGGACATTTTCTACGCCTAGGCTTTTTTCTGCCCGATGCTTAGTTTGTTAGTTACAACGCAAAATTATCCTAATCGGCTGTCAACCATTTATTCCATTATTATTATTCATTTCTGACTGGGGGACATGGTTTGACCCGCGATATACCCGATTCTGCGATCAATCGGGGCGCGATATACCGGGAGTTTACTGTATGTACAATATGTACATATACAAAACATAAAAGTTAGTTAAATATTTTCTGGGGTGAAATTAACACTATCATCTTGCTTTTTTTTAAAAAACGTGTCCAATTTCATCTGTTTTGGTTTCTGTACGGTACGGCCTGGTCTGCAGCCGGGCATCAACGGTAGGGCCTGGTCTGCGGCCGGGCATCAACAGTGCGGCCCGGTGTTTGTTTATCTGCGTGCGCATCTCTTTCCCCTCGCATTCCAAACCACTCTTCCCCCCTCGAATTCCATACCTGACGTCGCGTCGTTTCCGAGATTTTTTTTAGCCTGTGGCGATTTCGTGCTAACTGAAATTTACAGACGTGCTATTCGAGACTAGGGCAGTAAAATTTACATCGTGCTAACTGAATTCGCATTAATTGAAGACGTGCTATGCGAGGGATTGGTGTACATACATTGTGTGCATGAGGTACATGAGTAAATGCAATTAGTATGCTGAATGATCTGAGGTTACCCAACACAACAGCTGAAGCTTGGAGATGCTAACCTCGTGATGATGAATTCTTGAGTGTCGTCTTCCAGTTGGCCGCCCGTCAGCCAAGTGTTTGCGATCCTCAGGTACGGAGAGAACACTTTCATGAAAATACTCAACATCATGGAAGCTACGTGGTCGTCAACAGCTGTCTCCAATGCTTCGTATATTACCGATAACATACTGCAAATAGATCAGGAAAGAAACATTTTAACTGCAGGAAACAAATATTTAAAATTTATCGTTTGCACTAAAATTCAAACACTTCCAACTTAATACATAGATTATTTTAAAATTTGGCATTTTTATCCAGGTCCTATAACAAGCATAAAAACTAAAACAAAAGATCACATATTTGGATCTATAACACACACACTCATACCAAAACATGTATTAAAAAAAAGAAGGAATAAACTGGATGCAAACTGCATAACAGCCTTATGCATACAAATATACAGCCATCTGAATTAACACACACATGCACACACATGCACACACACACACACATAATTCTAGAAGGGTCTACCTGTCTCTTACACTTTCACTCTAATGATACTCAAATGCTGGAGCTGATAATGATACTGTGGTAAAACCATAAGTGAATTAGTTTGGAAACAACTCATAAAAATAACTTTTATGAAAAAAAAAAAAAACCTGGGAAGTTTTTTGAGTACTATCTAGAGCCATGAAAATTACAAGCAAACAATATAAGAAATGTGAGCGAATCTTTCAGTACTTGCCATTGATGTAGAGCTGTGTAAACATCTAACCTCGGTAACGAACAAATTCATGTTTCCTCATGTTGTTCATGTTGCAAATAAACTTAAAATGCAAAACTCAAACACAAAATTTAATGAATTCTTAAAAATAGGTAATCCAGAGTGTGATAAACAAACTGATAATAAAAATATTTGCTTTTCAAATACCAAAATTTCTGGATACAAATCATACACACACTTTCTGCACCCACTGCTGAAATTTGCTGCTTGAATCATAAACTTTGCTTGCCATCATCAAACACAGATAGCAGAGTAGCACGAAACAATCGGGAATTTTTAACTAAGATAAACTGCTCTGACAAAAACCCCAGCTTTGGACCTGATTTTCGACAAGGCTTTTTATTAAAATACTCATCATTGTTAAAATTAAACAGGTAATATTGTTAAGTTTCTGCACACGTAAGAAGTTATACTACAATGGCAATACTACAATATTAAAACAAAACATATTAAAACACATATTATAATATAAAGTATATGTTTGCACATTTGTTTTTGTTCAAAAGACTGAAATCAGTCTGTAAATAATTCCTGCAAACAAACCTTAACCTTATTGAGCTGATTCAATGTTATTATATAGTATTATGTTATTAAAATTAAAAATTTTTTCCAGCTAAGAGATTTGAAACATGTTCCTTGAGGTTAAGAAGCAGGCGTTCTACCGCTGAGCTAACGAGGCTACTGGGATTTCACAAGGAGAATATGTAATATTACATTGGAATGAAAGTTTTCTTGGGTTTTTTAAAACTTGGGATTACTTGTTACTATGTCTATTTTCATTTACCAAATATATTACAGGGTAGTTTCACTATCATTAAGTTTCATTGACACACCAATACATTCGGTTGGTACCCTAATGTTTACGAAAGTGAATATATACAGGATTATTTTGCTACTCGTGGGTCCGCCATCTCCGTATTACATTTCTGTTTGACTTCAATTTTCACAAAACTACTCATACCAAAAGTTGTATACCGAGAGCTAAGATGTTTACACATCAATAAAAATGGAGCAGAGTGAATTAGAATGTTTTACAATGAAACAGACATGCAACCAATTCTACTGCAGCTAGTAATTCACGAAGCAAACCCTCACGGAGTCCAGACTCAAGAGAACGAACCCTGTACTAGTTAATAATTAGAATATGTCTGCGGCGACTGACCAGGCGGCACTGAGCCAGTTGGGGGAGCTGCCCCACGGGACGACGGCCGCCCTCCGGTGCAAGTCGTGCACAAGCCTCAGGTCGTCCAGAAGAGGACGCAGCTTCTCCTTCACAGACAGCAGAGTGTGCGGCTTCTCTGGAACAACGCAGTTGTTACTGGTGCTAGAGCCCGGAGGAAACCACAACCAGGAGGCCCAGCACCACTAGCACTACACCACTAACACTACACCACTAGCACTACACCACTAGCACTACACCACTAGCACTACACCACTAGCACTACACCACTAGCACTACACCACTAGCACTACACCACTAACACTACACCACTAGCACTACACCACTAACACTACACCACTAACACTACACCACTAGCACTACACCACTAGCACTACACCACTAACACTACACCACTAACACTACACCACTAGCACTACACCACTAGCACTACACCACTAGCACTACACCACTAGCACTACACCACTAGCACTACACCACTAGCACTACACCACTAGCACTACACCACTAACACTACACCACTAACACTACACCACTAGCACTACACCACTAGCACTACACCACTAACACTACACCACTAGCACTACACCACTAGCACTACACCACTAGCACTACACCACTAGCACTACACCACTAACACTACACCACTAACACTACACCACTAACACTACACCACTAACACTACACCACTAGCACTACACCACTAGCACTACACCACTAGCACTACACCACTAACACTACACCACTAACACTACACCACTAGCACTACACCACTAGCACTACACCACTAGCACTACACCACTAACACTACACCACTAGCACTACACCACTAACACTACACCACTAGCACTACACCACTAGCACTACACCACTAACACTACACCACTAGCACTACACCACTAGCACTACACCACTAACACTACACCACTAGCACTACACCACTAACACTACACCACTAACACTACACCACTAACACTACACCACTAGCACTACACCACTAGCACTACACCACTAACACTACACCACTAACTCTACACCACTAGCACTACACCACTAGCACTACACCACTAACACTACACCACTAGCACTACACCACTAACACTACACCACTAACACTACACCACTAACACTACACCACTAACACTACACCACTAGCACTACACCACTAGCACTACACCACTAACACTACACCACTAACACTACACCACTAACACTACACCACTAGCACTACACCACTAGCACTACACCACTAGCACTACACCACTAACACTACACCACTAGCACTACACCACTAGCACTACACCACTAGCACTACACCACTAACACTACACCACTAGCACTACACCACTAACACTACACCACTAACACTACACCACTAACACTACACCACTAACACTACACCACTAGCACTACACCACTAGCACTACACCACTAACACTACACCACTAGCACTACACCAGTGCAACACTACATCAGCGGCCGTGCAGCTCGCTCAAAACAAAATTAAAAATGTAACTTATAATTAGAGACCGGAAAAATTCGCGGATTCACTTCGCGATATGCTAAAATGCAAATAATTATCCTTTTATGCAACTTCTTCTATTGGTTCACATTTAATATGGAGGACTGTGGGCCAATCATAGACCCTCAGTCAAAGCAATATGTAATCACGAGTCCCCCAATTGAGACGCCTCACACGTCAGTAGCCAATGAACAGGCGAAGTTTGCCCGAGTATGCACAGGATCGTGGAGCCTATCCTGGAGGTCATTGAATCCGCGAATTTTTCCAGTCCCTAATTATAATTCTTTTAAGAGTTTTAATTGTAATTTGTTATTATTCCGGATCGTGTTGCCGGGCCAACCTGGAATGTAACAATGCGTTTATAAAAACTAGCACGTTACGGTCGGAGAGAAATTCATGGGGCGGCTGGAGGATCACGGAACGCTGTGCTTTGAAGTGCGGCTTTCAAAGAACAAACGATAGCTGCAGTTTTGTCACGGAACGTTGCACTTGAAGGTTGGGAAATCTCACGCAAGAACAATGTTGGGTCACAGTCAGGGCTCGATTTTAGCGCCTGTCCGCCTGCCCGGGACAGGCAAAATCTCGTCCGGGCAGGCAAAATAAAAAAGGCAACTGTCCGGTGGACAGGTGCAACTTGTGACGCCGAGGTTATTCGGACGCACTAATGCAGCAGAGGTGATTAATAACATTTATGCGACCGCGACCGCAAATAAAACGTCTTTGACAATATCTATAAATAAACAATAATGGCTGAAAGTGAGTTTGATCCAGCACCAGCAATAAATCTCTGGTATCATAATGTTCAGAGAAAACGTCGACCCTTTCAGCCTCCTTATCGAAGATGTTCAAGACAGAATCAGCCAAGTAATTCGTGCAGTGACTCAGACAGTGACTCGTCTGAAAATGATGATTAAAATAAGGATGTTACGTGTGTGATAAAAATAGGTGCAAAATATTGCAAAAATTCTTTTTTCTCACTTTTTCAGCGACTTTGAAATTTTTTTTATTTGGGTAAAACAGCGGACAGGCAAATTGGATGGCGGACAGGCAAATTTTCGATTACACCTGTCCGTTGGGCAGGTTAAAATATTCCTTAAACTCTAGCCCTGGTCACAGTTGCATCTTGGAGATCTGTCGTGGAGACTGCACATGCCAGTTCAGAGACATTTACAACACCACGGGAGAACCGTCAACAACGCTACATGGCCACAACAACCACTCACAGAATGCACACACAAACTCTGGCTGATTTATTTTCAAAATTTCCCCTTCCTCCAGCCGAATGCCAGCCGGTACCAGCCAGTCAGATGTAGCGTGCTGGCGCCATTCACAGGGCTTCCCACGCACTGCTGAGATATTTTAAATGAACACTTTTTAAAAACTCGTGATTTTACATACAGTAAGTCCTCGGTTTACGTCGGGGTTACGTTCCTGAAAACCGCGACGTAAATAGAAACGACGCAAAATGAGCCATGTTTCATGCCACCGACCGGCCACGGCCCAAGGTCGGCCGGAAGCGCTGGCATACAGACGTGACAACGGGCAATTTTATCAGCAAATGAAAACCAACAGCGTGGGAAACAAGTCCAACTAGTACTTTTCAGCTTTATAGAATGGTTATTTAACCAGCTGCTTTATTACCTTTATTGATTGAAATACAAAAACAGATATATAGTACATACTGTACGTAATATAAACGCATAATGCATTCAAAGTGTAAGGATACAAAGTGGTTTAGCGCTACACAGATTTTACTTTGAGTCATTCGCGGGAGAAAACAACTGTTTTCTTTTGGAGGCTGGTAAGAACAAAGTCAAAAGAAATGCATACATACAATAAAAGTACTATAAGTATGACAAACATTGAGAGCCCTTGATTTAAAATAATCACATGAAGTAATAAACAAATAAAGGGGGTTATACAATAGCGCGGCGCAATTCTTACAATTTACGTACGGGAATAATTCTAATAAAAATCAATGTAAAATATTTTTCATGAGAAACACTTCTTTAAATTTACGTCGCAAACAATATAAATTATATCATTTTACGTAACATTTAAAATGAAAAAGCTCTGAATACACTACACATTGTGAATAGAATTCCAAAAAGGATGACGTCACAAGTTTGTCAATTTATTCCGAGTCACTTTGAACATTTTCCGATTCCTTTCCCTCACACGTGGAAGCTGTCGCCTTCTTTGATGTTCCGCCGAAGAAAGCATGAAGTGTTGTCTGCTTGGTTGTCTGCTTCTTTTTCTCCTTGAGGAGCTCCTCGTAGCACCCAACACTCTCCATTACGTTTCGCCGCACTTTAGAGCTCCGTTCCTCATTTATGTCTTTTTCAGGAAAAATTTGCAATGCCATTTTGACATGGCCTAAGGCGGAGGTTAGTTCTTTCACTGTGATGTCTGTTTTCACTTCCGGGTCATCATCTTCACTATCAGTATCAGTGTTGTCTGCTGCAGGATTAATTACCAGCTGGTGTAGCTCTTCGTTTGTAAGCTCTTCTACATTAGCATCCAAGACTTCGTCAATGTCGTCAGTTTCGAGATCGTTGAATCCAGTTCTTTTAGCGATGTCAACGATGTCCGCGCGTACGTCTACAGCAGGAGAGGCATCTTCAAATCCCTTAAAATTATGTAGGCAATCAGGCCACAGTTTACCCCACGTCGAGTTCAAGCACTTTTCAGTGACCCCAGTCCATGCTTCTCCAATATTCTTGATAGCATGCAAAATGTTGTAGCCACGCCAGTACTCCTTGATTGTAGGCTTATCCTCACCATCTGTACCTTCAAGCAGCTGTTGGAATGTACGCCGAAAATAATAGGCCTTGAACGATGCGATGACGCCTTGGTCTAGTGGTTGCAAGATAGCTGTGGTGTTTGGAGGAAGAAAAACCACTTTCAAATTTTCATGCATTTCTACTACCTCGGGTGGGTGACTAGGTGAGTTGTCGATCAGAAGGAGAATTTTAAAGTCAAGGTTCTCCTTGGAACAGTACTCTTTCCATGCAGGGATGGCATACAAGTTAAGCCATTCCCTGAACAGGGGGCCAGTTATCCAGGCCTTATTATTTGCTCTTAAAATCACTGGCAGGTGCTCCTTTGAGTAACCTTTCAAGGCTCGTGGGTTGGCTGACTTGGTTATCAGCAGCGGTTTCATTTTACAGTCGCCAGCTGCATTTGCCGCCAACAATACTGTCACACGATCCTTTGCAGCCTTGAAACCAGGCGCAGTCCTCTCTTGTTTAGCGATGTAGGTTCTCGCCGGCATTCTTTTCCAGAAAAGTCCCGTTTCATCTGCATTGAAAACTTGTTTCGGCATGTAGCCACCTTCTTCAATGATCTTCTCAAGTTTCGGGATGAATTCCTTTGCGGCGTCAGTGTCGGAACTTGCTGCCTCGCCTGTCAGTTTTATATTATGGAAACTGTACCTGGCTTTAAATCGCTGAAACCACCCGCGGCTGGGATTAAACACTTCCTCTTTAACGGTTGAAGTTCCTTCAACATTTTTCATTTCCTCATTGTACAATGATAGAGCTTTGCTTTGAATAAGCCTTAAATGTACGGAGCAATTGTGCTGGTTCTGTGTTTCAATCGATACGGCAAGCATCTTCTCCATTTTCTCCATAGCGCTATTACGTGTATAACTCGTCTTTGTAGCACTGACAGATGACATGTTCAGTAAACTACTCTTAATTTTGTCCGCGTTTGATCGAATTGTACGAACTGTGGTAGGTGGCAGACCTAACACTTTACTAATCTCAACAGCCCTCTCGTCCGAATCGAAACGTCTCAAAACTTCCATTTTCGTGGCTAATGAAACATGTGTTCTGTTCTTATTTTTTGAAATCACGTTTGAAGATAAATTTAGTCGTTTGGAAGACATCTTATGAAGAAAAAATCATAAATTGCAGTGAGCTGATACTGTAGGCCTACTACAAACGCATTTAATCACGATAAAGTTAACAACGCCACGTTTAAAACTCCGGCCAACTCAATGATATCATAGCGACTGAAGTGCCAAGGAGTTGGACGAAAAGGGGTAGGAGAAAATGCTGTGTCGTTGTGGGAAGTAGATAACACTTCTACGTGCGAGATACGTGGGTGGCCGAGCGGGCGGGCTGGTAGTATTGCATCACCGCGCGGAGAGCAGCGTTGAGCAGGAAGCGTCCCTCATGATGTATGATAAGATAAGGCGGTGAACGTGTAGCTTACGCTACATAGCATAAATTAACTACCGAAGGAAACAAAGAATTATAAACGAATTATATACGGTGTTTTGGTTAAAATAAAGATTTACTGTCATTGTAAACGACGTTATTGTGAATCGCCGACAACTTAAATTGAAACATGAGTACTCAAACATTAGCGACGTTAATCCGAAACGACGTAAATCGGTACGACGTAAATAGAGGACTTACTGTATGTATTAAAAACTAACACAGGAGAGATATTTTTACGCAAATACTCAACAACACACTGCAATAATATTTTTTTTTTTTAAACTTAAGTGAAAAACTGACATAAGGGTTGAAAGAAATTATTTTTTAAAACTGAAAATCAGAATAAAATGAACGACCCATACAAGTAGCAGTGAATGTGGACCGGAGCGCGCACCTTGCCTGCGCACGTCGGCCTCCAGGGCGCACACGGCCTCCCGGAGCCGCGCGACGTGCGTGTCCACCGCCAGGCAGTAGAAGGCCCGGCACGTGAGCGGGGGCCGGCCCGCGCCAGAGCGCAGACTCTCCGCGCAGTCCGCCAGCTCCCTCAGCACGTCCAGGTTCCCGCACAGCTCCTGCAGCATCCCGCTGAACGCTCCCTGGCAGGACAAACACCACACATTCACAACAACTAAATACTATTTTTTTGACGCGACAACGTCTCATAAGTCGACGAACGCCGGCTGCACGCACGGAAAAATCAAGACTCATCGTCACGTTCCGCCCGAGCCGAGCGCGCGAGAACCGGCCAACCGCCGCGCGAGAAAATCTTATATAATATCAAACAGGTTAAGGGCGGGCTTTTTAAAAGCAGCAATTTAAAAAAAATTTGATTCATTCGTCCAATTTCGTCATTTTAAATTTACAATTTATTGACATTGATTTGATTTCAGTTTATTTCTATAACTAATTGTTTGTGATTGTATTTAAACAAAATATTAAATTAAATTTGCAAAAACTGTAAATAATATTTGAAAATTAAAAAGTATGCAATTTCCATCAATGTTTTCTAATGACGTTATCACTTATCACGTAAAATTATCGTCCGTAAACCGACTTTACAGACAATCCCCCCCCCCCCCCCCTTTTTAATTCCTATTTTAAACCACGTATTGTTCCAAATATGTCAGAAATTTCCCCCTCAGTTAAAATAAAAATTGCCACCTTATTTTTAAGTGGGTATTTTAGAAATTGTAAGGAAAAAATCTAAATGTATATTTAAAAAAAAAAGTTGAACACGTGTGTGAGTTTTAGTTAGTGATTAATAACACGGACAGTATGGAAGAAAAGTTAGTAGGTGATGTCTAGAAGTGCTGCACTCAAAGTCGGCGAGTAAATAAGGGTACGTGGAGAAGTTTTGATGCTAATTTTGAATTAATGGTCCTTAAATATGAAAGAAAAAAAAATCACTTGCAGCACAACGAAGGTACAGTGTTTTAAAAAAGAATGTGCATGCGTGATTGCAGTAAGATGGAAGATAAGTTAAAAAATGGAAATTCACGGTGGAAAGCTTTTCGTTGACCTAAATGTGGCAAATAATTGAAAAGTATAAGTGATGCAGTTAAAAGTCTTTTGAATTGGCAACAAAAATGAGTGTTCCACAGTAGTAATTACTGCAAGGAAGCATTGATTGCATACCAGCATTTCATATTAAAATTGAAAGTAGAAAACACTACCTCTTAAGCCAAACCGAAAATGCTGATGAGACTCCTGTCTGCTTCGACATGCCAGCCAACTGCACAGTAAATGAGAAACAGTGCAAAGTCTGTTTTTATTAAAACCACTGGAAACTCAAAATTGAGGGTGATCGTAATGCTAAGTGTATTAGCTGATACGAAACTTCGAAGAAATAATTTGCCCAATGAGAAACTGCCTCTAGGAGTTGTAGTTGTGTGTCCAGACAAGGACTGGATGACAGATGTTCTCATGGTAGAAGTTTAGTAACAGAGACCTGGAGCAATGCTTTGCAAAAATATGAATGTTGGTGCTGGATTCATTCAGAGGACATCTGAGACAGTTAAGAATAAGATTAAGAAGCTTTACACTGGTCTGGTTGTTATTCCGGGAGAGATGTTGTTGTTGATAAACCCTTTAAAGACACAATTTGTCAACTGTGAACCGAGTGGCTTATTGGAACCAACTTGTGAAATCATTTGTGTGTAAAATATGTTTTGAAACATGTGAAGAGTGGGTTCAAAGGAAGCACATTATATTACAGTATTTGCAAGTATAAATCTTTTTTTTTTTTTTTAAGTTTTAAATTTACTAAATTTTCTTGCCAAAATTTTTAAATGAAAAGAAATAGGTCAACTTATATGTGATCTAAATTATACTCAGGACAATACGGTAACCTATTTTAGCAGTATTTAAAAAATACCTATCAAATGTCCCGATGGAAATTATTTCACCGAATAATCGTTGATGATTCAATTTCGGTAATTTTATTTAATTTATATTAATATTTAAACTTTTTTTTCTGCAGTTTTAAACAAACAGAAACCCCCTGTCGAGAGCAGGTGGTACCTGAGTGAGGCTGGGCACGGTGACGCCCGGGCGGACGCAGTACTTGTCTCCGACGCGCGCGAACACACACATGTCCGTGGGCTCCCGCAGCATGAACAGCACTTCGCGCACCACCTTGTGCTCGCTCAGCGTGTTCACCTGCGCGGCAGGAGCGCCGTGCTTGTTCCTGCAACACCCCCACCACAGTCCGCCCGTCGCCTTTGAATATATATATACTGTATAGAAGTCGCGAGTGGATATGATTTACACTACGTTTTTCAGGAGCGTATGATGAGCAGCTTGGGAACTTCACCGCTGCAGCGCGCTGCCGTAACGCCCTGTATCGTCTCAGTTGTTATTTACACATTAGAGCGCAGCACTGTCGCCCGCTGTCATTCCCCGCACCCCGCACCCATCATTCACTGCAGCTCAAGGTCGTTCAACGGGAGGGGGAAGGAGTGTCTGAAGAGTTGGACACTTGTCCGCTAGGGACCACCACAAGTCGATGCCCTAGAGATGGTGGCGATTGCGGCGGTGAATTAACCAACTACCTCAAAACCGTATTAGAAATATTAACCTGGGCTGGCGACTTCTATACAGTATATATATTCAAAGCTGTGGCTCAGTCTCGGTGCTCGTGAACTGGAGCCATGATGATCAGGACTGCGCCAACAGCAGTTTTATCAATTTGAATTAAATACAAACACGAATATCAAATTGTTCTGAAACACGAATATTATGAATTATAATCCCACTAACATTTAACTCCCAACATAAGGACAACATATTTTTTTTTACTGCATATAATGTTTCACGAATGGTGCATTTACTGCTTATAAGGTATGATTTATAATTCAATAAAATAAAAATTAAAAACCTAACTATTCCAACGCTTACCTCGTGTGCGAAGTCAAAAGGTTTACTTTACTCTTTACCTATGTTAATGTTTACAATCACTGTTATACCATAGATGTAGATTGTTCAAGTGTAAGTGTGCCAGAACACTAGTGCTACATGTTAGTGCTGGCTAACGCTGTGTATTTGATATGTTGAAGCTACATAACAATTGTAGTAACTGTCTGTTGGCACCCTTGTCTTGGGAAAAAAAAAATTACAAATCCTTCTGTTCGTTGCAATTCGTGTGTTTGCAGATGTATTTACATAGTCTTACAATATTTTAGTTGCCAACTACTTCGTGATAGCAAAACAAAAAGTGTTCTCTATTGCTAAGAAAGAGTTTAATTTATGTTACTCAGAAATAAAAATTCTATAATTACACAATTTAAAGTCGCGAAGCATACTTAGAAAAAGGCATTTACACTCTTAAACGTCTTCCGTCATGAGTCGTGAAAGAATTTTACAGAAATGTGGCAGTGTCTCTTTAAAGACAAATACAATAGAAGTGGAAAAACTGTTGGCATGTTATGCAATTTTAAACATCAAATGTACCCATCAGTGGTTTTAACATACAGTTTGTTTACACAGCTTGGCGTGTCCATTGATACATTCAAGCTATGACCAGTGCTAAATTGGTATTTCCTGCTTAAATTGTTTTTTCCCTTTGACCTCTTCAAAAACATTACAACAGGGTTCTACTGTAACACATTATGCATTACCATATGGTTCTACTTTCTAGGAAAAAAAAAAAATGCATACAGTGCAAATGAATACCACACTATTTGAAGTGTATACATATAGTTCTTCATTAAATTATGTCAGTTGTGGAAGAGCTAACTGAGAACAACTTGCTGCACAGAAAAAAAAATTGTTCTTGTACTCAAAGAAAGTTTCCTATATGTAAATTTTTTTTTTAACCAATTAGTGGTAAAACTGACGAACTTAAGTTAGTTTAGCTGGACGTGATGATAAGTCACATTCCCAAAGTAAAAACCTTATCAAATCAATGTTTTTTCACATCCGGTTTTCGGACAATCAATCAGCAATGTCATAAAAGATAGTACTGAAGTTAAGGGGCGTTATATTTTAATAGCAACATGAATATACTAAGTTAAAATAAAAAATAAATGAATAGTAATTTCAACTAGGTAGAGATGTTTGTCAGGAACGAGACACTGTATGTATGTGCACAGGCACTTGCCAGAGGCTGGCGGCGCCCGGCCGGCCGCAGTCCGGCTCGCACACGCGCAGCGAGGACCACCAGCCGCGCTGCACGCTGCCTGCCAGCCACTCCCGGGCCAGCAGCCCCTGCAGGATCTGGTCGCTCCGTGCGTCCGTGCGCGGGCGCGGGCGCTGCTCGCTGGCCTCTGGTGCCTCCTCCGGTGCCTCCTCCGCGCCCGGCGACGTCCAGTCGTCCTGCACGGCGCGACAACACTGGCACTCCTCCTCCGTGTTCATCCCGCGCTTCCGTAGACACAGCTACATTAGTTTGGCGCTAGGTGATTATATTGCCTGAACAGTAATATTTTACCTTACCGGGCATTTTGGCTATTGAGACACGTACAGAAAGATATCTCATAGTTATTAAAGTGTAGTTATAATTTCAATGAGATTTCAATAGCTTTTCCAAAATGGCCCTCGTTGGTAGCGCCACAGAAAAATTATTATTTTTTTTTTAATATAAAATACTATATATTATCTAGTATTATATATTAAAAAAATTAAAAATAATTTTTCTGTGGCGCTACCAACGAGGGCCATTTTGGAAAAGCTATAGTGGGAATAGTTTATGGAGAGATATTTTTTGAGGAATAATAATAAGAGCTATAAGACAACCAGAACAAGGACAACGAAAAACAAGACGGCGAATAATAATGAGAACATCAGAAATAACGAGTTAGCGGGACATACTTTAGAAAATGAAACAGTAGGACAATCTAGTCGAGGAGTAGCTACAACGCAAGCTAATGCACAATGGCTGCAGATTATTCTTGTAAACGGTTTGAGACTCGAGCAAAACCCTCTTTTACATTAGTTGTCCACATCTTCACGGCTGGGAGCGTGACTACGTGTTTGCGGCAGTCGGCTCGGCCTTCACACGTGAACACCCGGCGGGACCGCTGGGGTGCCCTCAACTCGGCCACAGCACACCATCACATGATCCACTCCAGCACCAACCGGTGCTCCTGAAGTGCACCATGCCAGAGGGGGCACTTACAATTTGCAGGCTCTAAATTGCCAACTGTAGCATTCTTGTAACGCGCACAAGGCAGCGAGCCTAATAGATGATTTCATTAATAGATAAGATCATTTTGTCAAAAGGTTTTTATGAGTTGTGTATTTATATCTGTTACTTGTTACAGCAGTTTGCCACAGCCTTCATGCGATACTGAACGAGTCCCTGTACCGAAGGAACACAAATAGCTACATTCATTAAACAATTTTTAGAACTGCTTATATGCTGATATTGTCAATAGTCGCGTACTAGTGTTCATAATACATTAATTTTGCACCTTCACACCGCTCTCTGCTGCACTCACAACAAAGGAATCCTCAAGTTTAAGAATGTTCTTCCACAGTCAACTGGAGGAATACTGGAACGGAGTGACGTCAGCGGTCACTCACCTCGGTGTCGGAGTCGGAGCTGTAGTAGTGGACATCCGGCTCCCCCTCGCGCAGATATGCCCCCCAGTCGAACTGCTCCTCCGGCTCCCGGACCGCGGCCGGGGGCGGGGGGTCGGCGGGGCCGTGCGCAAGGCTCACCAGCACGGACAGCACGGACCACTGCACGTCGCTCTGCACCACACAACACCGCACGTCGCTCTGCACCACACAACACCGCTTCCATCATTTCCCGAGCCTCCCTCAGGTATACTCTGTATGAGGAGAATGTCAAAGGAGTAACTCGTCAGCAACTATTAATTTATCTTATCCAGTAAGATATATACGTAATATGCAGTGTTGATGTTTAGGCTACCAACATGACAAAGTATAAATTACGACTGATAAACTGTACACCAGCATGAGTAGACATTGCATCGCGCATGCCCTTAACCAATATTTTCTAACATCCGTCAGATAAATTTTTCCATGAAATTACTAATATGAGCAACTATATTTCATTCACAATTTACAGTAGTAAGTTATACCGTAGGTAAATAAGTTGACCTCCAATCAGCCTGTGACATTGTTGCACTTACCAGAGTCTTACAACTAACAGCCAGACACATGCAAGCGAAGCACGTGGGAGCGGGCAGGTCAGCACGATCCTTGACAGACCTGCGGGTGCTCCTTGAAGACCGGGTGGTCCACGAAGTCCGACACCAGCTGGTCCAGCCGCCGGGCGCTCGCAGCGTGCCCCTGGACTCGGAACCTCAGCGCCAGGTCGGCCAGCGACTGCTTGACCACGTGCCGGTTCACCGACAAGTACCGGTGATTGTAGATGTTTGACACAGCATACTTGTAGCACAAGTTAAAGTTCTCATCTTCTTCCTGCAACAATAGTGACAACAAAAAAAAATTGTCTTCGTAGAGCCAGTTGAGTGAGAGTCTTCTTTTCAGAGCACACGAGTCAATCCCTCTAAATAATGCCGTAGAAAATTAATCGAGCATCTGATATCATGAATAACATCAAATATTTCACAGCACATAACCAATATTTTACTAACAGGCAGCTGAAAAAACAGAATAAACGGGATGAAAAAAAGTAATGAATGGGTTGGTATCACATGCTTTTATGACGACCACCTCTTGGTACGAGCTATGAGCTCAGATATGCTAGTCGTGGGGACACAAGAAGTAATTCAATTAATAAGCGTAGATTTAACTGACACACATTACAAGACATGAGAAGTCAAGTCCTTGCTGTGTCGCAAATTAGTTATATTCTTGGCACAGTTAAAGTTTTTTTTACTATCAATTACATTGTAAAGAGAATCAAATTATGCTTTCAGGGGTTACAGTTTAAAACTGTCATCACTGCTCTGGTGTGTTTCCAGCTTTAACTTTGCGCAGGCGGCTCAAGCGCAGCTAATGTTTCAACGCTAGGCGGCCGTGCATCACCCAGTCCCTTATCCCACACTTTGTTAGCACATACGGTCTCAAATGCAGTGCAGGTGTCGTACCTTCAGTCAGCCTCCAAACCTTCCACCGGTGCGAGTTGACATGACCAGCAAGACACCAGCGTTGCGTTTTGACACACTTTGTACCACGCGCACCGCAGATGTAGCCCAACGCCAGCCTTTTCTCAACCCCGCCTGCACCTTTGTTTTGTCTCTTCCTCGAACTGTCGTAGCAGGAATTGCTATCCCCGTCCCTTTTGAAGTGCCCCTTTGAACGGTGCCGGGTTAGAATCTCACTTAGCAACCTCCAGTTCAGCACTCAAGCACACAGTGAAATTATCAAACAACAAATCGATAAAACAATAAGTTACGAAAAAAAGAAGGAATTGTATAACAAAATCAGTGCAACTTTTTTATGAAATTCTTTCTATTGATTTTAAGTGTACAAAACAAAAACACGCATGAATCATAAAGTGATCTAGACAGGCCCACAAAGGCTGAGTAGTTATTCATAAGTGCCCAGATTCAATTCAATTTTAACAAGAACAATCAAATACATATTGTGTGAGAGCAAGTATGCAATCGTTAATAAGAATTAAAGTAGCCAGACACGTATTCATAGCGATGGTCTAAAAACTCCATACAAATTAATAATAGCATACACTAAACATTAATTTACAGCTACAATACTACCATACATCTGAGGAATATTATCAACGCATGCAAAAAAGGTACAATTATTATCACAATAAATGCAACATGCGCAAACTTGAGGGAAGAGTGCATAAGTGCATAATGCACCCCAATGTTTAACAAGAAAATACCAAAAGATTACACACAAAAAAAAAAAAGATTATTCGAATGAAAACCCCAGGGCTGAGGCTCGCGAGGCCTAGCAAGGCGGGTGGCGCAGTCGCATGGACCTGAACGCGCTTCATACATCATGACGCTACCTTCTCTTCGCAGGGAAACTACAAGGGCAAGGAACCAGAACGCAAGAAAATACGTGGCTACAGTTTGAAACTAATTCCAAGCAGAGTTGGCTGGTTTAAATCACAATGGTTTAAACCACAGTTAAAAAAATATATTATTTTTTAAATATATTTTTAATAGAATATCTTAATAAATTCTAATGAAAGGTCTAATGCCACTCTAATAACAATACTTTGCTCATTATAGTTTCGTGTGATGTACTAGAACAAATAATTACATACTAATCAAGATCATATCATTTAAATTATCTGAATAAGTAGTAAATTATACCTAACTAAAAACCTCACTCTAAAATTGAATTATAAAATTGTAGTCAAAAGTATAAAAAAAGGAGATAAATAAATTTATTATTTAAACAAAAAATATCCAGTTTGTGAGAAATCCCCAACTGTACTGTAAATCCCCTTTCTGTGGGAAACACCCATTCTATAGAGAATCCTCTTCCTGTGGGAAAATACCGGGAAATTTATTAAGTCATGGCTTTTCGGCAAAGTAAAAATAAAATTACCAAAATACCATTTTCCAACACTAGAGATGTTCCTGTATTTACCCTGAAAACAGCATTAATAAATTCTCACTACTTAGTTTCTAAAAGTTGATAATGCAGACACCTATCTCCAGTTATGTCTACACCAGCCTACCAGCTGAAGACTTATCCTGTCAGCTTTAGCCCAGACAATGCATCTGCAATAGGCCCTATCCCGTTTGTGTAGACTGTGGCTGGCGGTGATTCTCCAATCGCGAACGACTGCAGGGCTAGGTGGTCGCAGTTTCCCCTTTCAGAGAAGGTGGAGAGTGCTTAGGTTGGGCCAACCTCAGTTGAAAGGCATAAACCGTTATGAACAAATATTCTCGCAAAAATGTGTTTATAATTCTAACTGAATTACAGAAAACCTAGGTACTAGTTATGTAGGGCTATTTGATATGCATAGGAATATTGTGCATTTTGATGTATTAAAACCTTTTCACAAACTATCACTCAACCCTTGAGAATGTGCATACTGAAAAGCTATGCAAGAGGAAGTGCATTAGCAAGTGTAACCAATTTGGTCTCCTGCTTCAAAATAACTACCTAGAGAAAGTACATAGATTGAATTTAAAACAAAATTGTAGAAGCCTCTAAACTATAAATTTACCACATCACTAAATTATGTAATCCTAAGCACTCTTTGATGCAGTGTTGCTTTGCAATTACAAGTTAACATTGCAGGTAAATAAAGGCGTGGAATGTAGCATTTAAGTAAAATTTGAATGATAGCATGTGATTTGAATTTTAATGATTTTTATAAGAATAACGTTCACACTTGTGGTTACCAAGTTACCAGTGTTATCAAGTGTTTATTATATAAGCAGAGAAGTGTATCATGACAGCTACCTTAAAGTTTAATACTAAGACATTGTATCGCTGTAGTCATTAATTTAGATGGTAAAGTATGTTCATGCAAAGATTATAACCTTTACCCAAAATGTATTTTCATCATTTACAAAAATCCTCTTTGTTTACGGACTAATTTGTTCCAACCAAAAAGAGCACAAATAGTCGCAAAATAGTACTCTATCTCGATAGCGGTAATAAAAACGTGACACAGTAAAAACACTAATTTTTCTCACAGAAAATCTTTAACTCCACCTACCCCACATTTTATTAACTTACAGTAAAACGAGTCACTTCTTTTATCAGTCCACGAACATCATCCAAAACATCGTCGCTCAATTTAACCGCCATAACTAAGTTTAAAAAAAATATTTCGCCGGACAGGTGGTGGGATCATTGAATAAATACATAAAGGTAGGGCGTAGTCGACTTTAAGCTAAAAATTTTCAGTTCCCAATTTTCTTGGCAGACTACTAAAACATCTACAAACAGATGAAAGCTTTACTTCACTAATCTGCATTAAAATAAAAACTTAGCAACGAGTATACAAACTACAAAATATCGTAGTTGCAACTCATTGTTAATAACATAGAACCAAGGAGTATGGAAGTAGAGAGAGATGTCACTACCAGGCTGAACCTCTTTGCTTATTTTTTTCTTTGATAACCACCACTATGTAGTGAAACTAAACCTTACAATAATATACTTTAAATACGTAGTTTTACTAATGTATAATTTTAAATTGTGGTTTTAAAATAATTTTATATTAAATATATGTACGAAAATTAAATTCACAGTAACTGTTTAGAAAGGTATTTCTTTTTGTCCCAATATCACAGGATCTAATGCGGTTTATATGTTCCAGTTTGTTGGAAATATTTTTTACTTCCCCCCCGCCCCCAAACCAAATGCTTTTTTTTTCTTCATAATAGAATCGTTTGTAGAAGAACTTAGGTTATCACCTACCCATTGATTTGTCCCGGGCTTCTGGGAGGGGCACAGGGAGGAGCGGGAGCGGTCCCCGAGCAGGGGTCGCTGCCCAATAGAAGGGAGAGGTAGGAGCAGTCTCCCAGAGAGGTCGCTGCCTACCGGAGGAGGGAAGGGGTAGGAGCGGTCCTGCAGAGAGGTCGCTGCCTACCAGAGGAGGGAAGGGGTAGGAGCGGTCCTGCAGAGAGGTCGCTGCCTACCAGAGGAGGGAAGGGGTAGGAGCGGTCCTCCAGGGAGGTCGCTGCCTAAATAATACTGCTCAAGTATTCTGCCACTTTTTATTTACCCAGAAATTACTGGGGAGAGCTTTCTGCCTGGCGATTTTTTTTTCCTAGCCTAAGTTAATTCTAAATGTGTAGGGGAGGGTCCAGGTTAGGGGAGGACCTAAGTGTGTCTCAGGCCGAAGCCTATACACTCTACCATGCGGGTTTTTAACCATGCAGGACAAGGGCGCGTGCATCATGTGCTTATTGGGGTTTACTGGCCAGCCATGGCTGCGATTGGCGCCATGACTGACGCCCCATTGGTCGCCTAGCTTAAAAGCTAGCTAAGTGTGACCCAGGTAAAACCTGCATAGACACAGGGAAAACCCTGGGCCGGTTCATGCGGGGATCAATTAACATGCATTAAGCAAGCAGGTAACTACTGGACAAGAGGAAGAAGGGTCCAGGTAAGAAGAGTTGGAGGGGCTGAAAATCAACCTTGGTGGAGTTGGGTGCTTGGGCCTTGCGGCCCGCATTTAAGTTGGGAGCTCCTGGGTTATTATTAGCCAGGGGCGCATGCGCCCCCAGTGGCGGGCGACTTCACGTCAGCCCAGCCACAGCTGCCCAGGCAGCCACAGTTAAGATAGAAGTGGGCAGACGAGCCAGTAAACCGGCTCGAACTGCTGGCTCTCGGAGCGAAAGGCAGCCTGACATTGCGCCATCTTCATCTTCCTTCTTCCAGTCAACAGCCAACGACCTTTCAAGCCAGGGTGGGGGTAAGTCGTTCAGGCGAATGAAGTATCTTGCGAGTCGGACCCTCTTGCCCCCCAAATTCCCGAGTCGGTTGAAGGTCGCGCCGCCCAGGCTACCACTGGCTCCAACAGGGCCCTAACTTGAAGGCGCCGCCATCTCTTCCTTCAGAATTCCGATGCTGTTCAGTTCCGTTGCGCGCGCGGCAGTCCACAGCTCCGCAAGTTCCAGCCCGCAGTTCGTCTACACTACACATTTTTTCAGCACCTCGAGCTCCCCTGCGGGCCTTCGCCGACGAAGCTGCTTCCTGCCACGCGCCGAGCTGCATTCAGGCTACCTTTCTCCCCGACAGCCGTGATAACGACTCCACAGGCCGGCCATTGGTTCGCAGCCACCCCACCGAGATTGCAACTCTCGGGCTGGGCTCCCGTATCCGCCACCCGCGGGACGCGGTCGGTAGCAGTTGGCGCTGCTAGGCCGCCCCCAGCACGCACACAAAACCTATACGCACTGCCAGCCTTCGGTTACCCAATAGTTCGCAGGGAACTCCCAGCCAACAGCCCGCGAAAGAGATGCGCACGCCCCGAGAGACGACCACCAACTCTGCCTGGCTTAGCTCAGCCAGGGTAAATATACAATGTATGTACATATTCATTAGGGAGGGCACATCTGTACCCTTCCTGTGCATACATATTCGAATTACAATACTCTTTACATTCACTGGTATAATTAACAGGTTTCTTGTCACAACACTGGGTATTTACATAATTGGCCTGAATTAGGCTGGGCAGGTAGACAAAGTTTCCTTAATTTACATTCCCCTTTGTCTGCCATCTAGGGGCGGGTGGCGAACTAACTTTCCTCCCCATAGATTGTGTAGGAGGGGTGGCGCACTTGGGGCTTGTGCTATCATACCAGCCGAGGCCAAACTGGTGGACATGACACCATCAAAGAAGTAAGTTATTCTTAAGTTCAGCCAATACGCATTACGTAGAATCACTATGTTTACTTTTACATGGGTATATATTTCTTTCAAAATATTTCACGTCGTTTCTAGGCTTCAAATTTTCACAATGCGACACCTAACATCTTCTTCCATAAGTTTTCTTCTTAACTTTATCCATATCAAAAAGCTTATAGAACTCAAAGTGAGAACAAACAATTCGTTTCAAATTCAAACTATTTAACAGTTTGAATGTTTAAAAAAAAACCAGTGAGACCAACCCTAAGCCATTAAAACAACTCCTACATTCTAAACGTCAAATAAATATGTTATTTAGATTGAATGATTTTAAACGTGTAAACTATAGTAGATTTCGAAAATAAAATCAGATTGCTTCATTAAAGCCAAATTATTCAACATTAAATTTAATATACCTTTCTCACATTGGCACAAGCCTTCACAGTCTTCAATAAGGCAAGTGTAGGACCCAACGAGCATTACTCGTAGGACCTAACTAGCGACGACCCCTTGAAGAGAACCTTATCGAGCAGACTGGTTTCTGAACATACCCGAAGCCGGCGCTATCGTACTGCCAACCTTCAAACTCAAAATTAAAAAGGTTTATGTTATCAGGTTGGTAGTCTTTTTCCTATACAGCTCTGCTGTTTGAATTTTTTTTGTAACGACTTAGTTTTACGTCCAAAACGAATAGGAAGCTTTACTTAACGTTGTTTCAATCATTAACTTAGATGAACAAATACTTCTGACGTGGTTTTTAAAATAATTCATGGGTACTATACGATTATTATATATTATATGGGTATTATATATTTTATTTTGAAAACCTTAAAAATATAAATTTTTAAAATTAAAAACAAGCAATTTCCCTTGCTGTGTACGAAAAAAAAAAGAACTTTAATAATTATACATATTCTAATTGTTAAAATTAAAAAAGAAACAGTCAGAAATTAAGTTTAATAAAGGTCGTGACTACTTTAAAAACTAGAATTATTTCTCTGGAAAATTATATATCAACATACCATACACTTCAAGTCAAGCCTAATTTAAATTTAAATTCTCATAGAAATAAACACACTAATATACTGTTTGTAGAAAAATGTTCAAGGATCAATGCAAATCCATAAAATCACCTCAAAACAATTAATATGTATATAATTTAAAGGTAAATCACATATTAAATGGCCAAAACACTCAATAAGCTAACTGATTTACATTTCATTAGGTCAAATTTAACCATTTCTTTCAGTAACTATTTTTTTTTGGGAAAATTATACCTATATCTACAAACAAAATACTGGACCTATAAAATCCCAAAGATTTCAAGGTGAATTCAAGAGGGCTTATTTTAATACAACCATCATGATTTGCATAAACTGGAGTAGACAGCAATTTTATTTGAAAATACAGCATGGCACACACTGTCACCAGTGCTTGGCTTTTGGTTCAATGACTTTAATGATTATCTAGGTGTTTTAACAAAATTTTAACTATATTTATATATAGGTAGCTAACAGAGGATGGGAAGAAATCACGGCAGTTTCAAATAATTATAGAGGTGGTAACATACCAAAACCAACCATACTTTGTACAAACAGGTACATGTAGATCAATTTATAATATCAGTAATGTGTGAAATTATATATATATATATATATATATTCATGAGAGTTGTGAGAATTTATTTACTAATAACTTTTAAATTGGTTCAACCTAATAAGAACTAGCTGGTACAATGGTGCTTGTCCAGACATCTCACAACTTGCAATTAGGTAGCTGTTGTGCTCACAGTTAAGCATTTACCACAAGCTGATAATATAGGTACCTTTTTAACATAGCCTGTATATCTATCAAGAACCTTTGCGAACTTTTTTTTTAGTATTAACCATAGGCCCAGGAATTTAGGTTGCTACACATACCTAGCCTCTCTTTTAGGATTTTCTCGCAGTTTGCTATTTTTAATGTCTTAAGAAAAAAAAAGCTTATTAAATTAGAATTCACATAAGTAAACCGGTTTATTCTTTTGAAGAATATTTTCATTATTATTTCAAAGTTTATGTACTATGTGGCCTAACATTTTTTTAAGCAATAGTGTAGTATCTAGTATGATTGCAATTAGGTAAAAACTAACAATAAGATATCTATTTTGTTATTACAACACACTGATTTTATGAATTAAAAATTAAAAAACACAAAACATTTTAAATTACATTTAGGTATATTGAAACTTAAGAAATGTACACATAAGTTATTTCTTTTAAAATACTTATCTACACTCTCACTGCCATTTATAAATTATATGAAAAATCTCTGTAAATACATCACTTTTTTATGGTTAAGATGTAGAGAGTAGAGTGAATCGCAAAATAATTTTTTAAATTCAAATTGTTCATTTTGAAAGCAGTTTCTAGCAGTCTGCAATGAATAACTTAAATTTTGTTGTGGTCATCTGAATAGTTCTGAAAATAACTACTCATGCTGACAAGTAGTATACAATGACGTCGACCAAGGCTTAGCTCCTTCAAGCCTGGCCAGACTCTTGCTCCCTATGCGGTCCCCTGGCAACCCAGTTGCCGTAACCTCTCTCAGAGACTCTGTGGCCGTCCGTTGGCTGGCAGCAACATCTTCCAGACGACGACCTGTCACGGTTCTCCTGAGCTCTGGGAACAGGAAGAAGTCCTGGCTGACGGTGGATGCCCCCCCCCCCCCCCCCAGGTAGGCGCACATGTGGAAGCCGGTGTGGTGGAGCTTCCAGAAATCTGCCGTCTCTGGTGGCTACCGTCCGACCACTCTGTGCAGTCGCGCAAGGACCTCTTTGTAGAAAACAGCGTTAACGGTTTGTCCCGGGGGCAAAAATTTATTTACGGCCCAACTTCACGCTTGTCAAAAAAGACAACGAACACTGTGTTTACCTTGGACTTTTACACTCTCGCTTTCTTGGGGCGTGGGGAGTTCGAGGCGTGCCACTCCGAAATTCGGCGCTTGGTTTCGGGGTCGCACTGGGACAACCACGATTCATATCTGCTATTGCGTTGTCTAGAAAGTCCGGGTCCCTTTCTAATTGCTTCAACATTGCACGGGAAACGTCAAATCGTCGTCGTGTTTGTTCATGACTCAACACTTTTGGCACCAATTTCGCACAAACCTTCCGCTTGTTAACATTTCCAGAAATAATTTTGTGAACTGTTGTTTTGCACATGTTTAGGTCTTCAGCGATCAATCTCACACACAAACGACGATCGGAGTCCAGGAGATATTTTACTTTGGCCATATTTCCGTCCAAACCACTCGTTGAAGGGCGTCCAGATCGCTCCATGTCTTCAACTCTCTCCCATCCATTCTTGAACTCACTGAACCACCGGGAAACCTGGGCTCTTGACAGGGCCTCCTCAACCAAGGCAAGCGTCTCGGAAGCGGTTTTGCCCAGGCAAAAGGAAAATTTAATCGCGTAGCGCTGCTCCAGTCAGGGGCGTATCCAGGGGGGGGGGGGGTTAGGGGTTCAAACCCCCCCCCCCCCTTAATCACCAAATCTTTAATTAGTTTCTTATTCATCACTCAAACAAATTTCATATTAAAATTAATACAATTTTTACCATTACAATATTTAAATTTAAGTACCGAAAACTGCTAAAATAGCACTATTTTACACCTTAAAAACCAAATTTTCCCGGGGGAGGACCCCCCACCCCCCGCTTTAATACGGGGGGGGGGGGGGGGCCCATGCTTCTTAACACCCCCCCATACACAAATCCTGGCTACGCCACTGGCTCCAGTGAACACTCCATTTTGTTTTCTGCCGTGACAAAAACTCAAATAAAGATTGTGCGCCACATGTGATCTTCACTGCGTCAGAGCGATTTTTTTCCCTAGCCTGAGTTAATATAAGTGTGTAAGGGGGGGGGGGGTCCAGGTTAAGGAAGGACCTAAGTGTGTCTCAGGCCGATGCCTATACACTCTACCATGCGGGGTATTGACCATGCAGAACTAGGGCGAGCTCAGACGCGACTGTCGACAGATCCGTGGCTTGGTTTAGAACACCCCCCCCCCCCCCCCCCCCCACACCCGCTCGGGGACTGAACAAACCCTGTGTGCTCTTCTGCGGAGAACTTATAGCTGCGCTGTAGCCAGACACAACAGCATCTAGTACTCTCCTCAGCTAGTACCATCAAAAACTAGTAGGTACTATAAGCATCAAGTAACATTTACATCTAGTACCATAAATAGCTAGAACAATCAGAAATAAGTACCATCAGCAAAATGTATAATCAATAAATATTTGAATTAGCGTCTAGTACTATCATTAGCTAGTACCATTAACAGCTAGTACCACCGGCAGCTGGTGATATAAGTGGGTAGTACCATCAGCATCTAGTTCCCTCCATGGCTAGTACCATCAAAAACTACTAAGTGCTCTCAACAGTTAGAACCATCAGCATAGTGACATCTACAACTAGTGCCATCATCAGCTAGTTATATCAGTGGCTAGTACGCGTAGCATCCAACACCGCCAACAGTACTGGCATCGACAATTTCGTTGGAAACAGCTACAACAATGCTGACAACATATTAGTAGCACGGATAGTGTATCGTTTCCCAGTGGTTTATTGTAACATTGTAAGATCTGTATGTGCATGTGAATAGTTGTGACTGTGGATGGTTTTGTTTTATATTTTCCTAGTTACAAGAGGGGGGGGGGGGGGGGGGTAGTTTTGTGATGATTGCTGTTAGTAAAATTGTAATGACAAACAACTGTTCATTGCGTGAATTATAATTAACAGCTACTTCTTTCACGACAAAGAAATATTACTACATTTATTTATTTTATCAACAAAATATTCACGTCTAATTAATCGTTTTTTTACAAACTACATGAATGGATATAATTGTTACTTAATTGCGGAAATATCTACGTACTGCCGCTAATTAGGATTCCGTTGTCTTTCTCACCCAGCTGGCAAGTGAACCTTGGGTTTGGCACGCACGACATTATTTCCGTAACTCTGATTTCTCCTTCTTTACGTAAGGTTATTCGCATCACACACCTCTGCTTCCACCATGGCGTGAATCTGCAGTGAAGTCGGGGAGAGAAAGCTGTTCTTTCGCAGAAACAAGTGTGGATGTATTTACAAATGAGTTATTTTGGTTTGATGGCTTTAAAAGCATATTATTTAAACTTACGAAAGATTATTTTAAATATTAACAACTTATATAGAAAATGGCTTAGTTTTCGTCGCTGATGTTTTGTGTAATCCGAACGCAATGCAAAATCAAATTATAATTGGAAAAAAGGTTTTTGAAAATAAGTAAAATTTCTTTTCAGATATAACATTTTTGAAGTTATAATTATTTAGGCGCGTTATAAAAAAGAGGATGATATTGAATTTTTATTATGTGCGCGCAGCATGCAATAAAATTTGACAGGATTAAGAAAGGCTTAATACAAATAAAAATGTTATATGTGCGTTTAAATAATATAGTTAAGTGATTGATATTGAATACTGGTCAATATAATTAAAAACATTTATTTATTGTGAATAATAATGATAGAAATTGTGTTCATTATCTTTTAAAGTGAATTTTTAAGTGTATTTATATAAGTGAAGTTATGTTCCAGTATGTATAATTTATTTGCATTATAAACTATAAATTATCACATTATTATTTAATAAATAATTTAAAATTAGTAAGTTGGAATAAACATCCAGCATATATATTGATTTTCATTATTAAATTAAAATTCATCCCGATTATTATACTATGTTAAATAATCAATGTTATACACGTGTTTATTCTTATATTGAATACTGAGTATTTATTTAAAAATTTTAATTTGATTGAATTTATACTTTACCAATCGTATTTATAATGTTATCTTTGAAAGATTTGTGCAATGGGAGTGCATGACTTGATGTAAGGTTTTGGACATACGCCATTGCTAAGAACTTTTTCTGTTGAAGAAAAACTAAAAACTTTGTTTGTTGACCATATTCCTGCTACAGAATACTTTGTGGTGTTTATATCCTTGTTGACAACAGCAATTTTTTTGCTTTTTTTGTGTTTTTTTTGGGTATTTCTATTTTTTTTTTTTTAGTTTTTCTTTAACAGAAAAAGTTCTTAGCAATGGCGTATGTCCAAAAACTTACATCAAGTCGTATTTATAATACAACTCCAGTCGTTTTGTTATTTGGTTTCTATTAATTATTTGCATGCAAAATTACGTAGTTTTTTATTACGCCAAGAAAGTATAACTTCTAACGCCCATACATAAGAACATGCACCCATTTTTTTTTTTTTGTATTTCATGTTTGCAAATAACCAAAGTCCATAGTCCATAGTCATTTTAAAATATACCAGTCGAAAAAACAATATCGCTTTGTAACGCAAGCTGATAGCAGTTCCGTAATTATTGAAATCATGTCCGCTATAGGAGCAACCCACTCCAGACTTCAGTGTGGAAGTAGATGGGCGCTCTCTCTCTAACACACGCCAACTGCCGTGAGCGCTGTCCTTGTCTTCTTGCGACGTTGCCATGTATCGTACGAATTTAAAATTGTATTTTTTGACAGATCATTTTTGCATATTGTATAACATCAAAAAACGTATCAGGCGATATTTATTTTGCATACTAATGACATTTTAAGGGGCCGAAAAAATAGAAAATAAATAAACCTTACTTTTTTAATAGGAACAGCTTTGAAGTATTCCAAAATGTATCACATAAAAAGAAAATAACCTATATGTGTATTTATTCAGAATTTTTGTCAACAAATTCATGTTTTAAGACGCCACCGAATATCTCCCAAGATAAAAATGCTCATTGGTTCAGTTATATATATATTTTTTTTTAATCGTCTAACGGATTTCCTTTGAAACCGACACATTAAATTTTTTATTTGCGGCAAAGTTTTTGCTATTAAAGTTAGAATGGTGGTCGAAAGCGTGAAATATGTTCACAATGAATGGAATGTGCTTTTTTAAAAGCAACGCCATCTCAATTGCTCCTACAGTTTTCGTGTCAATGACTTTGAAGACTTGTCTTATCAGCGAGGCTCGCTCCCACACGCTGTCGTGAGAGGAGAGAAGTGAGGTTCTGTCCGGCTTCCTTCGACACACTCCTGAACGCCAGCCCACCAGTTGGTGCCGTGACGTTACAATCCAAGATGGCGGACACCACGCACTGGCACCAGCGCCACTGTGGAGTGACGACCGCGGAGACAAGGCTGACAAGCGCGCCAGTTATCAGAGCCGCCTGGCGGCCCCGCGCATACCTTCGGGGATTAGAGCGGCCAGGCCCCGGCACCCCCTTGCCCTCATCTTTCCCTGAGTGGCCTGGGGGAGGCTACCGTGTGGAGTGGCGTGAACAAGCGCCGTTATTCTGGATGCTTCGAGCGTCGGGTCGGCCCGGCATGACGCGACACGTCGCAACCACTGCAGTCGGTTCCAGAAAGACGGCAAACGGGTATAAAAGCGGTGACGCCGGCCTCCGCGGCAGTTCTGAGTGGATTCCGAGCGAAGGGAAGTGCGACATCGGCGAAGAGGATGAGAGACACCCCCCCCCCCCCCAACTCGAGAGTGGGGTGACGCGGAGCTTTACTGGATCGCGAGAGTGCGGCCGAGTGGCGCGAGACTGTGTGTGAGGACAGGCGCGAGGTGAGGGGCGAACCAGCTCCAGTGAGGAGTGAGATCTGCGGACTGGATAGATACTTAGTGATCTCTGAACATACATCCAGTGAGGTGATTTAATTAGTAATGTAAATGTTAGTAGCGAATAAAACTGTATAAAATAAATTGGGCTATTCTTACGAACCCGTTTTCCCCACTCGTAACAATATTATAAATTACGATACGAGGTCTTAAAATACTTCTAGGGCAATCATAATTCAAAAGAAACGCATCTCCTGAAATTCACAATGAGTTTGAGATTTGGCAACAGCCGTGTACTGCAATCCAAAGATTGAATTTTGGCCATTTGCCAACAAATAAAAAATTGTGGAATTTTCAAGAAATAGAGATGGATTCCAATTTTTGTTGTTGTGATTTTAAGTAAAAATGTAAACGGGATTCTTAAATCAGGTCGAGGTATCGTGTTTTAGCTCCGGTCAGTGTCACCGGAGGATAAGGCCAAGTTCCAAAATGTCGACCCCGGGCTCGGGTTGCTGACCTGCACAATCCACTCCGCCTGCACCACGCCCCTGAACACCACTGTACTGGCATTTCAACCAGTAAACCAGTCTAACTGTAGGTGTGATTATATACTGACGTAGTTAGGAATGCTAATGCATTATACTTAGAGAGTGAAGGCAAAGGCAGGAGGTGGACTGCTGAGCACGCGGGCTGCGCTGCTCTGGCCTCGCTCCAGCCACAGCCACAGCCACAGCCACACGCGGCGAGTGTTACAGAACCAGAAGTGAGGGGCACTTTCACCCGGCCACCGTGCGTGTCGCGTGAGCTCGCGACATGTGACGGCTGTGTAACGGTGCCCGGCCGACTCGAAGGTCTCGTGAGCGATCAGGAACTGTTACTTGATACGCGGCCAGCGGGCACCGGCTCTGGAGACTGGAACCAGTTCCCCCAGAGCCGCGTGCGTCTCGCCGGCTCCAGAACACATCTTCAGTACACAACAGAACTGAATAATGCTCGCAGGCCAATCAGAAGCACCTTCTCCTCAGGCGAGAGCATATAAAGGCAGGGTGACTTGTAAGAACCTCAGTAGGTAACTGCTCCCTGATGATGGCGACTGCAATGTCGACCGAAACGTCGGTGAATTCATCGCCAAGGACACGTCTACAACCCATAAGTCAAGCTACAATCGAACTGAAGTGGAATGTTTTGTAACAGTAAATTTCAGCACGGTTGTCCGCCTCTAAGTCATTACATTACGTGGCAACTGTTGGTGAAACGCAGAACTACTTGGCTAAAAATCTCTTAAAATAGAGGATATAAGTAAAATAATTGTGACCAGTTCGAACAAGATGCCATATTAGCCTGATGTAGCCAAATGCCAATGTAGCCAGATTTAGTCTAATACTGTTGTTGCCTGATGTAGCCAAATGTCAATGTAGCCAGATGTAACCTAATACTGTTGTTGCCAGATATAGCCAAATGCCATTGTAGCCAGATGTAGTCTAATACTATTGTTGCCAGATATAGCCAAATGCCATTGTAGCCAGATGTAGCTGTATCCTGCGATCGTATCCAACAGATACTACTTTTGGAACTATATCCTATTTTATCCTGTCGATTGTATCGTACTTATGGGATCGTATCCTACCGAGTTGAATGTTTGTACAAATGTACGTCCTTTTCGTTAAGTGCGTTCAGTTAAGTCTGATGACAAATATGTATACAACTGCGTGTATTTTTCGTGGCCAGTGTGTCTAATTTGTGTCCTGGATGAAGAAAATGTGTCGTAATGTGTGTCCTAAACGATTAAAGTATGTCCAAATGTGTTTCATTTAAGTAAAATGTGTGTCCAATATGTGACCTAATTGACGAATGTGTGGCAAAATGTTTGTCGTTTTCACCGAATGTGTGTCTAAATGTTTGAATCTGATTGGTTAATCTTAAATTTATAGACATTAAAAGTATTACGCCTAAACAAAGATTAAAGTTTGACTTGTTTTAACTCGTCTATTAATGTAAATATTTCTTGTTTTGACTCGCATATTATTCCAGCAACCGTAGCATATAAGTGAAGGTTAGACGACGTGACTCTTCAGTTTGTTACTGGCTACTATGGTGTGAGGATCATCTAGTTTGACTTGTCTGATACATAAGTTCAGTAACTGGCCAATCTTGAGAACTTTATGGCATCTTCACCATCTTAAATGCCGAACTTGATAGAAATACATTTACCATTGTGTATGGGAACCCTGGCAACAGCGACGATGGTGACGCAGATCCCGATGGAATATTTATCATCGTCGACATCACTAGAGTATACTTCAACAGGCGTGGTTATTTTAGCAGAAGAGACTTTAATATCTGCAGTGCTGGCTGCAGAGGAAACCTCGATGAATGACGTTTCGTCAGTGAAGGAGACTTCGATGGTTGTAGTACCAATAGCCTCAATGATGTCCACTGAAGGTGTATCGGCGTTTTCCAAACACCGGTGTCTTCACTGTGACAAGGTTTTCTCGAACAACAGTAATGATTATCGACACGAGAAGACAGAATGTGCTAGAATCCTCCTCGCAAAATGTGTTGCTATGAGAAATTCCATAAGCAGTTTGCCAGAAAAGATAATACGAAAACAAACTTGATGAATGCAAAGATCCTGCTGTTGACAGAAAGTAAAGTTTTCAAAGCAATGCAGATGCATCGACGTGTATAAATGTACACCGGGAATTGGTACAACTGCAGATACATCAGCGTCTGGTTTGAGCCTGAAAGGTTCATCTTCATCTACTAGACATCCTCTCAGCTACTGCAAAATGTTGTTCGCATTTATCCATGATGCACAAAGACACGAGAGGAGTAAATGCTTGAAGAATCCATCTCGTATGAATTTTCACTGTGTTAAGTGTCATGTTTGGTTCACACATATGGACAGTTTGAGGCGACATGCGCACATCATTAGAGGTGAAGTCCGTGTGGCTACTGTGGAACTACTTGCAGACATTTCGACTCCTCAGTTTAGGTCAGAGACTCGTATGGATACAAGCACACAAGCAGGTGTTCAGCATGATTCAAAACCTATGACTGAGCTCAGCGTATTGCAGGTAAATGATAACACATGCCAACAATAGTTTTGGTGCCGGGGTATTTGGAGCTGATTTTATATGAATTTGCTGCTCTGAATTCTAATAGGGCATTAGTTTTTGTCTAAGAGGTCAAATGTCTAAGATATAACGTTTTAGTGAAATTTACGTTTTGCGTTATTTTAGATTAAATCCATGAATGAAGTCTAAAAATTAAATTTGAATATTATTACTAAATTACACAAATATTATTATATTATACAAATATTATTAGTATATTATTATATATAAAATATTACCAGGTCATCGATGGAACCAACTAGTCACTCAACACTTCGGAAGCTTCTTTTTCGTGACCTTCTTGAAAATATCTTGGAACATTCCATTTTTAAACTCCAGCAATAATCTGCCATCATGCGCGTATCCCATCTTCCTTGATAGTGGTCCTCCATAATTGTAATATCTTGATGAAATCTTTCACCTTGCTCATCAGTGCTGTCTACTAAATTTTCAGGAAAACGGTCCAGGTGGCAAACTCGACCGAGATTTTACACTACTATAACTTATGTAGGTCTCAGTTTGGATGTGATTCGTGCAAAATTACGGCAGTTATCGTGTCAATAAAATTGCGATATATATAACAACTTTTGAGTTGACGATCGTTTTGGGGTCTATGGACCACAAAACAAAAAAAAAAACAACAACTATATAAACATGTTTCGGAGTCGCACCGAGGTAACGGCTGCAATAGGTAGTTTACCTAAAACGTGAACTCACGTCACTGGTTGCGACTCTGGTCTATGTTATTGCAGTATTTCCCTATGTGTTTTGGGACGTTAAATCAAACCAGTCTATTTTTCACCTTTGTCTACGATCATTTAAATTCTGTATTGGTGTTATCTTGCATTCCTTGCTGCGTCGGCACCAGTGGGCGTCGCAGTGCCGGCAGCTCTGGTTCTGCGCATGGGACTACTTCTCGGGGCCGAATGCAAAAGCGGTTCTGTAGTTGGCCTCAGGCGGAGAAACTGGTGATAGTTGCAAGTCGAGTGTTCTAGTGCAACTCGATGTGCTCCATACATGGCCGAGACCAGCATTCCCAGCACTCAGACTGTCCGGTGACAGCGCCTCTGGATGAACGAGTAATATACACTTTCTTCCCATGTTCTACACTCTAAGTTTCAAGCGTACACCTAAAATTTTAGCTCTTGGAGTGCAATTGAAGTTGATAATTTTAATTTATGCATAAATTATATTTTTATTCATAATTTCATATTTTTTCAAACTAATGGATGGTCAAAGCAAACAGTAGAAAAACTAGTAACTTGTCACATTTACAATTTTCTTTATCAATTTGTAATTCTAGCAGTTATATTTTTATTGTTTGGAAATTATTTAAGGGGCGCATCATAATTTCAAAACAAAATTAATAAACTGTTGACCATGTAGACATTTTTAGTGGCTTAAAATTCACAATATCATAAATAAATGCATGTTACAGTTATCGCATACAAAGCTGATAAATTACACTTTCAACGAATTTGAGCTGTACAAAGACGGAGAATCAAATGGATTACAGTACTGAACCCTTATAGCTTTGAAGTCAATACCACTGGCTACTTCATGATATTTAATTGAATTATTTCAAAGAAGGTCATTGTATAGCTGAGATTTCAATAAATCCAACCCTAAAAAGATAATTGAATTATTCTTGATGATAATTCGCTATTTCATTGTTTAGGAATCGTTCATTCGATGTCTAAGAAATTTTGCACACTTGTCCTTTGAAACACGAGGAAGGTTGCTGTCTAGGTTAGATAACGTTAGATATGTGATGCGGGAGTGTTATCGGATAGTTACCATTAAATATTTTTGACAGTTCCTCTTATTAAACCCCGAACCAAACAGAGGGGTGGTATAAGTTTAACGCGAGTATCTGTGTATATGTAGCATTGTAGCTCCCAAACGAACGAACTGATTTTAATTTAGCTTGTTTTTGTTTGAAAGGTGATTGGATCGAGAGTGTTCTTAGCTATGATTCAAGAAAATCGGTTCAGCCGTTTGAAGATCAGCTCTTTTCTAGTTGAAGAAGGGATGTGAGCAACTTCCAACGGTCTGATCGATTCGAAATTTGGTATCCTGTTGTTACTTCAATGTTATTGCAGAACATGGTAACCGCAGTATGGTTTGGATGGTGTACTACGGTACATACTACAAAAACCAAAACAATGATAAAATACGATGATAGTGTTTAATGCATTTTAATTACTAATAGTAGCTTCAAGTGAGAATTGCGAAATCGGGGGTATTTGAAATATTTAATTTAATTTTCTGATCTATGGTCCGGATAATAATGGTGGCGCTCGAGTCGTATTCGTTAATCTATGGAGTGGGTCTGTTCCGAAATTGAAGTCAACTGTTTAGCAACTGGATAGCAAAACAAATCGTATCTGTTTAAAGGCATATATAAACATATATGTATTCTTTTGTTTCCCCTGTATGCATTCCTATACCATTCATCCGATTGGTGAGTTTTATGCGCATGCCCGTGCAGGTTTCTGAAATAGTACAACCATTTTAGAATATGTGGCACGCGAATCGTTTCAACAAATGTGTTTATTTCAGGCATGTAGTTCAGCGGCAGTTCGTGTGGCTGCGGTGTTTGAGTGCGGACGCATGACAGAGTGGAATTGCAATTAGTATAGAAGAGAGATAGAGTGATAGAGATAGGTAATGAGATATATAGTTATAGATATATAGATAAATAAAGAGAGATAGAGTTAGATATATGAACATATATACTTATGTTAAGAGAGAGATAGATATACAGAGATATTGAAAGAGGTATAGAGATATACAGAGATAGATAGGGAATGAGAGAGAGATGCCTTCTATAATCTATATGTGTGCCTACTTCAAACAAATTACGTTACAAATTGCATGAGGCACTGCAATGCATGCCGAGCATTAGCTAGTTATAAATAAGTTAAAATTTAATTCAAGGTTATCCACCGTATTTTTCTTCCAACTTTTGAAATTGAGCTTCAGTTTCTTGTGGCAAGAACTTACAAGATCTTACTTCCTCCGGACAGAATTACTTCTTGAATTAACTTCCGTTTGTATTACATATAAGCTACGTACCTCTGAAATGAAATAGGAAATGAAAAAACAAATTTTGTTATCAACCCACATTTTTTTTTGCAAATTCAAATCATGAAAGTACGAAAGAGTGAATTTTTATTCGATGGCTGTTCCTCAGCGTCCTGAGGCGACACACTCCAAGAAGCTGCTGCCACAGTGTTACCTCGCCGCTGCCACAGTGTTACCTCGCCGCTGCCACAGTGTTACCTCGCCGCTGCCACAGTGTTACCTCGCCGCTGCCACAGTGTTACCTCGCCGCTGCCACAGTGTTACCTCGCCGCTGCCACAGTGTTACCTCGCCGCTGCCACAGTGTTACCTCGCCGCTGCCACAGTGTTACCTCGCCGCTGCCACAGTGTTACCTCGCCGCTGCCACAGTGTTACCTCGCCGCTGCCACAGTGTTACCTCGCCGCTTCCACAGTGTTACCTCGCCGCTGCCACAGTGTTACCTCGCCGCTGCTACAGTGTTACCTCGCCGCTGCCACAGTGTTACCTCGCCGCTGCCACAGTGTTACCTCGCCGCTGCCACAGTGTTACCTCGCCTGCTACTATTGGTAGGAATGATTGTGACGACAGAAACCTAGCCACTTTTCAATCAGATGTTGTGGAACTCCTTTGTCCGAAGCCAGGACAGGAGGAGATATGGGCGAGGTATTTTTTTTGCAATGAAAAATACGTGAGTTTTATGACGAGAGTACGAATCTTGCCACCACCGTCTTAGTTCTTTTATGGTGTTACATAACCATATACTTGTTAGTTATTTTCATTCAAACTCAACATGCAATTGTAATTAAATATGCGCGAGTCATTTTATTTTAAACCAAAAATAATTTTTCAGTTATTTTACTCGGAATTTGTTCCTCACGAACCTCACCGCCATACAAACATTTTCACTCGTGTATTTGTTCTTGATGTTGGTTGTTCGAGCGTGAGGCATCTGGAGGCACTGGCGGAATACAGCTTCTGTTATACCAACTATTGTACGAGGTGGGACACGACCCATTTATAGCATTTATAGAAATGGTTTTGTGGATTTGATTTTTTTTAAAAATTTGATTTAAAATAAATATGTATCTTAGGATATGTCAGTTTTGTAACTCAGTAAAAATATTAATCTCAGTTTCTGTCCAAAACAATGTGTGCATATGATTTTTAGAAGCAAAGGCTATTTACCAAAATGAACACAAATTAAATTTTCTCTATTAAACATTCTAATTTTAAGAAGAAAAAAAAGTATTAAGCAAAGAAATGACGCGTTGTAATAAATATTTTTTTAATTTAAACTTTAAGTAAAAAAAAGTTATTGCAATTTTTAACGCTAAAAGCTTACTCTTTTATTAAACTGAATGCTACCTTTGAATATATATACTGTATAGAAGTCGCGAGTGGATAGGATTTACTCTACGTTTTTCAGAAGCGTATGATGAGCAGCCTGGGAACTTCACCGCTGCAGTGCGCTGCCGTAACGCCCTGTATCGTCTTAGTTGTTATTTACACGTTAGAGCGCAGCGCTGTCGCCTGCTGTCATACCCCGCACCCCGCACCCATCATTCACTGCAGCTCAACGTCATTCAACGGGAGGGGGAAGGGGTGTCTGAAGAGTTCGACACTCGTCCGCTAGGGACCACCACAAGTCGATGCCCTAGAGATGATGGCGATTGCGGCGGTGAATTAACCAACTACCTCAAAACCGTATTAGAAATTTTAACCTGGGCTGGCGACTTCTATACAGTATATATATTCAAAGATGCTACACAGCAGTGATTACAATGTAGTATACAGTCTACAACACTGAAGTAAACTCGGGCGGTGCGCACGAGGTGTACGCGTGCCAGGCGTGGTGACGCAGTGGAGTGGGGGTTGTCACTGTCCACTTCCAGGACATGTCAGGCGCCTGGGAGGTCTGTGCCCAGGTCGCTGTCACGCACTAGGACCAGTCCAGTCACCTGGGTTGCCTCGCGTTCAGGGGAAACCTGCTGCTGTCCACGATGAAAGTGGTTTCCCTTGCTTGGCTCGCTGGCGGGTCGCTACCGGATATCGATTAAAGAATTTCTGTCCGCAACACCATCACTTTACTCTCATTATTTAGCAACTGTACTAATGTAATACACAGTTTCCCTCTGATATTTTATAAAACGGTTATCATGTTACACGTAATTAATTTTTTGTATGGTGTCGATACTGCAAGAAGAAGAGTGGTAGAGTTTTACTATCAACAATTATATGCGCAGGACAGCGAATTCACGTGTTTGTAATTCGCCCTTCCTGAACATCATTGTTGTATCATTAAGCACCTATTCATTGTTATAACTTATAAAACTACATTCGGCAGAGCATACATTAAAAAAAAAGTAATTTCATTCTTGGTATATTTTATTTCCTCGCTTGAGTGCAAAGTGTCAATTACCAGATCGTCAGCTATCTTGGGTGCCTTTTGGAAATGTAATTTTTAAAACAGAAATTCGAAAGAACACAATAAAATCACCTATTAATTACTAATTGATTCGATGGATTCCTGACCTCGGTTCTATCCTTGGTCGATGCAAACAAAATGTCATTTTAGAATAAAAATATTTATTTTAGAAAAAAAAATATGGGGAAAAGTCAGAAACCCATATTATAATACCCATGTTACAGCGAACCGTAAGTCGATAATGACATTAGCAGACAGCATACCTGATAATGTATCCTTGCGCAATGTAGCCTACTATAATTCCCGTGAAGATATAAACCAGGGCTAGTGTTATTTGCGTAGTTCCATACAGTTAATGTTTAAAACTGGTCCGTCGAACTTGACTGATAATGAAGCACTACATCTGCAATCAGGATAATGGTGGCACTCAGGTTGTTCCAAACTATTCAGGTGTCTTAAAGCCCACCCTCCAAGCGGGCCTGATATGTAGCACTGCATCATGTACTGTATTTGCTGTCTGAACCATGACAGGGCTAGTGGTGCCCGTGTAGTTCCTGACAACCTGAGCCATCGTGCTTGCCTGACAATGTGAACCTGTGCCATGTACTCTACCTGCAGTCCGAATAATGAGCTAGTGCTCACAATTTAGTTTCACACAGTCAGGTATTTAAAACCAGACTATCGGGCTTGCATGATAATGTAGCACAGCATTATGTAGTGTACCTTAGATCACTCTTCATTTTCTGAACAGATGCTGCTATCTACATGACAGAACTGTACCAAGACAATGTTTACTCCGAGTGAAAACAAGCAGGAGAGTGGTTTTACACGTGTTATTGTTTTCGAGTAAAATATAAATACAATATTTTATCTAAAAAAGTAACAACATTCGGTTTTATTGTTTATTTTTTACAACTTGACGATCGTGTTTTGTGTTTTAAATCTCAAACCTTAATAATTGATTTCTGGTGAGTAGTTTTGTATGCCATATTCCAATATTAACCATAACCTAGGATGTTGAGAAGGTTTAGTTTGGAAAAACTCACGATCGTGTACCTTCTGTACCAGTGGTCAGTGATCATAGGTACATTATGTTGCAAATATTTAGTTTTTTTTTTGTTATTGGTCAGTATGCCACGAAGTAAAAGTGGAGAGAAAAACGAACTCATAATGACCCTTAATCAATAAAAATAGGAGTTGAGGAGTTGAAACTGTTACTGGACCTACAGAGAAGATGATACCTATAAGAGAAGCTTGTAAGTTTTCCAATGTAAAATGTTTTCCACTTAAACAGTATCTTAATGCTTTCAAAACATCTAGTACAAAAAACATTGATATATGGTTAGCTATGATGTCAAGAAGGTGTTTCCATATGAAGAGGAACTAAAATTATTTGATTATACTAAAACTGTTACAAAAATGAATAATGATCTATAAAAAAAAACAGGTTCGAGAATTAGCCTATAAATTTGTTGTGGCCAACAAAAAGAGATTCCCTTGTACAGGGGACGAAAGTAAACTCGCAGGAGAAGAGTGGATGAGGCTATTGGTGAAAGGCACTCCAGCGAAGGTGGCCTGGCATCAGAAAACCTGAAAAGAAACTAGCATGTCACGCATGTCACGTGCAACTAGTTTTAATAATTCAAATGTAGGTAAATGTTTTGAATATTTGGAATACGTCCACAAGCACTTTGGACCAGTCCTTCTGGAAGGATTCGGAACCAAACTGAGACCGGCGTGATCACGGTGCAACATCCTCCAGAAGTTGTTGCACCCCAAGTAACATGACGTCAGCAGAGCATGGGGAGCTCATAACAGTTTTCGATTATTTCAATGCTTTAGGAAATTCTATACTTCCTACGATGGTGTTCCCTAGAGTGGATTATAAAGATGACACGTAGAAGTGACAGGTGACAATTTGTGGAGGTGACCCTTCGGGTTGGTCCAACGAAGAGATGTAGTTTACATTTATGGAACATTTTATAAAACACACTAAACCTTCTAAAGAAGAACGTGCATTGCTTATATTTGATAACCATGAATCTCACCTTTCTTTGTAAATCTTAGACTTAGCATTGAAAGTGGGGGTGGGGGTAGTGGTGACTGTAACATTTCCACCCCACACTTCTCTCAGACTGCAACCGCCTGATCTTTCCGTCTATTTTCCATTTAAGGCGTATTACAACCAAGCAATCCAATCCCGGCTTTTCAAGAACTGGGAAATAGTTTATAGTGTTGCAGAATGTGCTGGGCAGGCTTATCCTAGAGCATCCACCACTATCAACATAACTAGTGGTATCAAGAAAGCAGGAATTTAGCCTCTAGATAGAGGAGTGTTGAATGAATGTGATTATTCCCACCCCATGTAACGGGTCGTCCAGGTACAAATTTAGTTGAGACTACCACTGATATTGGGGAAGATATAACACATCCTCTTCAAAAATGAATAAAACAAGCTGTTTCCAAAAAGTGTTCCAGGGCCATCAACAAGCCAATCTTCACCAGTGAGTCATTTTCAAAATGAAAAAGTTAATAAAACTAGTATGACTACAATGCCCAATGTAACTCCAGAGCGGGTTCAACCTTACGCTAAGGCTATGGCTAGACCAAAAGCAAGAAAACATGGGTCTTCTAAAATAGCTACAGATACCCAAGAAAAATATATAATTCGAGAAAGAAAAATGTCAAAATCAGTGCCCAAAACATAAACTGCAAAAAAAAAAAAAAAGCGTTTTCACTTAAAGATTTTGATTTTGATAGTGAATCTGAAAATTAAGATGTGGATTTGGTTTAAGAAGATAAAGATGATTTAACAGAGATCTTGAAAATAATCAGCCACGAAAAAAAAAATCAATTTTGAAAGAGCAACATTTGAAAAGGGATAGTATGTTTAGGTAGGATTTAGCAAAATGAATAGGCCACCCGTGCACAATGTAGGAATAATTATTTTCAAAGATCACAATCATTTTGAATACCAGAATAAATTCTACAAACAAATTGGAAATTACACGAAATTTGTGAAAGATTTCGAAGAATTATTTTATGCTGTAGCGGATGATATCGTAAAACTGCCAACCAAAGTTAAATTTAGTGCATCGGCTAGAAATGAAGGACAGTTGTGTTTCAATGAAAAATTTAATAGCTTTAATGTTTAATTAATTAGTTTAACTAATTTAGTGTAAAATTTAATTTACATATATAATTTTTCTATGGCCTATTAATTTTAAGTTATAAATTTCATATTGTAACTCCTTGTACACATGTATACAAAAAATATTAAGATATACTTTAGTACAATAATATTTAATTTTTGTAATAAAACATTAAAATTGGAATTTCTGTATAAATATATTGTTTTTAATACAAATTATCTTCTTTTAAGGTTCATGACATAGATGATCCATGGTCTTATACCTCTAATAATATATCAATAAAATATAATTTTTTTTTATAATTGTTTAAATATTTAAATTCTCAAATAAAACGTATTGTGTAGTAATAATAATTGTGTTATAATGGAGAGTCTCTTTCCGTTTTTATATTAAAAAAAAGGCTATTGAAAAAATATAAAAGTAAATTGTGAATCAAGGTACAACATTCTGCCCTACTGTATCTGCTCTATGGATAATGTCAGGCCTAAGAGTTCTCGTCTCGTTCCATACAGTCAGGCATTGCAGAGCCAGCGTTAGGTTTGCTTAATAATGTAGCACCACTTCACGGACTAAATCTAAAGCCTGTGTAAGAGGAAGATAGTAGCAATCGGGTCGTTCCACACAGCCAAGTGTTTCATTGGCAGGCTGCCACACTTGTCTGATAAATGTAGTACTTCACCGTGTGCTAAATGTGGAGAAAGGATAATGATAAATCTAGTCTTGTGTTCCACGTCCATGATGCAAGAATTGTATTATAATGTAGCAACTTAGCCATTACACTTGCCTGAAATTGTAGACCCACATCATGTGCTATGTATGCAGACAGGTCTAGTGGTACTTGAGTCGTTCCGCGCAACTGCTTGTTTGACAGCCATGCTGCCATGCTGCCATGCTGCCAGGCTTGCCTGTAATGTAGCACCGAGTCTTGTAGCATGTCTGCAGTCACGGTCTCGTGCTCGTGTGGTTACACTCCGTTCTCGTTGATTGTGCTTCCAAATGTGCTTCCTTTTCATTGATTGTGGATCGTCAAGTCTGTACTCAGGACATGATTGAGCTCGTAGTTCGGAGATGCCTGATCTAAACGCCTGACACTGGTCATGGCTTGTTTAAAATGTTTTTTCGAGTATCATCGAAAAATACAATACCTCTCGGTTCGGAGACGCTTGGTCTATGCGCCTGACATTGAACAAGACCTGGTTGAAACGTATTCCAAGTATCGAAAAATTTAGGCTTCCGTGGTAGGCAAAGCGACAGTGTATTTATTTCGTCGGACAGGTATCTTGTATCTACAGGGTCGTTTATCGTAGAGTGAATGATTAACAAACTCCACGAAAGGTGATGGGAATTATTTTAAGCTTTAGTTACTCTTACAATTGGCCGAGAATGAAAGCAAGGACGAAAACCCACCTGGTCTATCTTACATTAACAGTCTGGGAGAGGGGAGGGAGAGTGGAGGGGGTGTGGAGGGGGTGTGGCAGGGGGCGTGGCTTCAGTCTCGTCGGCAGCCAGCCTCAGCCAGTCGCGTGCCGACAGTGCCACACAGCGCCACACAGTGCCACACAGCGCCACACAGCGCCACCACACAGCCACCACACAGCGCCACCACACAGCGCCCAGACTCAGGTAAGCTGGCCCACTGCCCGCTCGGTGGTATACATAGCCACCACGCGATTCATTAAAGACATGGTGTGCATATTCACAATCACCTGTGCACAATTAAAAAAAAGTGCACTGTTTTATTTGTTAATTATTTTTTGATGATGCTGCATAAAATTGAGTATCATGTCATTAAAGGGTTTATTTACATTTAAAAATTATATAAAAAAACATGTATGTAGGTATATTGTTGACATTATTAACATGTAACTAAAATAAAAATAAGTGTAATAGACGTTCATACTTTCGCAACTATAATATTTTACAATGAAATATTTTTTTAAATATAAATTTTAAAAGATATCCACTGACCAGCAAACAATTTTTTTTAATAACTTAAAAATAAATTTTTCTATAGAGTGATAATTTATTAAATAAATAAATCTAAGCAATATTCAAATGAAATAATACAAAAGAAGGTTTAAAATTAATCAATATTTTTTCAATTTTTAAAATTATTATTACCTCCTATATTGGCACATAATTTTGCTAATAATATTATATTCAGTTTATATTTATGTTATCTTATTGTATAAATAAACATAATTAATAACTTTTATCAAAAGAAAGAAAACACTTATGTGATCCGGAGCGTACGCAATACAACAATTCTAGAAATACGGGGGGTGGGGGAGTATATACAGGCCATGCAGAGATTTCGAGACTAGATGAAAGTTATAACACTGTATGCATCGTCTGTGTTTCGTGATTGGGAGAGTTTCTCCCAGGTACATATCGATTGTAACAATACCAATCACGGTGATTCAGTGCTGAAGTAAACGCATCCTGAGTGGCTCGGTCAAATAAGGCAACGACTTCTCTCGCAGACGGCCGCCAATCACAAGGAAGAAACCACAGGTGCGGGTATACATTGCTGCAGTCTAATGTGTGTTCAGATTTTTTTCGCGAAAAATGCCTGCCCTTAAGTATATATCTCACTATCACCCCCCCATCCCCCTCCAAATCCATCTGCATACGCCACTGCTCGTGAGAGTTTAAACTATCAAATTGTTTTACATACAGTTAATTATTTAATTATTCTGTGAACAATTATAACTACTTTGTCATTTATACTAAGCTTTGTGGGTTAATGGAGTAAACTTTGAAATAATAAGTTGTTAAAATATGATCATAACAATTTTCTTTAACAAGCCTATATATTCTTTTAAGATAGAAGCCCCCTAAAGTATTTTAGGTAATTCATCATTCACTACTTGTTAAAATAGTGTTTACCTTATGCAAACATCGTGTCTGTGAAACTATAAGCATGAAAAACGAACTGTAATTAGCATGCGAATCTTTATTAAAACTTTATGGGACATTGGTTCTTGAAATATCTAGCTTCATTAAAGCACATAGAAAGCTGTGTACTAAATGGTGACCCTTAGACTTGCTCTATGCAATGGAACTAATAATTGCACCATGCAGTTACACAGAGATGTGTACTGTGTGGTGGCACTAAAAAGTGCATTATGCTGTGACAGAGAAAATTTCACTGTGTGATGAAATTAAAACGTGCATTATCTGGTGACACAGAGAAGTGCGCTATGTGTAACCACGTGGTTGAAATCTCGGTTACCACATAGTGCACATCTCGATGTTACCATATAGTGCACCACAATAAGCATGTGACACCGATATGTACACTTGTGGTGACTTCGAGACTTGAACTTTGTAGTGATACTGAGACGTGCTTTTTGACGTGACAACGTCTAATAAATCGATGAACACCGGCTCCACGCACGAAAAAGTGTCCCGTTACGCTGTGTCCCGTTAGGCTCATTGTACGCTTGCTCATCTATCTCTCTTCCACTCGACTGTCTATAAAGTGAAGTGAAAAGTTAATGTGGTTTTCATTGTTTATTACAACAACAATTTCGGCAATAAAGGTTAATTATTCTTGCATTTTAAAAATCTGATTACTAGTATAATTTCAAGTATTTATTCTTTTATTATAAAAATAAAAATGATTCAATTTTATTCATAAAAGTATGCAATCATTTCATCAATGTTTTGTTATGACGTTTTCACGTTAAACTATCGTCCGTAAACCGACTTTACAGACAACCAATTTTTTTAACTGACACCGAGATGATCACTTCGTGAAGTCACGGAGATGTGCCGTGTGTTGTGATGAACCTGCATTTGAGCCACACTGCAATGTGGACTGTATTGTGACACTGGGTCGTGCTCTATGAGGTGACACTGGGACGTGCTCTATGAGGTGACACTGGGACGTGCTCTATGAGGTGACACTGGGACGTGCTCTATGATGTGACACTGGGACGTGCTCTATGAGGTGACACTGGGACGTGCTCTATGAGGTGACATTGGGACGTGCTCTATGAGGTGACACTGGGACGTGCTCTATGAGGTGACATTGGGACGTGCTCTATAAGGTGACACTGGGACGTGCTCTATGAGGTGACACTGGGACGTGCTCTATGAGGTGACACTGGGACGTGCTCTATGAGGTGACACTGGGACGTGCTCTATGAGGTGACACTGGGACGTGCTCTATGAGGTGACACTGGGACGTGATCTATGAGGTGACACTGGGACGTGCTATATGAGGTGACTGGGACGTGCTCTATGAGGTGATACTGGGACGTGCTCTATGATGTGACACTGGGACGTGCTCTATGAGGTGACACTGGGACGTGCTCTATGAGGTGACACTGGGACGTGCTCTATGAGGTGACACTGGGACGTGCTCTATGAGGTGACACTAGGATGTGCTCTATGAGGTGACACTGGGACGTGCTCTATGAGGTGACACTGGGACGTGCTCTATGAGGTGATACTGGGACGTGCTCTATGAGGTGACACTGGGACGTGCTCTATGAGGTGACACTGGGACGTGCTCTATGAGGTGACACTGAGACGTGCTCTATGAAGTGACACTGGGACGTGCTCTATGAGGTGACATTGGGACGTGCTCCATGAGGTGACATTGGGACGTGCTCTATGAGGTGACACTGGGACGTGCTCTATGAGGTGATACTGGGACGTGCTCTATGAGGTGACACGGGGACGTGCTCTATGAGGTGACTGGGACGTGCTCTATGAGGTGACACTGGGACGTGCTCTATGAGGTGACACTGGGACGTGCTCTATGAGGTGACACTGGGACGTGCTCTATGAGGTGACACTGGGACGTGCTCTATGAGGTGACATTGGGACGTGCTCTATGAGGTGACACTGGGACGTGCTCTATGAGGTGACTGGGACGTGCTCTATGAGGTGACTGGGACGTGCTCTAAATGCCTCTTACCTCATCGCGCTCGGCACCCGGTTTAACTGAGGTCGGTCAGTAGAGTTACCTGCGCCGCCCGAGTGAGAGTTGAGCTTTATGCCGCTGGTGTACCTTGTACATGTCTCTAGTTGTACGTATCTCTATGTGGTGACATGTGAAATTCCGCATGAATATTTGGCACCAGGCTAAAGCGTGTCTCATTTTTTGTTAGGTGTGTGTATTTAATGGGCATATACTCTCTCTTTCCAATACACGATATTTGCTATTAGCGCTGTCCTTTTTTATGTGTGTTCTTTTTTCCAAATATACCCAAAGAGCACAAAATTGTTAGCCACAACTTTATAATGTAATGAAAATTTTGAAAATTTAGGTAAGTACCTGAAATTTTTTTTTATGGAAAAATTGGTATTATATTTTTAGAATTATATTTTCTTGTTGTATTTCACTAAGAGTGTGATCTAATAAAATTAATGTTTTACTCCTAAGTAAACGTAACTGAAAGACGCCTTATTGGTTTCAACTTTTTTCGGAACACAATATTTTTATATATTCTTGTATTAAAAATTTTGTCTGTTTGTCTAAATCGCTTAAATGATGAAATGCTTTCTCAATGATGTTGACTAAATGCTTCAAATAATTTATTCCGTGAAATAATAATTGGTGTTTAGAATCGATATATTTTTTTCCTGGTTGTTTCAATGTGTAATAGTACTGTCAAAATGCACTATTTTGTGGTCTTTGAGAAATAACCAAAAATAAAATTAAAAAGTATATATATTTAACCTTATTTTAATAATTTCTGAATACAAACAAATATCTGAGCAAGTCGGGTGGTAGGCCCTACCACTCTGGTAACAGAGGGCGCCATGCACTCTGCACTCACACCATGCACTCTGCACTCACACCATGCACTCTGCACTCACACCATGCACTCTGCACTCACACCATGCACTCTGCACTCACACCATGCACTCTGCACTCACACCATGCACCCTGCACTCACACCATGCACTCTGCACTCACACCATGCACTCTGCACTCACACCATGCACTCTGCACTCACACCATGCACCCTGCACTCACACCATGCACTCTGCAGAGTGCAAGCGCGTGTTCTCGCTGTCTCCTCTCCGGGCCATGTGTTCGTCCAGGGGCGTAACTGGGCCTCTCTTCCTTCAGGGCGTGGCCAATAGCGCCTGTCCAGCCACGCAGCGAATGTCGGCAATTTTCCAGGTCTCTGCATGAAATAGCTTCTTTTTTAAAAAAATAATTAATTGGATATTTAATTTTATTGGACTGGATATCAAACATTTTACCGAATCAAGAAAAAGATATCTATACATCGAAGATAAATCGTATAAACTGGTTTTAATACTAAAACAAACATGAAACATGTTTATTTGCTACCAAGTTGGTAGAGGTAGATAAAAGGTTGAAACATCAATACATCATTATTGAAACCTTGTCACGCTTAAGAACAATCCTTTTAGTAACTGCGGTGCTAACCACTGGTGGGTTGCGGAAGGGGGGGGGGGGGTGTCTAATGCTGTAATGTCTCTCCTCCGCGGCCGTTATGTTCGGCCAACAACACTACGACAAGCTTTTGGCCAGATTTTTAAAATTTTATGTAGCCATGTTGGGATACGATAAATATTTATGTTGGTGTCTGGAGTCTGTTTATGTATATACATTAATTTGTATATGACTTCTCTCACATATTGAGATTTTAGCTACCAGGGAACATTTTTTTCATCCGAGCAAATTGTGCACGCATTATTGTAACTAGTGAAAGCGACAATATACGAGATCACATTATGTTGCTTTAGCGAACTTTACTGAGTAGGCTTATGCCTGGCAATGGACTTATCACTTTCGGCATAGCTTGCTTCTTCTACTGTCATTCATTTCCCCGTGTGTTTGTTTAGTATGCAGAAAGGCAGTTACCATTTATATTCTTCATTGGATTTACAGTAGTGAGTGTCGTGTTTCAATGTTTACGTATTCCACTTGGATGGATGAACTATGACATATAGTGACAAATATAAAAGCCTATAAATAAAATCGTGAAAAGTAAAGTATATTCCGGTAAATTAAACACATTCACTGGATTCACTGTATAATCTTTAGCAGGTGCAATACAGCAAAATTTAGATTAAAAAACTGTAAAACAAAAATTACTTATTTAAAAAATGTATTTTAAGATGTCATTATTTGCCAGTTTGGTACACAAAATTTTTGTTAAGTGTGCAAAGGTGCCTTATATATATATATATATATATCGAACAACAACAGAGTAATATGGAACCCCAAATTAGTATTTCCCCTTTTAACAATTATTTAGATTTTGTTTACTGATATTTAACACATTTGTTTTTACACTTGTAACGAACATAAAAATAAAAATATACATAATCTTAAACCTTACTTATATACAAGATTATACATGTCAGATAACCTAACAAGTTGAAAATTAGAGAATTCTGTGTTCTGGAGACCTTAAATATAAACAATACCTACTTTTGATTGCGACTCTAGAGCCTAAAATAAACTTTTTCACCCAATGTCAGCTTTTTAGGAATTTCTGATTGAAAAACAAAAGGAAAAAGGTTTCCGCTTAAGGTTGAAACCAACAGAATAAACGTTCGTACACTAAGTGGCAATGGCGGCTTCAGGATGACTTTTCGGGAGGGGCTATCGCACAAAGAAAGGTCGTAGTTGCAAAAAAATGAAAGTGGTCAGATATTGGCCTTGGAATATTATTTACAAATTACAGGTTTCAAATACAGAACCTTAGTAGCTCCATGTAACGTTTGATGAGATAAAAGTTTAACATATGAAATAAAATATTTAAGTAAACATAAATATACAAAAATCAATAAAATTGGTCTCGGGAGGGGCTATCACCCCCACCGCCCCCCCCCCCTTCTGGAGCCGCGCTTGCTAAATGGACCTAACTCAGTTTTTCATTCCAACAATCCATAGCAAAATATCTTTTTACTTGTTCTTGCAACCCACATTGTACACGCGGAGACGTGGCCAGACCTCGCGACACCTCAGTAGGACCATGCCGTGCGTGTGTTGGCTCACCGCCGCCACGCAACCACGTCCGGGTGAAGTGGCGAGGCGGCGAGGCGGTGAAGTGGCCGGTGAAAGTGAGCTGTCCTTGGCCACGCCCGCCGAGACTTCACCTTCGCCTTGTTTCTGCTTGCTTTCACTGCAGCGCCCCAGCATCGCCTCTTGTTGCAGGGCGCAGACACGTGGGCGAGGTAAACACCCCGCACTTCGCTTTCGATAACATTATATAAAAAAAAAAAAAACATTGTAAATGACTGTTTACATTATTAAAACCTCAAAATTATAGTTTCTAAATTTTTTGTCTGTTTGTTATTTCCAACATGAATGCCGTGGAGGGGGAGGCAGAGGCGTGACCTTGAGTCGCCAGCACAGCCACGCCCTGCCCCTTTCCCCCGGGGCCCTACCTCATGCCTGGCGCCGGTGTTACACTAGCCGCTAGTCCGGCGAGTACTATAGTCGCCAGCACATTACAGTTCTTTGAATGGTTTTTGCAATGGGGAACATGGATTCAAAAGGTTTTTAGTCACACGCCATTTCTGGTTACACTATATGTAATACGAAACCTCTATAACGGATAAATAAGATATCCGGCCATGTTATATGTATTCCGCCATGTCTCAAGTATCTCAATATTTAATTGGTTTCCCACCATGTTACAATCTCCCACTATGCCAGTGGTTTTCTCACCATGTCACTCTTCTCCAAAACCTTTACGGGACTTCCATCATGTCCCTACGAGTCTTCCACCATATAAGGGGTCTTTCACTGTGTCAAAGGTTTATCCTTATGTCAAGGGTCTAAAGCCATTTCGCGGGGTCCCGCCATGTCATGAGTCTTCCACCATTACACAGTCTCTTGTCATGTGACAGTCTCTTGCCAAGTCACAGGCCTCTTGTCATGTCAAAGAACTCCCACCATTCACAGACTACCACCATTACACAGAACCCACACCATGTCACAGTACTTCACTATTTCATGGGAATCCTGCCATAGCATAGGTCTCCGGCGATGTCATGGTTGTCCCTCCTTGTTACAGATCTCCCATTATTTAACAGTCTCCCGTCATGTCACGGGACTCTCAACATGTCACAGATCTCCGCCCATGTCACAAGCCTCGCGCCATGATACGAGTCTCCCGCCATTTCCCTGGTCTCCCACTGTGCCGGAAATTTTAAATAGTTGGCACAAATTTATTTTTAACCTAAAAAAAACCCTAATATAAACTTTGTTAGCTCATTGTTCATCCTTATCAAATCTTTTATACTAGAGTTCCGCTACGTTTTCCCAGCTCCGCAACTGAGAGCCTGGTGTGATTTCACCAGCCAAATATAAGACATAATTTTTCCTCCCGCCTCGGGCCACGAATGCGACAAGTAACAGTGTCCGGCTTCGTGACCGAGATCGCTTTTAGCATTCTCCCAGGGCAGCCCCGTTCCCAGAGCTCAGCTTAGGTTAGCAGCTCCAGACATGCCCCATCAGGGATGTCGGGCACATGTCGGTGCCAGCCCTAACACATTTCTCACGAGCTAGCAGATCCCCCCTTTCATCTGTTCCAGGAATTTCACCGAGAGAACTTACTGGACCTTAACCTCGGCTCTCAGCGAGCCGACATCCTGGCTGGCGAAAGGTCTGCCTTCGCCATCTCGTGGCGAAGATGCCAACTATTTACTTTAGTTCGGCGAGTAGCAAGGCCTATAGCGGCCGCCACCACACCCCTCTCTCCCGACAGAGCGCAAACCAGTTGGTCCCATAAGTGCCAGGCTAACGCTAGTCCCTCTTGCGGGACTTTTGTGAACTAACGCCGAGTCTGTTTCATCTAGGCCCCGGCGGAGCGGAGCGTGACAAGTTACCTCTGATGCCCCTTAAGTTAGGCTACCAGCCATCTTTGTTATTTTTTCTTTAGGTCGTCGGAGCGATCTCTCGACCACAATCTCCAGCCAATCAGAGGCCAGTTCCACCACTTCCTAGGCCTTCTGGCCCGTAGCGCGAGTTTTAACTACGTGCAGCCCAAAGGATTGATTGCTTCGTCCTTCTGCCGTCACCGGTGCTTCTCACTCGCGACCCATGACGTGACGCAGTCTCGCAGCGACTAGCTTGAGGGATGTGATCCCTACTTTATTTACTTCTAGGTTGATATCGGCGTAGTTCTGATCACTAGGTACTCTTGTAGCATGACCTAGTGCATCTCCGGAGGGAGTGGTTTTCATCATTCTACCCCCAGGATGGTAGGTGGGATATTATACTCCTTTTCGCCTATAGCTGACTTTCTACTTAACTTTTACCCTGATTTCACGATCCCTGTTTCTTGCCACCTTTATTTATACTCTTTCCCACTGGACCTCCTTTTTAGTTTGGTTCCAGTGGGTTCCAAGAGATGGTCCAATAGTTAGGGTCTTTCTCCGGCTCAAGTCCATCGCTAAATTCGGCTAAATTTACATCCTCTTCCTTCTTCGTTGGACATGAGTCCCACTCGTGTCTCCAGCCGGCACCTCTACTCCTCGCTCCAGTGACCCCCGGCGAACAGTCAACCATATCAGAGATTGTTACCTAGATTATACATAGTCCTGCACTGGTTGGGCTAACTAATGTTTAACCATAAACTTTCCTAGTTAAATTATTTATGTTAGTCTTTTTGTGAAAACTTGATTATAACATGTTTTGTTTGGTCAAAGGAAAATGTTAAATTTGTATTTCATGTACAATTGATAATCTATTTGTAATCGATAAGTTTTGACGCCGGGACCCCAGTAACTTTGCTCTGTGTAATTGTGTAATTCTTGAAACTATCAAAAGACAATAATGAAAACTATAACTAACAATAAAAAGGGTAAACTTTAAGAAAACCTCTTGGTTTTTAATTTATTCAAATTCGATCCATTTTCTACTTCCTCTTGTGAGAAGTAAGTTTTTTTTTTTTTTTTTAATGTTTCTCTCTTGTGTAGCTCTGAGTGTACTGTACTGTCTTTCACCCACTCAATCAGCTTCGAAGGCTTTTATAACCAAATTAATACAAAGCTCTCTTTATGTCATGAGACTTCCTGTTACAAGTTGGCTGCCATGTAATCGGTCTCCAGCCAAGACACGTGTCTCCCTCCATGTATTAGGTCTCACGCCAATTCATAGATCACACATGTCATTGGTCTCTCGCTATGTTACGATCATCCCACAATATGACAAGTCTTCTGCCATATCATATATCTCCACCATGCCACAGGATTCCTGCCATGTCATAGGTCTCCCGGTATGTACTTTCTCCAGCAATATCACAGGTCTGACGCCTTGTCATCAGTGTATGCCGCCATATCACGGGTTTTAAATATTTCATGTCTCCCGCTATGTCACGGTTCAATTAACATGTCACAGATCTTACACCATGCTATAAATTTACTAAAATGTTACATGTGTCCTGCCATGTCAGAGGTTTCCAGCTATGTCACGTGCATTTTGCCATGTTATAGGTCTCCTTTAATATCTTTTTCCCACATTCTCACAGGTTTCACGCCATGCTATAGCTATCCCGCCATGTCACAGATTTTGTACCATGTCATTGAACTTCCACCATGTTCCAGGTTTCCTATTAAGTCATGGTTCTTCCGCTATGTCACTTTCTCTCGCTTTGTCACGGGTCTGTCGCCATGCCACGAGTATTTCGCCATGTCACGGGGTTTCATGCCATGTCTTGAGTCTTGCTATGTCACAGGTATTTCACCATATATATATACATACATATACTACCATGTTACTTGTTTCCTGCAATGTCATAGGTCTCCTTCTATGTAACTTTATCTCGCTATGTCACAGGTGTCACACCATGATGGGTATCCCGCCATGTCCTACAGAGCGCCAGTCATATCGGCTTAAGCCTCAGTAGCACTGCCGTGACTATAGGGGAAAATTAATTAGGAGAAAAGTACTTTCGTTTTTCAAAGTCCTATTGTGTTATCTATAAGTATGTTAACTCTGAATATACGCCTCGGTCAGCTGCAAGCTTCTTGGCTGGAAGCAAGCGACGAGCCACTCTCACAGGAACACTCCAGCACAAGTCTGCGTGAGAGCTCGCAGCTAAGATAAGCCCACAGTGTTTGTAACGCGTTGCGCCTGGGAATGTCGCGCTGAGGTAAGACATGTCGACACGCGGCGCAGAGTCTGGCTGCGGTCAGGCCTGCAGTAGAAAGTAGACGCGTGAGCCACGCCGGCTGCGGATGTGAAGTAGAGCGAGAGAAGTCCGTGTCTTGTCTGGTTGTTTGGTTGGCGACCACTAGCGACCACATCTCCTGAACCTGCTGCAGCACTATGAGAGGACATGGGCATGTCCCGAGGAAGGCCCGCTACGAAACAGACGCCCAGACGAGCCACTGCGCCCAAGAACCCGGGCCTGGAAACAGGGAAGCTCGAGCTGATTGTTGGGACACGAACAAAGTGTTGATTCTGCTTCAGTTGGGAAGAGTCTGACATCCACTGACACACGAGGCTGTCACGGACGATGGCGCAGTGAATTAATGTGTCAGTGGGGAAATGGAAGTTTCCTTGAAACGCCATTGGTCAATTGTCACGATTTCTTTCATAAAAGTTTTTGTATCAAGAATTAGAAGACATACTCAGTTTACTGTGAAGACTATTAAAATAACTAAGGAAATATCAGAAAAATTCTTCGTTTTGGGGATATACTTTCATGTGTCTAACTTACGTGTTTATTTTTATGAAACAAAGGATTCGTTTTATTCAATCACGTCTTTACTGGCAGAAAAATAATTACAATAATTTAGTTTATGTCTTGCACAGAATTTCCGCATGATTTAATGCATTCTTTTGCTGTAAAAAGCACAAACGTCATAAAAGTCTTCATACCTAAATGTGTCGCCAGATGGGCGACTGCTGCGCGAACAAGTCGGCCCCTGCAGTCACTGCAGATGCCTGCACCAGCGGCGAGTGGTATGGTTAAAGAAAAAAAAAAACAAACGTGAAGTTTAAATATAAGTATAAATGTGTTAATTTACATTATAAATTAATTCATACATATTCCTGAACAAAGTGTAATATATCAATTGGCCCCGCACGAAATGTTACACCTGCATGTGCAGATCCAAAGGGAAGTGCACGCGCACCACAATGGTAGGAGGAGCGAGTGGTACCCATGTCACGGCCAGAGGGTGGCCCTGGCGGGTGTATAAGGCGCGAGGACAACAGCGCGCGTCACGGGGCTACGTGACTCCACACGGCATTGTGCTGGCTCGCACTTCACCGTGAGCACCAGCACGTGCTGGTAGCCAGGGAAGGATGGTGCTCACCCCCTGGGTGTCTCCTCGGTACTGTACCAACACTTCAACTTACAGCAAAGTTTAATACAAAAAAAATGGTTGTCTGTAAAGTCGGTTTTATGAATAAAATTGAATAATTTTTATTGAATTATCACTATTTTGTATGGATACAAAGAAGGAGTGAAATTAAATCTACAATTTAATTGTTAAATTTACTTTTATTTGCACTCATTAATTCAAATATGTTTATTACTTTAACGAACAGATTATTTTAACTATAACTTTTATACATGTTTGCTATTTAACTTCTTCCAATCTGTGTTATTCTGTTAATGATAGGACGATGATAGGAAAAGTAGGAAACGAATGGGAGTGTTTCAAGTTTAATGTGCCTCGAAAAAGTCAAATCGATGGTGGTTCCAATCGAGTGGAAGAGAGATAGATGCGGCGCAAGCGTACAATGAGCGTAATGGGACAATGTGCGTATGGGACAATGAGTCATCCTTTATCGTGCGTGCAGCCGGCGTTCATTGATTTATTAGATGTCACGTCAAAAAAATTCTGAATTGTTTGCGATCTACACTGAAGGTATCGCGGTAACACCCGTAAGGACATTACTTGATGTACCAGTATTGCATAACAACATTCTGCGCGAGAAAATTGATGTTACTTTACTGCAAAAAAAGGTTACTAGGAAGGTGTTTTTACAATTCAAAACTCTAAAACAGTAACAAAATAAAAGTGAAATTAAAAAGCTGATAGATACCAAAAATTCGGCTAGCAAATCTAAATTTTCTACAAATCAGATGTTTAAAACCAAAATACAAAATGTTATAGAAGCACTGACCATTGTTACCGAGTATGTATTCACTATAGCGGCTGATGATGTCATGGTTGAGCAAGCTTGCAGTGGCCAGCAGTGTGTGTGCTGCAGGATGAAGCAGGCAGTGGCCAGCAGTGTGTGTGCTGCAGGATGAAGCAGGCAGCGGCCAGTCTGCTGCTGCTGGCGGCAGTGTGCCGGGCTCAGCTGGAGGTCAGCCAGTGGCCAGCAGTGTGTGTGCTGCAGGATGAAGCAGGCAGCGGCCAGCGTGCTGCTGCTGGCGGCAGTGTGCCGGGCTCAGCTGGAGGTCAGCCAGTGGCCAGCAGTGTGTGTGCTGCAGGATGAAGCAGGCAGCAGCCAGTGTGCTGCTGCTGGCGGCAGTGTGCCGGGCTCAGCTGGAGGTGGTCAGCCAGTGGCCCTTCCTGCAGTTCGATGTGCCGGCAGACTTCCCGAAAGGCAGCTACGTGCCGGAGAACAACGTGTTCACGGGGCTGGAGGTGGGCTGGGGCCGCGTGTTCCTCAGCCTGCCGCGCCTGCGCACCGGGGTCGCCGCCACCGTGGCCACCATCTCCCGCTCCGACCTGCGGGGCCAGCTCGGCTCGGCGCCTACCCTCCAGGTACCTCACTGCACCTGCTGGAGACCGCTATCCCAAATACTGAGCCCATCCTCCAGGTACCTCACTGCACCTGCTGGAGACCGCTATCCCAAATACTGAGCCCATCCTCCAGGTACCTCACTGCACCTGCTGGCGACCGCTGTCCCAAACACTGAGCCCACCCTACAGGTACTCTTCTTTAAGTTCATCTTGGCAAAGTCGCAATATGACCACGTTCGGCCAATGGAGTTCATGTGATGTTCTTCTCACACTGGATCCTTTTCCTTTGAGCCTAGTGTTCTATTCATGTCTTATATCCCCAAAACATTGTTAAGACTCTTGTCATATATTAAGAACTTATACTGAATACCGTAAATTTCTGGATAATTATGAGAAGTTAGGGCATATGTCAGAATTGGAGATGAGCATATGGCATATTATCTCCCTCATAATGCAGTGGTAATTGACCTGTTAGTGGTTGGATAACAGCTCCCTTTTGGACATGTCACATACTTGTAGATGACAGAGCACACATTTTGATGGAATTTTGATACCCGGAACTCTTGACGCAACGATGCTATCAAAAGTTGAAGCCCAGCATGTAGCAGTAATGATGAGTCTTGTCATGTGGTGTTTGGGTGGTGAGACAAGTTGGCACGTATTACCAAAGGTCAGCTCCGAATGATGCAAACTTCCAACCACATGTAAGCATCCTTTGATGTCATTAAAGGTATTCAAGTCCCTTAACATGCTTTTAGAGTTGAAAACTTTATTTTCCTTCAAGGCATGGATTTTCTTTAGAAAATACTTACTTGTGCAATCGTGATGCAGGTTTGCAAAGCACTGCCCATCTCTTCAGCTGTCAAGAAGCTTGTCTGTCCGACTTATGTCTCTTCAGTCTAGACATTGAGGAAAAGTCTCTCAGAGCATCTTGAAAACAGTTCATGAATCGTTTTGTTGCAACTGCGGAGATCACCGGTATTTGTTATTCTGGAGTATTTTTGTCTTGATCCTTGCTTACTGCCACTACCAGCACCTGGGTGCTGCAGAAGCCATGATTGACTGTACCACCACATATTATGTAAGCGACTCAATGTATCTGGGTCAACTCCACTAGAAATTAAGTCAGCGATTGTACGTGTCTCCAATGGCATCCGTTGGTTAAAATCTGAATATCTTATACTCTGTTTGAAACAAATTATTTCCCTCTTTTAGCTGGTGAGGCCAACCAGAACAATTTAATCGTGAAATATGGTCAAAGTGTAGTACTGGAAACACTGAGTTCTAGAACTGGCCAAGTCTTGCTTAACAGTACAGCAAGAAATACTACTCCACTTTATTCAAATCGGGGAAGAGTTGTGTGTTTAAATTGAGCAACCTGAGATTTGGAAACCATTAACTTCACTGCCACATCACCCTGACTGGAAACAGGTGTTAGGTACAGACACGAACAATATACTTGCTAGCTAGAATCTGAGAACTAATAAACTTGTACATCACAGCTAAAACCACTGACAAGTTAGTATGTGTCTATCGAATTATATATGTCTGATAGCTGTTAGTCTCATTTAGAGCTTTTGCCACCACAATGAAAATTCTAGTGGATGATTTCATCCCAATCAAACTGAAGGGACTAGATGTTTTGTAGAAATATCGTGTAACAATTAACCACTGGACTAATCAGTCCCAAAGGATCAAAGATGGATGAAACTGCTGAAGATATTTGGCACTTTGTAATAACAGTTAACTGATGACCATGTGCCCTCATATCTGGTCCTACAGTATTATTTTCTAGATGAGTTCGTACTTCATCTAAAGTTTCAAAAGAGTGCAGTGTTTGATTTTCTCTATGCTCTGGTGAAATTGCTTCTAGAAAAGCTGGTGATTGGTACCAAAATTTCTTAAGGAAAATCCCCCAGATTTAAGAAGTTTGATCAGTTGACATTGTATGCTAAGTAACTTTTACACGGTGTTTTCACACAGAGTGCATCATCTAAACAAAAATCCCTCTTGAATATTTCTGCTGGTTTAGAGTACTGGTAACCTTCATTTTCAGCAAGCTGTTGAAGGCACCTTTTAGCCAAAAATGGTGCAGAATCTGTGCCATAACTTACAGTTTAAGCTCATAAATATTTACATGATCATTTGCAGATTTCCTTTATAAAATTTCCTGAATTTTGGTGTCATTAGGATGAATGTTGATCCGTCTATACATTTTTGCAATATCTGTAATAGTCTTTAGAATATTACATAATCTCACTATTATTGAGTACAAGTTTTGTTGTATGGTTGCAACAACCAGATGTGCGTCATTGAGAGATGCACCTGTTGTTTTCGCAGATGCATCAAAAACGTCTCGTGATTGTGCTATTGAACCTGATGCCTTTTTAACACTGCATGATGGGGAAGATGATTTAATATTCTGAACAGAATTAGGGAATTTTAATTTAATGTGCCTAATATTTGGGTTAGTATTATGTTAGCAAAAAAAATACTGTACAGATGTTTAAACTTATTTACTTGGGAAAAATAAATTTTAGAAACACATAGATACAACGACACATCTTGGAATGCTTAAAAATTTATGAAGGCTTATAAATGCGGTAGGACCTACTACCAAACCAAAATTCCATTTATTAGAGTTATGCAGAAGTTGAAGGATAATGCTGAGTAGTAACGGTCCAGTCTAGTCTGAGTATATTAGGTTCAACTAACTATAACAGATAGGGTCCATGACCAGAGCGTGTCCGGTCCTCAGGCATACCCCAGCTGGACGTGGCACCGCGCTGAGGCCAACTGCTCGGGCCTGATCTCGGTGTACCGCGTGCGGGCGGACCGCTGCGACCGGCTGTGGGTGCTGGACAGCGGCGTGATGACCAGCCTGGAGGACTACCGGCCCGTGTGTCCGCCCAAGCTGCTCGCCTTCGACATGCGCACGGACCGCCTGCTGCGCAGCTACGAGTTCCCGCGCTCCACGCTGCGGCCGCACTCGCTGCTCACCAACCTGGTGATAGACCCTCAGTCGGGCGGCAGCTGCGACAACGCTTTCATTTACATCAGCGACACTGCGTCTCCCGGCATCCTCGTGTACGACATGCAGCGTGACCAGACGTGGCGGGTGTCCCACACGACCATGTGGCCCAGCCCTGACCACGCCACCTACACGGTTAGTGCAGTCCAGCTGATCATTCAGTCCTCTTATCTGTGTCTGCCCGGCATCTACACGGTTAGTACAGTCCAGCTGACCATTCAGTCCTCTTATCTGTGTCTGCCCATCATCTACATGGTTAGTACAGTCCAGCTGATCATTCAGTCCTCTTATCTGTGTCTGCCCATCATCTACATGGTTAGTACAGTCCAGCTGATCATTCAGTCCTCTTATCTGTGTCTGCCCATCATCTACATGGTTAGTGCAGTCAAGCTGATCATTCAGTCTTCTTATCTGTATATGCCTGGCAACTACATGCGGTCTGACCAGAGATGGTGATAGACTCACACGACCATGTGGCCAAACCGTGACCACACCACCTACACTGTCAGTAAGACCCAATTAAGCATTCATTCCTTTTAAAGTAATTTAAATGTGCACATAACATGTCCATCAGGGATAAAAAGGCTAAAATAACCCAACCAAGATCGTCACCACATTCTTATCATTATTTGGAATGGGGAAGTTAACGATGGGAATTTTTTTCTCTGGAGCCATTTCCATCTTTTCACGACCAATTTAAAAACTAAAAATTTTATTTCGCTTGAACACAACACACTTTTTTTTTCTGAATTGACTCTAAATCCAGCCTCCCTTAATTTTAACAAGAACATATTCAATTGTTACTAATGTTAATCTCATGAGTTGGAGTAAACATAAATGTCATCTTAAAAGCTTATAACAAACTTATATTGGAAATACTAAAACAGGTTGTTTAAAGTCTGCATTAAACATTGGGCACCTAAAGGTATGCATTTCCACTTTTACTGCACCCACATGGTGACAAATCCAGTGTATGTTTGGCTTTCTTGATCTAATATTACGTTGGTGAGATGCAGCATTAAATCTAAAACTGTAAAAAATATTTGCCTCACCAAAATATTGAAAAATAACTTCAATTATAAACATTGTAAATTTGCCCAGCTCAATAGTATCATTACGAAAACAGTTATCATGAAGCAACCGATAGTAAACACTTTTTTTACTGACGAAGAATGCTGAGGAATCATATAAATATTTATATTTCACTATAATGTCGCCTTTATTCCAGTTTATGAATCATCTCATGAAAATCTCTCATTTTCAGAGAGCGGACTGGTATAGTACAAATTTTACCGGTTGTTGATCGTAAACCCCATTGTGATAGGGCATCATGCAGGCTTAGGAATCTTAGGTGCAATATTAAAATCTTCAAAACCAATTAAATGTGTATTTTAATGGGCCATTTAATTTCTCCGACCATCAGAACAAGGTTGCACTGGTCCCTTTCAGATCAAGTGTTTTGTGAAGGATGGAACAACTCATCTACCACTGACATGTACAACAAAAAACGACTGTTCCCACTAAGACTCGTGTAAAGCTGGCAGCCGAGGGCAGCAGGTAATGCCCTATCGGGCTGTGTGTTTGGCGGGAGTGGGCCTGACCCTGCGGGGAAGGTGATTGTCCCTTGAGGTGTCGGAGCTGTTGCCGGCTCTAGTATCCGAGACATGATCCAACAGGTTCACGGAATGGGTGCAAGAATGCAAATATATAGCCTCTCCGCACCATGTGGCAATCCTCTGCCGTCACGTGGGCACCACTGTTGGGGGCGAATCGTGGTGACCATGTTGGGATGGGTAGCCTCAACCTCTGGTCATAGCATCGTCTTAACTGAAGAGGATAATGCCGGGCGTAACCTGCCATTGTGCATCCTCAATTGCATGTATGGGACCAGAAATGGTGGATTGGCTGTTGCGGGCAACAGCTGATGCGATTGAAACCTTTCTGGGGAGTTCGACTGCCGAGCCCCGGCGTCTCGGCCCCAAAGGGCCCCATAGTGAATGGATCAGGCCTATGTTAGTGGAAGGACAATGAATGGCGCCGCTGTGTTCGGGTGCACCCGGGCTTAAAAAAGAGCTGTAAACTGCTCGATTAGGTGTGATACGTTCCCCTAGTCCAGTAGTCGGGGGAGTACCGAGGCAACCCCGAGGCCCTCCAGCGCACGCACTGTGGTTGTCACCTCTAGCCAGGGCTTCCTGCGATAGCCGCCGGATGAGTTCAGGCACTTCCGGGCCTTAATCGGCTGTAAATCTGCTGGGCCGAGGTACGGCAGGTCGGAAGGTAATCCGAGGAGACGAGGACACCCTGTGGAGTAACTCTGAAGAGTGGCAGTCGGTCAGCAGCTGGCGACATAGGCGTGCGCAGATATTTCCATTAAGGGGGGGCCATGCTAGATTTTTAAATCAGAAGCTGAATTTAGAATGTTAAATAGCCTAAATACATTCACTCATTGACTTGTTTATATTTTTGTGCAGTATCAACGAGATATGTTTACTAGTTAATATTTATATACGTATAATTTAATAATTAATAATAATCTTGAAAATATGTTTTTTTCCATAGACAATGCTTAAAGGGTACTTACACATTTCCCCCCCTCGAATTTTCCAATAGCTTGGTCCAGATCTACCTTTAAATGAACTTCTTTTTAGTGAATGCAAACACAGCAATTCAGACAACATAAATTTAACAAACCTCTTAATTTTTTTTTGCTTTGAAATACATACATCATCGTAAAAAAAATTAAATCAAAATTCTAGATGACACAGACGACACTCAAAAGGTACATGTTTTTTAAACCACAATAGCTTGAATTTTCAACTGACATTGTTTTACAATGAATGATTGTTCAATCCATCAAATTTTAATAAAATTAAAAAATATTTTGATTTATGTAGTGATATATTGTACTCAAGTATTTTCAAGTTAACTCAAAGCACTGTATACCATCACAAATTTTAACAAACCTTCAAAATATTCTTATTTACATGGTAATACATTCTACTTAATTATGTTCAAATTAACATAAAGTTCTTATTAAAAACACACATTTTAACACAACTGCAAAAGATTTTCATTTACATGGTAATTAATAAATTCTACGAAATTAAGCTAACGCAAACGTTATCTCAAAGTTCTGATTACAATCACAAACACAAATATTAAAAACCTGCAAAGCATCCTCTTTTTTTCAATCAATTACTATATTTAATAGACTCAACAAATTGAGAACAGTTTTGACTACAAAAAATAAAATTTTAGAAACATTCTACTATATTTAATTAAGTTCAAGTTAACCCAAAGTTATGGTTACGAACACGCAAAAAAGTCAAGGTAACTTTCTCCCAACAACTTGGAACTATCTATCACAATTTTAAGTTGTTTTCCAATGAACAGAAATATAATGATATCCAGGCAATTGTAAGTTAAACAAACCGGCAAGCATTTTTATTTATCTGGCAATACTTGCACAGTTTGAGTGTCACAGTGCCAGGAATATACGAATATTAAGGAATGCATTAGAGAAAATGCCGATCTGAGTGATTACATTAGCGGGGGCCATGGCCCACCTGCCCCCCCCTGTAGGCACGCCTATGGCTGGCGAACAGTCTACCGAACCAATGCCAAGTTGGTAGTAGTGCGGGAAGAATCCATGAAAGATTGAACGGTGAACCTCTGAGGTTTCCTACAAGGCCCTGGATTCTAATTGGGTAGGACTCGTACTTGGTAGTGGTGCTCCGATCGCTTGGAGCAGGCTTCAAGGGTTCCCTAGCCCGATGCGGAGTCGACGTTGTGAGCGACGACACAGCTCCGGTACTAGCCTGGATAGCTACAGTGGTTGGATAGGCCTCCACCGGACCACGGGTTCACTGGGGGTTTTGAGGGGTCCCAGTGTGATGTGGGAGATTGGGGAAGGCGCCAGCAGTGCTGATAAAGTCTTAGGGCACAGGACACAGCCAACTGTCTGGTGACTATGCTGGGTTGGTGGCCCCAGCCGCTGGTCGGTGCCGAAGCTCTAATACCCTCCCAATCTACAACAGGGAGCGATCCCTACCAGTTCTGTATATTAAAAGCTCTGGAATGTTTAAAAGATAACTGGAAGATACTCCCACACTACCCTTCAAGGGCTCATATTGGGAGGGGAACGTTGAGAAATGCCGGCCGCAAGGTCGGAATATATCCGTGTGTTTGCAGGTGGGTGGTGAGTCGTTCACGCTGCCCGATGGCATCATCGGCATGGGGCTGTCGCCGGCGCCTCTGGCGCACCCTACACAGCAGGTGCTGTACTTCCAGCCGCTGGCCTCGGACAGGATATTCTCGGTGCCGGTCTCGGCGCTGAGGACCCGGCCCGACCCCAGCGCCGTGGAGAACTCCCTGCCGGTGTCGCTGGTGGGCTACAAGTCCTCGCAGTCGGCGGCGCTGGCCGTGGACCCCAGCGACGGCTCCGTGGTGCTCAGTCCCCTGGCGGACTACGCGGTCACCTCCTGGGACCCCGTCACCAACGCCAACCACGTGCTGGCGCTGGACCCGGCGCAGCTGCAGTTCTGCTCCGACGTGCGCTTCGCGGAGCGCGACTCGGGCCACGTCTGGCTCATCTCCTCGCGCCTGCAGAAGCTCTTCAGGAGGACCTACCGCGCGGGCGAGGTCAACTTCCGCGTCATGAGGATCCGCGTGGGCGCCGTGCCGTACAACAACTCCCTGCTGCTGGTCTGAGCCGGTCTCCTGGTGCTCGCTGGGAACACTCTTCTGCGGAACCTTTTTGTACGGAAAATACCAACATTAAACCAATTATTGTTTTATCAGGAGCGTACACATCATTTAATTTCGTTTGCTTGGAGGGAAGGGAGGACATATGTTTGCTTTCAAATTATTTTCTTTTTGCTGGTGGAGAAATTAATAGTTTATTTTGGATTTCTTAGATTTTCGACGCGTGTAGGGGGTTTGTTGGAGGATATATCTCTAATCTCTCCCCTACATATGCCCCTGAAAATGTTGATTTAAGTGTACCAAATTATGTCTCAACTCAAAGTACAAACTTTTTTGTTTCCAAAACTTGCTTTTTATTTGTTTATACACAGATACTTATGAACAAATATAAAAAAAAATTATAAATTGCCATTTATTGTGATAAAGACTTAGACATCTAGCGAATCATTGCTTAATGTTAATTGACATTATGCAGATAACCTCGTATATTTTTATTATATAAGAGCTAAATTACGACTTAAAATAATTTCAACTCGAAGCTAATGTTCTTGTTGTTTAAACACACGCCTGCCACCGAGCAGTCAGTTGAAGAGTCAGCCACTTCGGAGACACCCGCACTTTAAGGGTGCTTGCACTCATGCTTATGTTATAGAAATGCAGTGGTTCTGGATGTGTGGGGCTCGTGGTATGTGTCAACCAGCAGGGTAGCTTTATAATAAAAATTAGTATTTTATTAAGTTATCCTAATAAACTGTAATAATGCCACAATTCACACAAAATAATTGTTGTGCGGTGATCGACAACGAAATGCCACACACAACAGTTTCACAAATAATGTCAACAGGTGCAAAATAATTTTTTTAATAAATGCTACCTTGCTAGACCATTATAACAACCTGGGGGATGCTCCTGTGGTATGTTATAGTTTCTGTTTTTGTAATTATTCCAGTTTATATGTTGGATTACATTGGGTTCAGCAAGAACATAGTGATATCCTCATAAAAAAACATGTTTTCCATTCCAACATTACTATTTTGACAGTTCTGTGTAAAGTTTTATTAAGAACTTTTATTCTTTTTAAATAAACATTACTATAAGTAATTTGTTACGATTATTCTAACCCTACTGGCACATAACAATGTGAACATTTAATGCAATCGTTACATGATAACTCAATAAATATTTTAGTAGTTCTAAATATTTTTCCTAATATGATATTGAAGGCACCCATCGTCAGTACTTTTCGAGGTCGAGTAAAACCTCCCCAGCACATGTCATGGCAAAAACGACCGACGAAATTGTTGCTCCTCAGCTCACACACACACACACACACATATAATGTCACCTGATTTGACCACGCCATTTCTTCTACTTTCTCGTAAGTTCTCCACAAAAATAGTTTACATGGTAATACATCCTCACAGACAGGGCCTGCTGTGCGCTGAATCTTAATTTCATCGGCCTACAAGTTCTACGAAACGACTCATTTGGCCATCATTTTCCCAGTGTTCATGTGTCAGGATAAGTGAACGGTAGAAAATAAGGGCTTATATTTGCAAAGCACATCTGCTGTCACACTGGAGTCATCAGCCTAATCCATCGTGACTCATGCAGCAATATTCCCATGCTGTATTGTTCATGACATTTATTTTCTTGCCAGGCCTTGCCAAATGCCAAACATTAGCCATCCATGGTTTCTCCTGGCAAGCCATCAGTCGTGCCTGACTGGTAATGGTTTCTTCTGGCAAGCCATTAATAGTGTTCGACTGACCATGATATATTATGGTGAGCCATCTATTGTGCCTAGTTGGCCCTGGTTTCTTCTAGCTATTCATCTCTCGTCTACACCTGGTCCTGCTTTCTTTCTGGCGAGCCATCAATTTTGTCTGGCTAGCCATAGTTTCATCTGGCGATCCATCCCCAAAAAGAAAGGCGCTGTGTAGGAAGATGTTTCCACGGGTATTAACAAACATATAATTCCTAACTATACATACATACATATAAAGTTGCAGTGAAAAGTAGAGACACAAAAAAAAACATTAAAAAGACTTAAGAAGAAAAATTAAAATAAAATTTTTTTTTTTATCAAATTAGCCACATAATCCACCGGTCAATCTTACTAAGTTGTTGGGGATGAGAAAATATCCACGTTAAAGCCTGATTGTCAGTCCGTAAGTCAAAGGTGTCAAATTCAATAAATCTCTCAAACCTTTCTACAGCAAATATACTTGCTAGTGTCTCCTTCTCGTACATGCTGTATCTCTGTTCACTATTACTAAGCACCATACTGGCATACATCACAGATTGGAGACCTTTTTCTCTCTCCTGAAGAAAAACAGATCCTAAAGCTTGACTACTTACATCACATTGGACAATAAAGGTTGTGATAAATTCGGATAAGAGCAACACAGGGATGTGCGTGATAGCTTCTTTTAGCTGATTAAATGCCTTCTTCTGATCATCTCCCCAAATAAATTCTACTCCTTTCCTTTTTAAATAATTCAAAGGTGCACTGATTTGGGCATAGTTTGGAATAAAGCGACTGAAGTAGCCGAGCATTCCAAGTAAACACATTATGTCCTTTACATTTTTTGGTGCTGAAAAAATTCACAATACAAGATATCTTAGCTGGATCCATTTTTAATTTACCATTTTCTACTCAAAATCCTAAGAATTTAATCTGGTTCTTCAACCAACATGCTTTTTTTTCTTCGGATTTACAGTTAACCCAGATTCACGCAATTTGCTGAACACCAAAGTGATATGCTCTACATGATCCTGGAAGGTTTCAGAATTAATACAAATATCATCTAAACAACTGATTATGAACCATATTGTTTTCAGGGGGTTACAAACCCCGTGTGTTGCTGACTACTAACTTCTAGCACGCACTGGTGGAACCACATTCGCAGGGGATCTGATACAGTTCTGACATTGTAACTTGTCTATGGCTGGTTTGACTCTGGCAATCATGCAGACTCCACTCCACTATCAGAAGCATGGTTGCCCGATGCACAGGAGGAGTAGGAGGGCTTATGAAGGGGAGGCACCAGGTGTGCCAACCACCAGGTGTGCCAGCAACCAGGCGTGCCAACTACCAGGCGTGCCAGCTTGGAGGCATGTGACTACATGTGTGATGTCTGGCACAGTGGCTGAGGCCAGGGAACGATAGGGCGTAAATTATCGTCCCCGCGGCGAACGCAGGCGTAAGGAATGGAGGTCCATGAAAGCAGTGGAGTTAGTGTACCATTTAGACCTGTAAAAGTTGTTAAAATCAAAAAGCTGTAGGAAAAACTGAATAAAGGTATGTAAGAAATACTAGGTTATAGAAACTTTCATTAAAAATTTAAAAAAAAGGTGCCAAAAATGCATTAACTAATGACACACACAAAAATTACTATCATTTAAATACAGTGATTTTATAAAAATATTTTAAATAAAAAAAATTTAATATTTTCCAAATCTTTACATTTAGGCCTATATTACACTCTTGGAAAAATGTTTCACTTATTTCAGTACTCAAGTATTCGATTATAAAGGGCATAAATAAAGTGTATACTTACAGAACTAAATGTGTATATATGAAATGAAACTCGTTCGATTTAAAGATATAATTAGTAAATCAATAAAATATGTTTTAATTATTCACAATATACTGAAACTAAGTTGTGAAGTGTATCATTGTATTACTGATATTAAATGTAAAATAAACACAGTATTTGCAACTAAACTTCAGTGTATAGCCCCAGTCGAGAATGGAAACTGTTAACCATAAAAATAAAGTCTATATGCAGCTTATTTCTTCAAATTAAAGTAGCAAAATAATATATATGTATTAAAATTTAATGAAAAGATTCGCTCTGTCCATTGAAGTAATGGTTTTAAAATAAATTTTTGCCTCCGAAACAAAAAAAAAGTTTTTTTTTTGAGTTCATCATCATACTGGTTATTTACTTAAAGAGTTGCAAACAACTGAAGAACACTCGACCATTTTCATTGTTTCTTTCAAGTCAAACTGAAATGTATTTTTTTAAAGACTCAGTCCTATATTACAGAACTAAATGATGTATTGTAGCTTAAGCTTTGATGCTACGTTTTCTGATAATCACTGCAGGTATGCCGAAATGTGTTGTTATATTATAAAACTTAATTAGATATTATTAGATAAGTTTTTCCGGTGTGTGTGCCGGTACAGTCGTGCTGTCAGCAGGAGCTGTCCTGTTGGTGTGTGTGTACACCCCTGGGGCTAGCACCCTCCTGGAGTCTCGTTAGCCCGGATGCCAAGGGGATTATCACCCCTCCCGCGGGCTGCCAGGCCTGTGAGGTCCTGGTCTACCCTTTATCAGGAGTAGGCAGAGTCGCTCGCTGTAGATCAATTAACTTTGTTAGCGCACGCGACGGCGCAAATAACTAGTGTACAACAGTAGACAATAGCGTGGCCCACCTGCCCTCCAGAATAATCAGTAGCCACTTCGGCTACAGTGGTGACCCCGACGTGATAGGACAAGGCTAGTGTGTGTTCCAAAATAAGTGTCACGCGATATCCATATTTCGCATAATTTAATCAAGCTGTCGCACCTCACATCACTCGCGCAGCTTGTTACCCGCATCACGTCATCCGCGCCGCATGATCGCAACCTTGGACGCAGAAGTAGAGGGAACGCACGGGTTCTGTGACACTTCCAGCTCATACATCGGACTTCCGCGACTCGTGACACGCAGGTAGGGGTTATGTTGATGTTCGGCGACACAGTGTAAGCAGTTGCATCGTGCTCCAGCACATCGTCGCACACCATGTTTTAGTGTCTCATTTTCACCCTAGAACACTTCCGCAGGCATGGCTGAACACCCATCCTCAACTGTCTCCATGGGAGCGTTGCAGTTCGCATTCCACCCTTCTGGACTCCGGACCCGGAAATGTGGTTCGTGCAGGTGGAAAACCAGTTTTCTCTAGCAGATGTCACATCCGACGAAACAGAGTTCAACCACGGGGCAGGCAATTTGGACTGAAAATACGCGACCGAAGTGCGCGATATACTAGTTCATCCCCCAACTGAGGACAAATATGATCGACTCAAAACAGAACTTATAAAGAAATTAAGTGCTTCATGAAACAACTGGTGGAACACGAGGAGGTCGGTGACCGAAGGTCTTCGCAGTTTCTACGGCACCTCGGCAGTTTGGCAGGAACAGTCGTTCCAGATGACCCAATCAGGTCATTGTGGCTAGGTCGCTTGCCACCACCAATGCAAGCGATCATAGCGACACAGACAAATTCTTCGGTAGCTTGCAGACGCCATCGCGATACAAAATCCAAGACCACAGATGGCAGAAGCAACTTCATTGGAATCCATGTTCGAGAATATGTCGATCCTCGTGACAGCCAAAACAGGAGAGATGACCACAACACTGCGACAGGAGATCGCAGCTGTTGCGTCCCCACTCGTCTTGGCCAGCACGAAAGTCGTTGCGACCGCTCCCCATCTACATCACGCCAGCAACGCTCTCGCAGCAGAGAATCTGCTGGTACCACCGTTGCTTTGGCGATGGGGTTTGAAAGTGTGTTCAGCCCTGTGAATACAGCTCGGGAAACATGTAGGGGACTCGCTGATGGTGGCCAGCGATCCAACCCCACCTCTTCATCTCGGACAAGGGCACAAAGATATAGTTTTTGGTTGACACAGGTGCTGACATTTGTGTGTTTCCTTGCGCCCGACTACCTGGAAGGCGGCCCAAGTCCAATTATGTCTTGTTTGCAGCCAATGGCTCAAATATTTCAATTTATGGCTTCCTTACCCTAACTTTAAACTTAGGATTTAGATGTGATTTTGTCTGGTGTTCTAAGGAGGCCGATGTTACCAAACTAATCATTAGTGCTGATTTCCTCCATCATTATGGCCCGTTGGTAGACATTTGGAATCAATGCCTAGAGGACAGTACCAAATACTTGCCTCTGTCTGCAACAACGCTACAAGTGACACCAGTAGTGTCAGGACTGCCTCAATCATCTCACTACCTCGATCTCCTCCAAAAGTATGTACGTCATACCCGGCCATCTTTTACCCCACATCTTGTTCAACATTCTGCAGTGCACCTCAGCCGCACTACGGCTGGGCAGCCTGTGTTCAGCAAACCACGTCGTTTGGCACTGGACAAACTCAGGATTGCAAAGAGGGAGTTTGAGTCCATGCTCAAACTTGGCACTGCTCACCCTTCAGACAGCTCCTGGTCTTCACCTCTGCACATGGTACCCAAAAAAGGGGAGGAATGGAGGCCATGTGGGGACTATCGGTTGCTCCATGCATGCACAATTCCAGATAGATATCCAATAACCCATATACAAGACTGCGAGGAGAGAAGAAGCACCAGTCCTAGTCTGCTCTTTATCAGGAGTAGGTGGAGTCTGAAGATGAATGTAACTTTATTAGCACACGCAATGGCGCAAAATTGTTTAATTTAGAATGGCCTACCTGCCCCTCCAGAATAAACAGTAGCCTCACGGCTACATCCAGCATGTCAGCAATATGACTATAATGACACAAATAATGTTCCAAATGCATGTATTTCTAAGACTGCCTAAAAATGAGATTTTTTCCAGTGAGACTAACGTAAAAAATGTTAGGAGTATAATATTCGAATCAAATAAATATAAATTAAAGGCCGATTCCAGAGCTATGATACTAAAAAAAAAATTTTAATCTAAACGTTAGTCGGCTAATCAAAGCAATACTGGAACATACCGTACACTCGTTTAAAGTTTTGTGATAAGATCACCTATTTGATTCTGAAGTAATGTTCCATGAGGTCAAAAAAAATCATCCTTTTTAACATATCGAATTAACAAATTTATGTAAAGATGTTTGATATGTTGAGCATCTACAGGTACAACAGCAGGTTAATCATAATTCTTGTACTTGGAAGTCTTAACACATACTGCTGTTTAATACATGACTGTATATTTTCTAACCAACACAAATAATTTATCGCTACAGTGATAAAACCTCAGTCTACAATAATAATAACCACAGAGTAATTAACTAAGACTACAACCTTTCAACTTCAGAATAAAGTACAGTCACAAAATGGATAGGGTCGACATGTTTTTCAGCAACGTCTGGTTCTATGCGCCATCACAAGACGTGCCCCGCACCAGGTCGGCCACAGGCGCCGTCAGCACGCGGAAGTTGACCTCCGCGGGGTCGAAGGAGCCGGTCATGAGCCTCTGGAAGCGGCAGGAGAGCGCCCACAGCACCTCCCGCCCAGACCTGTCCCGCACTATCTTCATGCCGCTCACGAACTGCAGCGCCTCGTCATCCCTCACGAGCTGCACCAGGTTGGAGCTGGTGTACGGCAGACGGGAGTTCCAGCAGTTCAGGGAGGTGTTGGCCAGCGGGCTGAAGAACAGCACTCCCCGCCTGCTCATGGCCGTGGCGGCAGTCTGCGAGGAGCGCTCGCCCGGAGACTGCGTGAACAGCCCCGCCGCAGCGCTGGTGTTGGCGGCGAACAGCGACTGGTTCCTGAGCAGCGAGGTGCGCACCCAGACCTCGCGGTAGCTGGCCAGGCTGTGGAAGTAGAGGGTGCGGTCGCCGCGCACGACGGGGCCCAGGGCCAGGCCGAACAAGCCGTCCTGGAGCGTGAACGACTCGCCGGCAACGGTGAAGTGCGTGGCGGGCGGCGACGGCTGGAAGAAGCTGCTGCTGACGCGCCAGGAGCGACTCTGGGAGACGTCGTACACGACCAGGCCGTGCTGCGTCACGTCGGCGAGGTAGGCGACTGCGCCGCGGCAGGACCCTCGGTGAGGCAGCTCCACGGCGATGTTGATGAGCAGCGAGCCTTCCCTCAGGTTCTCCGGGGGGATGCGGTAGCGGTGCAGCAGCCTGCTGGTGCGCAGGTCGAACACCAGCACCTGCGGCGCGCACAGGGACTGCGGGGCGGTCATCAGGTCCACCACGCCGCTGTCGATCGCCCACAGTCTCCCGCAGGTGTCCACCTGGACAACCAAAAAGTGCCAACACTTAACACTACATGTACTCTAGAAAATCCTTAATTAACAGTATACCAACTTATCTGTATTAAATCTGTGGGTATCACATAATTAAGAACTTTGTGTAGAAATAAGAATAATGTGGCAATGATACAAATGCATAAACGTTTCAACGAATATTCTAATAATTTTAAGGGTTTTAGTTTATTTCATATGCAGAAGCGCTTTGCAGTTGTTTGGAGAAAGTTCCTGATAGGTCACTTTTAAAGATTAAGGCCAAAAGACTATTGTAAAATAATTTTAAAAAACCTGCTTGTGTTTTAGTATTTATGATAAGCGATATTAATTTCTGAACAAGGACCTGTAGTTAAAAAAAATATATTGTTTTTATTCTAGTGTGAGTAGCCGGCCTTGGCAAGTCTCTGTGCATTGCGATTAGGCTTCTTTGCAGTGGGAAGGGGATTTTTTTTTCAAAACTCATGATTGCAGTATGTTTTATTAAAATAGGAAACAAACAAAAATTTTAAAATATATTTATTCAAACTTTCATTTCAAAGATTAAGATACAAAATGGTTCTCCTTTGCCCATCCGGAGCGTAAACAAACAGACTTTAGACAGCTACATATAGCTGTTCTGTGTAAAGAACCTGTGTTTCCAAGTTAATCTCTTACACACAAGGTGATTGCCCCTATGCCTTGTTGATACAGCGAGTGCAAGTTGGGCGGGACTGCACTCGCTAGAATCGAAGGGATAAATGCAATAACATATGCCAGAAGACAAAGAAAACAATATAATTACAAAGACCGTTGCCCGGAGATGCAGAAGGGATCAACAATGCAGTAGTCATTGCCGTGGAGAAAAAGAAAGCATAAACAATGCGACGGTGAATTTTATCAAGTAATAACAAGATTCTGATTTAAGGGTTGGTTTTACCGAAGTATCACATAGACACTGATCTTTTTAGTATTTCGATGGTCAAGTGTAAAAATTTTATCGAGATCGGATTAAAACTTTAGATTTGAGGCAACAAATGGGTCTTCTTTATTGTGGATATTATTTATTTTTATTTAAAACCATTTTAACTTTTCAATAGTCATTGTTAACATATAAGTAAAATTAAGCGCCTATGTATTTTATTTACAAACAACTTAAGGTTGGGCAAAGGCTGTACAAGTATAAATATAAAAAAAAAACTATTTATTGATTAAACAGATTTTCGTTCAGAATATACTTTAACTTTAAGAACAAAGTAAATATGTAATTAATTTGCAAATTAATTGTTACAAATTACAAATACCTCTCAACATCGCCTAGGAGACTTCTTCAGAAACAAAATGACGATATGTGTCTCTAGGAAACACGCAGCAACGAGCGCCTCTCTAGTGAGCAGACTGACCTGGACCCTGAGGACCGACGTCATGGCGTCGCAGTCGCCCTGGCGGTTCATGGCCCAGCTGGGGAAGGGCTGCAGCAGAGGGCTGGCCGAGGCGTGGGCCCGGGACAGCAGCGAGAGAGTGGCCGGTGTGCCCGGCAGGAAGCGAGGCGTGGTCACGAACACCTCCCGCGTGGAGCCTGCGCACACGTCCCTTCCTGCTCCACTGGCCTCCCACTCCCGAGCGCACGGTGTCAACACAGAACCATTGCAACATGCGGTAGGATGCAATGCCTCCAAAAGTCATTGGCTACAACAGTCTTCGTCTCCAACCATATGTCTCCAAACTGTCTTTAACTCCAAAAGTCTTTGTCTCCAACCGTATGTCTCCAACTGTCTTTGACTCCAAAAGTATTTGGCTCAAAATGCATTGACACCAACAGTCATTGAATTCAATGGTCTTTAGCTCCAACAGTCAGTGACTTCAAAATACTTTGGCTCCAAAAGTCATTGCCTCCAACAGTCTTTGGCTCCAACTGTCTTTGGATCCAACATTCTGTGGCTTCAAAAGTCATTGAATCTAAAATTCACTGCCTCTTACTGTCTTTGCCTCCAACTGTCTTTGGTTCCAACAGCTCCAAGTGCTCCAAAGGCACCAATGTTCAAGTTGCTCCAATTGACAAACAGCTCGAACTGCTCCAATTGCTCCAATTGCTCTAGGTCCTCTAACTGCTCAAACTGCATTTGATGTCAAATGATTACAATTGCATTTTTTTTTATTAAACTTGGCCTGAATGCTGGTATGACTATTATTACTATCCATTTTGTGTGTCTGATTTTATAGCCTAAAAAATACTGATTTTTAAGATGGCGATCATAACAATAATTGCAAACAGTTACATAACAATTAAAAATGGTGGCCATGGCATTTCATTGTCAAGGTCATGACCTAGGTGTCTTAGCTCGGCTTGCTAATGGGGAATTTATGCCGCTCTGGGGAATTATCACGTAGACTTTTTTGGGACTAAAACTATAAAATTTTCTCTCAAAATGAGAATAGGGAAATTTTTATTTAACAGTTCAATAACTTAAAAAAAGCACAGTGGGTCATATATTTGCAGTATTTGGCTATTGCTTTAAACACAATATTTATGCATACAATTTAATAAAATATAAAATATTAAGTTCACAAAATTGATCAAATTATATTGATAACATATTATGTCTTCTTTGAAGTAAAAATGTAAACAATATAGGACTATTTCTATTTGGTTCAAGCTTGTTAACTGAACTATTATTTATTATTATATTTATGGATCACAAATAAAGAGTACTTCAAATAATCTACCTAGCTGATATTGCCCTGACGTAAGTCCAGTTTCAATGGAAATACAGATACTAAAGGCGATGTGAACCAACAGAAAACACCACTGAAAGTCGGTGTTAGAAATACTTCCACATTAAAAATTATCTCCAAACCAATATACAAAAGAACGAAAGTCCTCTTTGTTACCAGGTTTGACCCTACGGTTCATGAGAATGAAATTACAGATTAAATATCCAATGAACTTAACATGACTCAGTGAAAGTGACAAAGCTTCGAACAAAATACGTTCCATGTCTCTGTGCTAGAGGATGATTTCGAAAGAATCAACAACATCGTCTTCTAGCCTAGTGGTTTATTAAGAAGCCCCTATTATGGAAAATTTCACCCTGACCAATTTGCAAGCTCTACTTAACTTAATGTTTTTACCGCCAATACTTTAACTACCAACTCGTAGCTTCTAGTTGTTCCAGGTGCTTGGAGTGGCATTGAAAGAGCATTTCCGTGCAGGCAATATCTGGAGTGGGTAATTGGCTATCAAACGTAAGACGTTTAAGAACAAAATCAAATGAATTCTTTTGTAATCTGTTGAACTCAAATTACGACATTATATGCATCACGGAAACGTGGTTCAACTAAAATAGTATAAATGCCCATTACTTTAGAGACCAATATTTGATCTTTAGTAAAGATAGAAACAATCAACTCACTAAGAAGAAAATAGGTGGTGGAATGTTAATTGCACTTAAAAAACAAAAGTTTACTTCTGTTCGTCCTATTTATAACCATGATTTCCCCGAAATTTAAAGTGTTCGGTTAAAAATTAACATAGCAAATAACAATTATCTAACGTTAGGTGACATCTATCTCCCCCCTGATACCGTTACAAATACATTCCAAGCTTATCTTGAGTCACTTGAAGATAAAATAATATCTAGTCAACACAAATTATTAATTATTGGTGACTTTAACGTTCCTGATATTGATTAGCTAAACATATCTACTATTAATACTCTGATATTTCTCTAAATCCAAGGCTAATCATTTACTTAATTTTGTTTCTAGCCTAAACCTTGATCAGTGTAACAATACCCAACCTTCAAAAAATCTACTAGATCTTTGTCTAACTAATGTACACTTATGTACTGTGACTAATGCTGAACATGTACTGATCAAAGAAACCGTATATTATACACTGATAAATGATATCTTATCATTTGAAACTTCGTGAAGTAATAACTTATCTTCTGTTTACGGAAATTACAAAAATGGAAATTTTCTTGGTCTCCATAATTCGATTAAAAATCATAATTGGTCAAATTCCTATGAATCTTCTGATGTTAATGAACTTGTTGATCAGCTATCTAAATGTATAACTGATAAAATTGATATTTTCATTCCACTTAATACTAAAAATGTATCTAAATAACCTGTGTTGTTTTCCAAAAAATTAATTAATTCCTTAAAGTCCAAGAAACACTATCATAAACTGTACAAGAGGAATAACAAACTTTTTTTTACTACAATTATTTTTTCTTATTATAGGAAACAAGTGAAAATCCTAATAAAACGGGATAAAATTAACTGGTCAAAATTCGCTAATAATAACATTAAGAGTAATCCCAAAAAATATTTGGCACTATGTAAAATTAATGAAAGATGGTTAATATGAACAGTACTCTTTAAAAATAAATAATATTATATGTAATGATCCTTCTGTGTTGGCCAATGTTTTTGCTAAATTCTTTTTTTAGTGTATATGTGTCTGCCAATTGTAACCCACCAGTTTCTAATACTGATTTGGGCTTAGATTCTATAGCTTTAGCAACCATTTCTGAAAGACTTGACCTTTGGGGAATTAATGTCTTAAAACCTCAAAATCAACAGGACCTGATGGCATTCCAAATTTTATTTCAAAAAGTTCCTCCCATTTACCAGCACCTTTACTACAACATATTTTAAATACCAGTTTGAAATCACAGGTGTTCCCCGATAAATGAAAAATAGCCAAGGTTAATCCTATACATAAATAGATTCAAAATTAATTGTTTCCAATTATCGTCCAATATCTTTACTTAATGGTTTTTCCAAAAGTTTTGAAAAAAATTATGTCCACATTTTCTAAATTTTCATGTCAGTAACAGATTATCTTGCAGTCAACATAACTTCAGAAGAAGAATGTCTACAGCTATTAACTTAATTACATTGCTTAATCCTATATATATAATGAAGTAATTAATAGGGGACATGTAGATGCCTGCTATTTTTATTTGTTCAAAGCCTTTGACACTGTTAATCACTCTTTATTACTCGTAAAGTTATCACAGTTTGGTTTATGTGATAACTATATAAATTGGTTTTCTAGTTATTTGATAAATATAAGTTTTTTGTATATAAAAATAATAATAATTCCTCTCTCTTCAATGCCAGTTCTGGAGTTCCTCAGGGTGGTTCTTTATCCCCTCTTCTTTTTAATTTATTAATGATATCACCAGTGTCTCAAACTACTCCACCAGAGTCCTTTTTTGCAGATGATTTGAAAATTTACAGGAAAATTAGTACTCCTAATGATTGCTTATTATTAAAAATTGACATAAATAAATTAATGATTGGTGCATGATAATTTAGTTAGACTCAATAAGGGAAAAAATAAACTAAGATAATATCCTTTACGAGGAAATATTATCCAGTTCAGTACGACTATAATTTGTTGAACTCTGAAATCACTAGAACTACTTTAATAAAATATCTGGGAATCTTCCTATATCCAAGTTATTTTTTCATAAGCATGCTAACTATCCATATTCTACTACCCGAAGAACTTTGGTCCTAATTAAATTAATCACTTGTTATGCAACTAATCCAGATTCTAGTATTTCTCTTTATTTTTCTTTAATTAGATCTAAATTTGAATATTGCTCTATTATTTGGAACAACATAAAGACGACTGATAAAAATAAAATTGAAAGCATTCAAAATAAAGTAATTTAATTAATTAATATAAAGAGTATCCCTGATTATATACTAACACCTCTCTCTTTCCGTAGAGACTTTGGATGCACTATTTATTCAAATTGGCTACAACTCTAAAATTCACAATGTAATTTTATTCTTGATAACCCTGGCTTGAGAGTACCTCAATTATATAGTCGCTTAAAATCCATTTTATGAACAATTAATAATAATAATGACATCATCTATAGACTGGTTTCTAATTACAATAAATTAGGGTTCTAATTCTTGTAGGTGAATAATTTGGCATTCGTAAAACTAAGTCATGCAATCTAATGATTAATTTTGTTATAAACTTAGTTAATAATTATAACATTTTTTTTTGTATTTATATATTTTAATTTTAATTTTGTGTGGTCTGTAGTTATTGGTGTTTATTGTATCGTTGTATTTGTCGTGTCTGTTTTTGTGTATGTTGCATGTGTTATCACCGCCAATATGTGGTACTCTTCCTTCGTGTGTTGGCCATGTGCTATGGCACCACCGGGGTGGGAGTCCATATGTTTGCAGTCTTGTGTTCTTGACGTGCCCACCTCCCAGGTCTAACGACTTTTGGTGGGCATGTCACAATTTTTATATACTTATATATTATAATGACTAAGATTTATAACAAACATATGTTCTTTATTTAACTATGTGCTTGACATTAAACACGTGTCAAGTATTTGTTTCGGTACAGCATTCTCACTTCAGCTTGACTCCAAGACCATGATAAGCAGCTAGCGCTGACATGGAAAAGGGCGGGGATGTCAGTGACCCCACTCATTGCCACCAAATATTAAAAAAAAGGAAAAAAATTGGTTTACACCTTTATTCCCTCCCCCTCACCAAATGAAGCTCAACGTGCTCCTGGTTAGTGGTATCAGCGCTGTCAGTAGGTGCTCACAATATATAGAAGAGAATCAAAATGTAAAACTAAGTTGTCTAAATAGAAATATAACTACGAACAGCTGACTGAACACAGTGTCTGGACTGATCGCCTGCTACTGACGTCGTCAGTGCGAGCGGGCGGGGAAAGAGGTGAAGGTGCCAGATGTAACGACATGCGACCTAGCAGCGCGGACTGACCTCGCTGCCACGAGTCCACATCCAGCATGAAGGGGTTGCCCGGAATGTAGCGGCCTGAGTCGATCATCGACTGTTTCATGGACTCGTTGGTGAACAGGAACTCTGGCGTGGTCCACTGGTACTTCACGTGCAGCTGCTTGCTGGCCAGGCCGCAGTGTAGCAGCACCGTCGCTAGCAGAGCCGCCGTCGCTGCCATGGCAACCAGTCACTCGGACGTGTGCTTCTGTTGAAGGAAACCTCCACCTAACAAAAGAATATCATTTAAAAATTAATAATTAATGTTATAAATAACTTAAGAATAGTTATTTAATTCCATTATATGACTACTTAAAATACGCTACTCAAAGCTCCAGCACAATGACGTGTAGACGTAGATATTCAGTTTCACTCCCCGTCTGCGGCTTCTACAATTTCGGGACCGTGACAAGCGGCAAGCAATAAGTTTCAACTTCACAAATACGAAGAAATGAGTTTAATGAAATAAGTTTTGAGATCCCAGTCCAAAACGCGGTCAGGCTTTATACAATCATTCAGTTAAAATAAACCACCAAGTGATGATATTTGAGATATTCTTGTGCTCACAAAGACATACTCGGATAAAACGACATGGTGATATTTTTTTCTGAAATCCTCACTAGGGTTGAATGTGGTAACAGCTTTGAAGTGTTCTAGGGTTGGCAGCAGTGGTACTGTGTTCGGAGCAGGTGGAAGTGTCTATTGTTCTATGGGAAGTGTTGATAAATTCTCGCTATATAAAAAGAAAATGAAATGTACTATAAACTTTAAAATTAGTTAGCTTGATTCACTTGTAGCTATTTTTGAGATAAATATAACAAATTTTAAAATATCAGCAGAGTAGTATACGAATGGGGCTCCGGAAACAGGCCTCAGGCGGTGGTGCCTGGTGCCGGCTCCGCCATATTGGATTGTGACGTCACGGCGACCATCTTGGATGGTTGTGACCTTGACCTTTGACCTTGACCTTGAATTTGATCCTTAAAAATCGCCAAAATCCGCCAAAATTGGGCAAAATTTGCCCAAAATTCCTCAAAATTCGCCAAAATTTCCATTTCTGTGGAAAAAAGTTCCGCCAAAAAATCTCAAAAAATTCCACAAATTAAAAATTTATTTTTTCGAGGGAAAAATTTCCCGTTTCGAGGGAAAAATTCCCGTTTTTAGTCCTTAAAAATCCCAGCGGCTGAAAATTCCTAAAACTGGCTTAAGCATCCTTAACTCAAGCCTCAGTTAAGCCATTTCTAGGAATAAGGATACCATGACCGCCATCTTGGATTATGACGTCACCGTTGCAATTTCCGTTACGGCTGCCATCTTTAACTTTTTTATTTATTATCCGATTTTAATGAAATTTTTTTTTAAAAATTATAAAAAAAAATTAAATAATAAAATTTTAATAAAAAATATTTAAAAAGCATACTTTTTCGACACGGAGCTCGGAGTCCTCGGTTCGAACCCGACGAGTGCAAAAAAAATTAAAAATGGCGACAGGCTCCTTCCTCAATGGTGGTTGCAGGCAGACTGACTCCCACCACTTTTTTTTCAAAGCATATATAACATCATCTAGTATGACGTCATGACCGCCATCTTGTCTTCGATGCTGGAAGCCATCATCATTGTATCGTCGGCTAGAGTGCGCCGATGACATGTTAGTTTAGTTCTTATCCGCTAGAGTGCAGTAATCATTTATTACTGTGACACCCGCCATCTTGAAATGTGGCCGCCATCTTGAAAATCCGTAATTATTTAGCTAGAAATTCGGGAAAAGTTCCAAAATTCATTAAATAAATCACTCATTAATTTACATATTGATTCGATCCGCTCCTGCCCTCGGTTCAATACCCGATCGTTGCAATAATGTTTAATCTTATGTAAAAAATAATAATTTCAATATACCATGTTCAACATTCGTAAAGAGACTTTAAATCCTCTACGACCATCATCCTATCAGACATCAAGACCAACATATTGGAAATTCGTAATTGTAATGCTAGAGATGCGGGAAAAAGTTCAAAATTCATTAAATAAATTTCCGATCAATATACTGATTAATTAGATCGACTAAGGTCCTTGGTACGATCTAGGATGATGCAAAAAAAATTAAATTTAACATCAATTTAACATAATAGTAACAGGTTCGAGGAATTAAACACCGCAAGTTCTTTTACAAACATAATATTTATTACATAATTTCTATTCTACTACAGGATCACTTACGAAAGCCAGCAATCTTATAATCATTTAGTTCCGCAGCGGTGTGAAATGACTAATTCTTAGCTCCAATCGGTTTATACTAGACAGAGTCCAGCCAGAACCTTTACAGACATAGTCCACCTCTTCTTGACAGAGTTTCTGGATACCGTTTTTAACAGTTTGCTTCACATCGTTAGAACTGTAAATTACTGCAGCCGATGTCTTGAATGCACACTTCTTCACTTCGTCATCGAACGGATATGGCTTTCCATATAGACAGTCCAACCACAAGTTATATTTTAATGGACCGTTTGTTGCTACGTCATCAGTAAGCTGATTGATTATCTTCTGTCTGATATCGTCAAGAAAATTACAAATGTCCTTCGACTCACCGAACGTATTTAGATAATAGTAGTCTTTCAACGTTCCACGAAATGCAGACTGCGCCAAGTAGAAGCCATTATCGTTCACTTGTAATGCTCCGAACACAGACTTAGGTTTAGTTCCATGTTCAGACGTCATAATAATCGGTTGCTGGACATCTGTTTTTTTGGTTGTACGCTTTCGTGTCTCCAATCTAAAGCGAGGAGTCGAAATGTCGGCAGGTAGTTCAGCAGTAGGAGCACAGACTCCACCTTTACATTTTTTCGCATGATGTCGCAAACTGTCAATTCGAGTAAACCATTTAAGGCACTCATCACATCGAAACTTCATGCGAGAAGGATTCTTCACGCATTTGCTCCGCTCATGTCTTCGTGCATCATGGGAAAATGCGAACGACGTATCACAGTAGCTGCAAGGATACCGTGGTGATGAAGACGATCCTTTCAGACCCGATCCAGATACAGGCGTTGCAACAGTAGTACCATTTCCAGGCATTCTCTTATGCACATCGATGCATCGTTGTTGCGCCGAAACCTTTACTTTCTGCCGCACAGCAGGACCTTTGCATGCCTTCATGTGCGTTTTCATATTATCTTTTCTGGCAAACTGCTTATGACATTTCTCACAAACAAACATTTTACGATATAGGTTCTTGGCACATTCGCTCCTCTCGTGTCGCCGAGCATTGCTGTTGTTTGAGAAAATCTTGTCACAGTAACAGCACCGATGTTCGCTAGTTGTCAAATCAGCATCCATTGAAGTCTCCATCGAGGTCGTATCGTCGATCGTCATGGTTTCCTGCACATCCAGCTCAGTAGTCATTAAGCTATCTTCTGCTGGTGGTATCACATCTGTTGAAATCTCCTCCAATGTTGACGTCGTCGTCGTTGCCAACGGGATCTGCTCCACCATTGTCGTCGCTATCGTCAAGGTTCCCGTAGACGATGGTACAACGTCCATCGAGTTCGGCGTTAAAGTCGGTAAAGATACCATCGAGTTCTCAAGAACAGGTAATTACGCGACTTATGCACCAGAAGAAATAATCTAGGTGATCCTTACACCGTCGACGACAGTAACAAACTGAGCGACCTGCTGTCTAGAACTCGCTTATATACATGCACCGGATGGAATAATACGCAAGTCAAATCAAGAACCATTTACTATAATACTAGAGTCAAAACAACATTAAAAATAGAAGGACCATCAACGAAAAGGCAGCACATTTGGAAGCACCGACAACGAAAAGGCAGCACCGACAACGAAAAGGCAGCACCGACAACGAAAAGGCAGCACATTTGGAAGCACCGACAACGAAAAGGCAGCACCGACAACGAAAAGGCAGCACATTTGGAAGCACCGACAACGAAAAGGCAGCACCGACAACGAAAAGGCAGCACATTTGTAAGCACCGACAACGAAAAGGCAGCACATTTGGAAGCACCGACAAAGAAAAGGCAGCACCGCCAACGAAAAGGCAGCACATTTGGAAGCACCGACAACGAAAAGGCAGCACATTTGGAAGCACCGACAAAGAAAAGGCAGCACCGCCAACGAAAAGGAAGCACATTTGGAAGCACCGACAACGAAAAGGCAGCACCGCCAAAGAAAAGACAGCACATTTGGAAGCACCGACAACGAAAAGGAAGCACCATCAACGAAAAGGCCGCACCGCCAACGAAAAGGAAGCACATTTGGAAGCACCGACAAAGAAAAGGCAGCACCGCCAACGAAAAGGAAGCACATTTGGAAGCACCGACAAAGAAAAGGCAGCACTGCCAACGAAAAGGAAGCACATTTGGAAGCACCGAAAACGAAAAGGCAGCACCATCGACGAAAAGGAAGCACATTAATTTGTCATTGGCTCCAATATTCATTGGCTCCAATATTCATTGGCTACAATATTCATTGACTCCAATATCCATGAGCTCCAATATCAATTGGCTCGAATTTTCCCAAAAGGTTCCATCAGCCTTTTGGCTCCAACAGTCTTTTGGCTCCGATAGTCATTGGCTCCAATAGTCATTGGCTACAATATTCATTGGCTCCAATATTCATTGACTTCAATATTCATTGGCTCCATCAGTCATTGACGCCTACAGTCTTTTGGTTCCAAAAGTCTTTTGCTCCAAATATATTAGGCTAGAATTCTTCGAGTCTAAGAGACTATGAGACCACATGGCTACGAGTCTAAAATGATCTAGCTGGTTACGAGTTATACATGGCTTGCGAGGCTACAGAGCTACGAAGTTTCTAGTACACAGGTTTACATGACTGCGAGGATACAGGACTACAAGTCTGCAAGAGTACTTGACTACGAAGGTACTCGTCTACATGACTCCAGTTACCGCATCTGTCTTCGACAGAATTTTCTCTTTTGCTCCAACTGCACCGCCAGCATCATGTTATAAGATTACAAGGCCGCTTGCTTACGTAGCTTCAAGTCTACGAGGATACTTGGATACGTAGCTTCAATTCTACGAGGTCCTAAGACTTCATGACTACGCGACTTCGAGCCATGAGGTTACGAGATTACGTGACTACGAATCTTCATGTTTACGAGACTGCGAGGCTACAGAGCTACGAAGCCTCTAGAAAACGAGTTTACGTGACTGCGTGGATAGAGGAATACAAGTCTGCATAAGTTCTTGACTACGAAGCTACTCGTCTACAAGGCTCCAATTTACACATCTGTCTTCGATGGAATTTTCTCTTTTTGCTACATCTACGCCATCAGCATTATGTTATAAGATTACAAAGCTACTTGCTTACATAGCTTCAAGTCTACGAGGCTCCAATACATCATGACTACGAGACTACGAGCCATGAGGTTACGAGACTATGCGATTGCAAGTCTTCAAGGTTACGTCATCGCGAGGCTATAGGACTACGAAGCTTCCAGAACGCATGGTTACGAGAATGCATGACTAATTGGCCGCATGGCTACGAAACTTTATGTTTCTAACTGACTACAATAGCACTATTCAGTGGTGAGAGTTAATATATTTCATGCAAAGGTACTTGCTGCAAGCAGTTCCGATTTTCAACATCAGATGACGTCACGTTTTGCTTGCAGGTAAAATAATATTTATTTATTTTATGCGGGATGCGGGTTGTTCACTATCGATCGCATAAGAAGAATGGCATCGATAGTCTTCAAGGAGAAGGAAGTTCGTCCTTCCTGCTAGTGCTTCTCAGATTTCTCACGGTCCGCCATCTTGGATTGCGACGTCACGGCTGCCATCTTTGATGGGTGTGACTTTGACCTTTGACCGAAACCGCAGGAATGATCGCAAGCACACGGATTAACCATCAAAATATTGATAAGAATAATCAGGAGCACACGGAGAAAACCATCATAATATTGGCAAGAATAATCAGGAGCACACGGAGAAAACCATCATAATATTGGCAAGAATAATCAGGAGCACACGGAGAAAAACGACACATGTTTTCTTTGATATCATAAAATTACAGTAAAAAAATATTTAAAAATAAAAATAAATTAATAAAAAAATTTAAAATAAAAACAAAAAATACATAAACAGATTCTGCTAGCTTGTAAACTTATCATTGTTGAGCAAAGATACAGTTCTAGTACAAGCCAGAATTTTATGTATTTTTTGTTTTTATTTTAAATTTTTTTATTAATTTATTTTTATTTTTAAATATTTTTTTTCTGTAATTTTATGATATCAAAGAAAACATGTGTCGTTTTTCTCCGTGTGCTCCTGATTATTCTTGCCAATATTATGATGGTTTTCTCCGTGTGCTCCTGATTATTCTTGCCAATATTATGATGGTTTTCTCCGTGTGCTCCTGATTATTCTTATCAATATTTTGATGGTTAATCCGTGTGCTTGCGATCATTCCTGCGGTTTCGGTCAAAGGTCAAAGTCACACCCATCAAAGATGGCAGCCGTGACGTCGCAATCCAAGATGGCGGACCGTGAGAAATCTGAGAAGCACTAGCAGGAAGGACGAACTTCCTTCTCCTTGAAGACTATCGATGCCATTCTTCTTATGCGATCGATAGTGAACAACCCGCATCCCGCATAAAATAAATAAATATTATTTTACCTGCAAGCAAAACGTGACGTCATCTGATGTTGAAAATCGGAACTGCTTGCAGCAAGTACCTTTGCATGAAATATATTAACTCTCACCACTGAATAGTGCTATTGTAGTCAGTTAGAGACATAAAGTTTCGTAGCCATGCGGCCAATTAGTCATGCATTCTCGTAACCATGCGTTCTGGAAGCTTCGTAGTCCTATAGCCTCGCGATGACGTAACCTTGAAGACTTGCAATCGCATAGTCTCGTAACCTCATGGCTCGTAGTCTCGTAGTCATGATGTATTGGAGCCTCGTAGACTTGAAGCTATGTAAGCAAGTAGCTTTGTAATCTTATAACATAATGCTGATGGCGTAGATGTAGCAAAAAGAGAAAATTCCATCGAAGACAGATGTGTAAATTGGAGCCTTGTAGACGAGTAGCTTCGTAGTCAAGAACTTATGCAGACTTGTATTCCTCTATCCACGCAGTCACGTAAACTCGTTTTCTAGAGGCTTCGTAGCTCTGTAGCCTCGCAGTCTCGTAAACATGAAGATTCGTAGTCACGTAATCTCGTAACCTCATGGCTCGAAGTCGCGTAGTCATGAAGTCTTAGGACCTCGTAGAATTGAAGCTACGTATCCAAGTATCCTCGTAGACTTGAAGCTACGTAAGCAAGCGGCCTTGTAATCTTATAACATGATGCTGGCGGTGCAGTTGGAGCAAAAGAGAAAATTCTGTCGAAGACAGATGCGGTAACTGGAGTCATGTAGACGAGTACCTTCGTAGTCAAGTACTCTTGCAGACTTGTAGTCCTGTATCCTCGCAGTCATGTAAACCTGTGTACTAGAAACTTCGTAGCTCTGTAGCCTCGCAAGCCATGTATAACTCGTAACCAGCTAGATCATTTTAGACTCGTAGCCATGTGGTCTCATAGTCTCTTAGACTCGAAGAATTCTAGCCTAATATATTTGGAGCCAAAAGACTTTTGGAACCAAAAGACTGTAGGCGTCAATGACTGATGGAGCCAATGAATATTGAAGTCAATGAATATTGGAGCCAATGAATATTGTAGCCAATGACTATTGGAGCCAATGACTATCGGAGCCAAAAGACTGTTGGAGCCAAAAGGCTGATGGAACCTTTTGGGAAAATTCGAGCCAATTGATATTGGAGCTCATGGATATTGGAGTCAATGAATATTGTAGCCAATGAATATTGGAGCCAATGAATATTGGAGCCAATGACAAATTAATGTGCTTCCTTTTCGTCGATGGTGCTGCCTTTTCGTTTTCGGTGCTTCCAAATGTGCTTCCTTTTCGTTGGCAGTGCTGCCTTTTCTTTGTCGGTGCTTCCAAATGTGCTTCCTTTTCGTTGGCGGTGCTGCCTTTTCTTTGTCGGTGCTTCCAAATGTGCTTCCTTTTCGTTGGCGGTGCGGCCTTTTCGTTGATGGTGCTTCCTTTTCGTTGTCGGTGCTTCCAAATGTGCTGTCTTTTCTTTGGCGGTGCTGCCTTTTCGTTGTCGGTGCTTCCAAATGTGCTTCCTTTTCGTTGGCGGTGCTGCCTTTTCTTTGTCGGTGCTTCCAAATGTGCTGCCTTTTCGTTGTCGGTGCTTCCAAATGTGCTGCCTTTTCGTTGGCGGTGCTGCCTTTTCTTTGTCGGTGCTTCCAAATGTGCTGCCTTTTCGTTGTCGGTGCTTACAAATGTGCTGCCTTTTCGTTGTCGGTGCTGCCTTTTCGTTGTCGGTGCTTCCAAATGTGCTGCCTTTTCGTTGTCGGTGCTGCCTTTTCGTTGTCGGTGCTTCCAAATGTGCTGCCTTTTCGTTGATGGTCCTTCTATTTTTAATGTTGTTTTGACTCTAGTATTATAGTAAATGGTTCTTGATTTGACTTGCGTATTATTCCATCCGGTGCATGTATATAAGCGAGTTCTAGACAGCAGGTCGCTCAGTTTGTTACTGTCGTCGACGGTGTAAGGATCACCTAGATTATTTCTTCTGGTGCATAAGTCGCGTAATTACCTGTTCTTGAGAACTCGATGGTATCTTTACCGACTTTAACGCCGAACTCGATGGACGTTGTACCATCGTCTACGGGAACCTTGACGATAGCGACGACAATGGTGGAGCAGATCCCGTTGGCAACGACGACGACGTCAACATTGGAGGAGATTTCAACAGATGTGATACCACCAGCAGAAGATAGCTTAATGACTACTGAGCTGGATGTGCAGGAAACCATGACGATCGACGATACGACCTCGATGGAGACTTCAATGGATGCTGATTTGACAACTAGCGAACATCGGTGCTGTTACTGTGACAAGATTTTCTCAAACAACAGCAATGCTCGGCGACACGAGAGGAGCGAATGTGCCAAGAACCTATATCGTAAAATGTTTGTTTGTGAGAAATGTCATAAGCAGTTTGCCAGAAAAGATAATATGAAAACGCACATGAAGGCATGCAAAGGTCCTGCTGTGCGGCAGAAAGTAAAGGTTTCGGCGCAACAACGATGCATCGATGTGCATAAGAGAATGCCTGGAAATGGTACTACTGTTGCAACGCCTGTATCTGGATCGGGTCTGAAAGGATCGTCTTCATCACCACGGTATCCTTGCAGCTACTGTGATACGTCGTTCGCATTTTCCCATGATGCACGAAGACATGAGCGGAGCAAATGCGTGAAGAATCCTTCTCGCATGAAGTTTCGATGTGATGAGTGCCTTAAATGGTTTACTCGAATTGACAGTTTGCGACATCATGCGAAAAAATGTAAAGGTGGAGTCTGTGCTCCTACTGCTGAACTACCTGCCGACATTTCGACTCCTCGCTTTAGATTGGAGACACGAAAGCGTACAACCAAAAAAACAGATGTCCAGCAACCGATTATTATGACGTCTGAACATGGAACTAAACCTAAGTCTGTGTTCGGAGCATTACAAGTGAACGATAATGGCTTCTACTTGGCGCAGTCTGCATTTCGTGGAACGTTGAAAGACTACCATTATCTAAATACGTTCGGTGAGTCGAAGGACATTTGTAATTTTCTTGACGATATCAGACAGAAGATAATCAATCAGCTTACTGATGACGTAGCAACAAACGGTCCATTAAAATATAACTTGTGGTTGGACTGTCTATATGGAAAGCCATATCCGTTCGATGACGAAGTGAAGAAGTGTGCATTCAAGACATCGGCTGCAGTAATTTACAGTTCTAACGATGTGAAGCAAACTGTTAAAAACGGTATCCAGAAACTCTGTCAAGAAGAGGTGGACTATGTCTGTAAAGGTTCTGGCTGGACTCTGTCTAGTATAAACCGATTGGAGCTAAGAATTAGTCATTTCACACCGCTGCGGAACTAAATGATTATAAGATTGCTGGCTTTCGTAAGTAATCCTGTAGTAGAATAGAAATTATGTAATAAATATTATGTTTGTAAAAGAACTTGCGGTGTTTAATTCCTCGAACCTGTTACTATTATGTTAAATTGATGTTAAATTTAATTTTTTTTTGCATCATCCTAGATCGTACCAAGGACCTTAGTCGATCTAATTAATCAGTATATTGATCGGAAATTTATTTAATGAATTTTGAACTTTTTCCCGCATCTCTAGCATTACAATTACGAATTTCCAATATGTTGGTCTTGATGTCTGATAGGATGATGGTCGTAGAGGATTTAAAGTCTCTTTACGAATGTTGAACATGGTATATTGAAATTATTATTTTTTACATAAGATTAAACATTATTGCAACGATCGGGTATTGAACCGAGGGCAGGAGCGGATCGAATCAATATGTAAATTAATGAGTGATTTATTTAATGAATTTTGGAACTTTTCCCGAATTTCTAGCTAAATAATTACGGATTTTCAAGATGGCGGCCACATTTCAAGATGGCGGGTGTCACAGTAATAAATGATTACTGCACTCTAGCGGATAAGAACTAAACTAACATGTCATCGGCGCACTCTAGCCGACGATACAATGATGATGGCTTCCAGCATCGAAGACAAGATGGCGGTCATGACGTCATACTAGATGATGTTATATATGCTTTGAAAAAAAAGTGGTGGGAGTCAGTCTGCCTGCAACCACCATTGAGGAAGGAGCCTGTCGCCATTTTTAATTTTTTTTGCACTCGTCGGGTTCGAACCGAGGACTCCGAGCTCCGTGTCGAAAAAGTATGCTTTTTAAATATTTTTTATTAAAATTTTATTATTTAATTTTTTTTTATAATTTTTAAAAAAAAATTTCATTAAAATCGGATAATAAATAAAAAAGTTAAAGATGGCAGCCGTAACGGAAATTGCAACGGTGACGTCATAATCCAAGATGGCGGTCATGGTATCCTTATTCCTAGAAATGGCTTAACTGAGGCTTGAGTTAAGGATGCTTAAGCCAGTTTTAGGAATTTTCAGCCGCTGGGATTTTTAAGGACTAAAAACGGGAATTTTTCCCTCGAAACGGGAAATTTTTCCCTCGAAAAAATAAATTTTTAATTTGTGGAATTTTTTGAGATTTTTTGGCGGAACTTTTTTCCACAGAAATGGAAATTTTGGCGAATTTTGAGGAATTTTGGGCAAATTTTGCCCAATTTTGGCGGATTTTGGCGATTTTTAAGGATCAAATTCAAGGCCAAGGTCAAAGGTCAAGGTCACAACCATCCAAGATGGTCGCCGTGACGTCACAATCCAATATGGCGGAGCCGGCACCAGGCACCACCGCCTGAGGCCTGTTTCCGGAGCCCCATTCGTATACTACTCAGCAGAAAAAAGTAGTAATTTTGTTGTTTGATTACAATAATATTAATAAGATTTAATTTCGCTAGAAATATGTAATGGCTATATAATGAAAACATCAACTGTTGAGTAAAATGACACACACGTGTAAAACAACACAGTGTATTTTTACCAGAGCTCAGAAGTTTTATTTCTATCCTTGTTTCCCTTCGTCTTCTCCTTATTTGCCGCTTTATGTTTTTTCAGATTTTTTGTTTCTTTCGCTTCTCTTTCATCGTTTGCAGCTTCAATTCTATTTTTATATGGACTTGAGGTTATTTAATTTCCATTTAAAGAAAACTAAATGCGTGGAAATTCTGAAATAGTAATTGAACGGCATTTAATACTGCAATGAATGTATATTTAATATATTTACTATTAATTTTGAGGTAAGTAGTTCTGCATGGTAACAGCAGACAGATGTCTCACTGCGCTTGTAGCGTTGAAGGTAGGAGACGGATGTTTGTACGAGAACTGGCGATACCGCTGCCGTGGCATTGAAGAGGAAGTATGTGGTTGATAACAGCTCACTGTAGAACTGCCATCCTACGAAGTGGAGACTGAACATCAAAAACTGGTGTTTTTGTTTAAAGACATTGATGGGAAGAAAAAAACGCCTGTGATCAAACACATTTCCAATGCAAAATTTAAGTTCTTTATAAGAATTCATTTGCACTGGCGTGTCCATAATGTTTGTTTGGAGGAGCCAAACTAAGCTTTGCTTGAATACATATACGTGCATTTCCAAAAATACTTTTTTAACATCTACACGAGCACATACATCATGCATACACAATCTAATCTCCGTGTGATGCTCATCAGTATGTACTTTCTTTTAAGACTTAAATTTGCATCAATAAAAATCTTCATTCGAAAATGTGTGATATTACGGACTGAATCGGAGAGCTTACAATACACCAGTTTTAAATGTTACACTTATAAGAAATCCGCTTAAAATAATATGTACTTATTACGCACGCTTTACAGCATCATTACTGCTTAAATATTCAATATACTACGCCACTATGACAAACTCATCATTGTAAATGAAACATCTTCACCGGTTCCCCCGGGAAAGGTGCTGTATCGCTGGAAGTACCCACCGCATGGTTGGCAGTAGCGGTACTGGCTTGCAGTACTCCAAATTGAGGTTATGTCGTACAAACCTTTGTGCAGTCAGTGGCCATGACGTCACACTGGCCTGGCTGTTGGGGGCCAGCTATCGCGGTTAAACTGTTCTGAATCACGAGAAATATCATTTCCAGTTCATTTAAGGTTTTACTTATTTTTGACACGAATTTCCGACAGGAATATGGATTCGACACAGCTTAAAACTGGTAAACTATGAAAACTACGAGTTGAAGTAAATACGTCTTAATAGAGCAGACTTTCCTCGTACGACTCACCCGGTGAACATGTGCAGTGATGACGTGTGTGCGTTGGCGTGGAACCCCAATAACTTCCTCTCTGCGGCTGTGTGCACACAACTACCTTTCTATTGTTAATGCTTGGAGCGTGCGCTACGACTTACCGGCTCATGAATCTTTGTGCACACGAACAACGAGCGTTACTCAGTGTCTTTAGATATCAGCAGAGTTATAGAATACATATTTTTGAAGTAGAATTTTATTTTTTTAAAACAGGAAAAATTGCCATTCAAAAAGTTCCGTCATTTAAACTGTCAGGTACTGGAAAAAAAAAACCAGTTAAAAGAAGTGTTAATCACCTTACTTTTAAAGAAAGCGGTATACGTATGTGCGCATGTATGTGTGTATTCCTGTGAAAAGTAGAACTTAACTGGCGCTTTAACAATGTTTCATAATATGTAGAATTTTAACAATATATTAAAAAAAATAGTTTTTAAAATTCTTTTAAAATCAACGTTTTTTACTTTGGTACTAAACACTGCCATACTTACTATATAACCAAAAAAAAAAAAAAAAGAATGTAATAATGTATAAATAATTTTGAATCACAACAAATGGTGGAATTTATTTTGCAAAAATAATTTTTATGAACAATATTTTAACACAAAAAAAATGAGTCTTTCAGTTCTCGCCAGAGATGTGTAACCGGTAGCGAGCAAATTCATGTGTTCTCTTGTTGCAAATAAACTTACTATACGAAACTCGGACACCAAATTTAACGAAGAATTCTTTGAAATAATACCTAACGTGAATAATATACGAAAAACGGTTCCCCCCCCCCCCTTTTAAAACCGAACTATTGTTCTGTTTAACAAGATGGTACATCCAGTCTGGGTTTATCACAATTTAATTGTACCCAACCAGCTATAAATCTCTTAGATCTGTGTCTTTCTAATCTTCCTCATTGTTTGGTATCACATTCTGCTGATATCCTTATCAAAGAAGATATATTCCATCCCGCTTTAAATATTAACATCATGTTAGAAACATGTCATAATAATATTAATCCCTCTTCTGTGTTCAGAAATTACAAAAAAGGGAATTATCTTGGTCTTTACAACTCTATTAATGACTGTGACTGGTCATACTTTTATAGTTCTACTGATGTTAATGATCTCGTGGATCAACTAACAACTTGTATTTCTGAAAAAATTGATACTTATATACCTCTTTCTATTAAAAAAAAATCTAAATATCCCCTTTGGTTTTCCAACGAATTAATAAGTGCTCTTAAATCTAAAAAACATTTCCACAAGTTGTACAAAAGAAATAATAATCTATTCTACTATGCAAAGTTCTCTCATTTTAGAAAATCTGTGAAATCTCTAATTAAACGCGACAAAATCCACTGGACTCAATCGACAAACAACAATATCAAGAAGAACCCTAAAAGTTTCTGGAGATATGTTAAAATAATGAAAGATGGTTATTATGAACAACTTTCTCTTAAAGTAAATGGGGATATATCAAATGATCCGAATGTGGTAACGAATGTGTTTGCTCAGTATTTCTCTAGTGTATATGTAACCCCAAATACTTCTCCCCCAATAACTACATCGGTCATGTCTGTTGAGACTGTAGCTGTGCCTAAAATTTCTGAAAGTCTAATACTTTGGGCAATTAAGGACTTAAAATCAACTAAATCCACTGGTCCTGATGGCATTCCCAATTTTATTCTTAAAGGCTGTGCCCATCTTTTAGTACCCCTACTTTATCACATTTTTAACACCAGTCTGAAAACGAATATATTTCCCAATAATTGGAAAATAGCAAAAATGATTCCTATTCATAAAAATGGTTCAAAATTAGACGTTTCAAACTACAGGCCAATATCATTACTTAACGGGTTCTCCAAAATTTTTGAAAAAATTATAGCTAAATTTTTAAATTTTCAACTTAGTAATACTCTCACCAATAATCAACATGGTTTCAGGTCTGGTATGTCTACTACCACTAATCTTCTTACCTTTCTTAATCCTGTATATAATATAGTTACAAATAGGGGTCAGGCCGATGCCTGTTACTTCGACTTGGCCAAAGCCTTTGATACTGTAAACCATTCCTTACTTCTTATTAAATTATCCCATTTTGGTCTCTGTGGAAACTATATCAATTGGTTCTCAAGCTACCTATCCAACAGAAGTTTTTTTGTATCGATCAACAATCATAGATCTTCTCAGTATAATGCGTGTTCTGGTGTTCCCCAGGGAGGTACTCTTTCACCTCTTCTCTTTAATATATTTATTAATGACATTACACAAGTACTTTGCTACTCTACTGGAATTCTTTTTGCTGATGACCTAAAAATTTATAAAATTATTTATTCCTTAGAGGATTGTGAATTATTACAAGAAGATATTATTAAAGTTAATAATTGGTGTCTAAGAAACTTGGTCAAACTCAACAAAGATAAAACCAAGGTTATATCGTTCACTAGGAAATACCATCCGATTAAATATTCATACAAATTAGCGAATTCTATCATCTCTCAAGCCCACTACACAAAGGATCTCGGTATCATCCTTGATTCAAAACTATATTTCCATAAACATGTAGATTACTTATATTCCTATGCACGAAGAACTCTAGCGCTTATAAAATTTATTACTTCTTATGCAACCAACTCAGACTCACTTATCTCTCTTTACATGGCACTTATAAGATCAAAATTAGAATATGGCTCTGTTATCTGGAATGGTATCAACTTAACAGATACTGAAAAAATCGAAAGTATTCAAAATAAAGTTATAGATTTAATTATTACAAGGAATCTCCCACGCCCCATTTGGACACCTCTGGTAGACCGTAGGGCCTATCTTGATGCTCTTTTTGTTCATAACTGTTACATTCATAAATTCAGATGCCCTTATCTTCTTGAAAATACTGCCTTAAGAATTCCTCAATTCAATTCCCGCTTACGCTCTACTCTGTGTACTCTTATTACTAATAATGATATTATTTATAGACTTATAACAAATTACAATAATATATATTTGAATTCCAACAGTGTTTAATTATATATATTCTGATTTATGTCTGTCATAGCTATATTATTTTTCCTTCAATATCTCTTAACATTTAATAATTTGATTTTACCTGTATTAATTATGTTTGTATTTGTTTTTTATTTTTGTTAATGACCTAGTTGTTATTGTTCTTATTTCTATATCTTTGTTTGTCTTGTTTATGTATTTGTGTTTCTGTGTTGTTATAAGCTTTTTTTTTTTTGTTTTATGTATTTTGTATTTTAGTTTTTTTTTTTTTTTTTTCGTGCCCACCATAAAAGTGTTTCAGCTGTCGGTGGGCATGTCACAAATACAAATACAAATACAAATACAAAATATATTCCCCAGGGCTAGCCGAACAACGGGAGTACTCTTCCTAATGCTGAACCTGAGACATTTTCCCTTAGACCGGAATTATCACCGCCTGCGTTTTTTTTTACGTTGTACGCGTTTTTACGTTAGGAGCGATGAGGGTGTAAACATTTCATCGTGAAAATTCTTTTATTCAACTTTGCGTCAAATTCATGTAGCTTTACAATGACTTGTGTGTCTACAGTATGACGAACATGGCACTATCTCAATGTTCAATATTAACTAAGAACTGTCAGCATTTTAATGTATTTTTTAAGTTGTCTATACTTATTATTATGACTATAAAACTTAACATAAAACATTAAAGGATAGGTGTTCTATTATAAAGTTTACTTTGGCACACCAGTATGCTTAGTATATCCTCCGATGTTCGGGAAATGTGGCGTATACTCGGATTTGCTATCTTTTTGAGAGTAAAATAATTATATTGTATATAATTAATACATTTACTTCTTTGGTACCAATTTTCAGAAGATTAATTAACATGAAATCAAAAGGAATGAACCTAAAATTTTAAAACGACATTATAATATCAATTGTGGAATTTATTTATAAATATTCACTTTATACAAATCACTTCCGGGAATGAACTCGTATCGAAAACAGTGTATTAACCCGAAACTACGTAGGTTGCTCACAGACAATAACTCAACTAACGTCCGGAACACAAATGGTGCCAATCAAGTGGGCATGCGGGAAGGTTAGTTGGGGAGGGGGGGGGGGGGAATTAGTATATTCCCCTCCCAGAATCAACGAAGTGCTGAAAAATTCATAATTCTCGCGACAAAGAGGAAGGCATCAGAAAGCAATCAGCGGGAAATGGTCCTATCGCTCCGCCACAGTGATTGCAGTTCCGCGCGCCCGAGGTGACAGTTTATTATGCATTTGTAATACCACACTTTTAAAAACATAGGACATAAAATATTTTAAAAAAAATCATGTTCTTTAAGTCGCAATGAAAATTAAAAAAATATGTAAGCATTTATTATGTAAATATACAAATTGATGCAATAATGCTTGTCCAGGTAGAATATTCATAAATTATCATCGTCACGTAAGGGTGTTTATTTCTCTCACACTTAATTAAGAACCATCTTATTCCTTAAGTGAAAAAAAAAATTGATATGTCTTTTGTTTGTTTAAAATGAAATAATAATTTAAAACACACTTATCTTTGTTTTCATTACTTATTTTGTTCTTACGTTTCGGAGGTATTAAACTTTCGTTGTTGACACATTTACGTTTATTTTACTTAAATTAATGGATTTTGTACATCACAGTTTTAATTTTAGTTAGATTTGTAACAAAAAACCCGGCTATCCTGTGATATATTTAAGCTGCAAAATTTTACTTAAAACAAATGAAAAACAAAATATTTTTTTATTATGTTCTAAATAAGTGGATTCTAACTTTTTTTTTTTAGAAAGATACTTATTACATTAACGCATTCCGATATGAACTTAAAAATCATGTTGACATACTTTTCCATTTTATGTTAAAAATGTTCGTAAAAACATTTTAAGTCAATATTTATAGTCCCTATTTGTAACATACATTGAGCTAAGATGAAGGGGAAAATATTTCCATAAATATTCCAACAATGCTGTCTGGTTTTATAATAATTTAAAAACTAATTTAACATTTTTTTAAGAACTTACTTGTTTAAAACATTCAAAATTATTTAATACATAAGGTGCCAATAACACAAGCCTTATGAAAATATAAGTTTTAATTCGCATTAGAAATATTGTATCTGCCTGCAAAGTCTGCAATGTATGTTACAAATAGGGACTATAAATATTAAGTTTTAGTTTTCTAATAAATTATATTTTCAGATATGTGGCTATATATATATACATGTATGTATGATACATGCATTAACCTGATACAAGAAATATCATGCCACATAAAAAGGTTAATATTAACATTAGCATAGTAATGTTCATTTTAATATAATGTGTCTCTAAAATTCGCTAGGGGTTTTGAAAATGTATCATGAGAGAATTAATTGAGTAAGGTATATTGTGTTTGAATTGATTTAAAACTTTACTTTTTTTTTGTACCAACAAATGGCATAAGTTGCTGTCTTTAATAGTATCAGTGATTTTTTTTGTGAAATTGTGACAAGTTAAGAGCGTGCGCTTTGTGTGGCGAGGGTGTTTGAAACATATTCCGTCAAACAGAATCAAAGAAATCACCTCTTAACAGTTTAATAAGCAACCTCCTAGTGACAGCGGTCAAGAGTGTGGCAACGGTGTTTTCTGAAAAGCGGTAGCGTCTACAATCGTAAAAGAAGCGGTCGGCCGTATGTTAGTGATGAATGTGTCGAACGAACCCGTGGGACTCTACAATAAGCCCTACAAGAGCTGGCATTTCCTCGTGCTATGGTGCACAGAGAGCTTATATCGCTATTAAAAGTTATAATGAATAAATACAAGTAAAATGAAAGATGTAAAAAAGATTACATTTTAAGGAAAATAAATAAAACTTACTAAAGATAACATCATTGGTATTAAAAATATTAATAATTTTGCCCTAGTAAAAAATAAAAGAAGAAGGCCAACTCCTATTAGCTCGTGTGCTGTGAAAGGGAATGCAGTGACTTGATGCAGCTGAGGACGGTACCTGGTGGCGCGGCTGGCTTGTAGCTTGCAGCTTGTAGCTTGCAGCTTGCAGCTTGTAGCTGCAGGACCTGGCTGCTGTCACCGCAGGGCTGTTGGCGCGGACTGCAGGGAGGAAGTGCCCTGCGAGAAGTGTGGTTGCAGGCAAACCGCCCGCCTGGTGGTGGGGGGAGATGTTTGCAAGCGATAACGTCTACACTCGTCGGAAACGTTCGTTAATGTTCGTCTCACTTTGGTTCGCCCGCTAGTTTCCGTGATTAAACTAAAGTGGTTTTGTGAATTTAACTTAAATAGTTTTATAATGTTCAATTCTTTTATTAAACTTATAGATAGATGGTAGTAAATGAGAGCAGTGAAGCTCTGCCTCGCGCGGAACTGGGCGACCCTACAGCGGGGAGCTGGAACTGGACGACCCTACAGCGGGGAGCTGGAACTGGACGACCCTACAGCGGGGAGCTGGAACTGGACGACCCTACAGCGGGGAGCTGGAACTGGACGACCCTACAGCGGGGAGCTGGAACTGGGCGACCCTACAGCGGGGAGCTGGAACTGGGCGACCCTACAGCGGGGAGCTGGAACTGGACGACCCTACAGCGGGGAGCTGGAACTGGACGACCCTACAGCGGGGAGCTGGAACTGGACGACCCTACAGCGGGGAGCTGGAACTGGGCGACCCTACAGCGGGGAGCTGGAACTGGACGACCCTACAGCGGGGAGCTGGAACTTTGCGACCCTACAGCGGGGAGCTGGAACTGGACGACCCTACAGCCGGGAGCTGGAACTGGACGACCCTACAGCGGGGAGCTGGAACTGGGCGACCCTACAGCGGGGAGCTGGAACTGGGCGACCCTACAGCGGGGAGCTGGAACTGGGCGACCCTACAGCGGGGAGCTGGAACTGGACGACCCTACAGCGGGGAGCTGGAACTGGGCGACCCTACAGCGGCGAGCTGGAACTGGGCGACCCTACAGCGGGGAGCTGGAACTGGGCGACCCTACAGCGGGGAGCTGGAACTGGGCGACCCTACAGCGGGGAGCTGGAACTGGGCGACCCTACAGCGGGGAGCTGGAACTGGGCGACCCTACAGCGGGGAGCTGGAACTGGGCGACCCTACAGCGGGGAGCTGGAACTGGGCGACCCTACAGCGGGGAGCTGGAACTGGGCGACCCTACAGCGGGGAGCTGGAACTGGGCGACCCTACAGCGGGGAGCTGGAACTGGGCGACCCTACAGCGGGGAGCTGGAACTGGACGACCCTACAGCGGGGAGCTGGAACTGGACGACCCTACAGCGGGGAGCTGGAACTGGACGACCCTACAGCGGGGAGCTGGAACTGGACGACCCTACAGCGGGGAGCTGGAACTGGACGACCCTACAGCGGGGAGCTGGAACTGGACGACCCTACAGCGGGGAGCTGGAACTGGACGACCCTACAGCGGGGAGCTGGAACTGGACGACCCTACAGCGGGGAGCTGGAACTGGACCACCCTACAGCGGGGAGCTGGAACTGGACGACCCTACAGCGGGGAGCTGGAACTGGACGACCCTACAGCGGGGAGCTGGAACTGGACCACCCTACAGCGGGGAGCTGGAACTGGACGACCCTACAGCGGGGAGCTGGAACTGGACCACCCTACAGCGGGGAGCTGGATCTGGGCGACCCTACAGCGGGGAGCTGGAACTGGACCACCCTACAGCGGGGAGCTGGAACTGGACGACCCTACAGCGGGGAGCTGGAACTGGACGACCCTACAGCGGGGAGCTGGAACTGGACGACCCTACAGCGGGGAGCTGGAACTGGACGACCCTACAGCGGGGAGCTGGAACTGGACGACCCTACAGCGGGGAGCTGGAACTGGACGACCCTACAGCGGGGAGCTGGAACTGGACGACCCTACAGCGGGGAGCTGGAACTGGACGACCCTACAGCGGGGAGCTGGAACTGGACGACCCTACAGCGGGGAGCTGGAACTGGACGACGCTACAGCGGGGAGCTGGAACTGGGCGACCCTACAGCGGGGAGCTGGAACTGGGCGACCCTACAGCGGGGAGCTGGAACTGGACGACCCTACAGCGGGGAGCTGGAACTGGGCGACCCTACAGCGGGGAGCTGGAACTGGACGACCCTACAGCGGGGAGCTGGAACTGGGCGACCCTACAGCGGGGAGCTGGAACTGGGCGACCCTACAGCGGGGAGCTGGAACTGGACGACCCTACAGCGGGGAGCTGGAACTGGGCGACCCTACAGCGGGGAGCTGGAACTGGACGACCCTACAGCGGGGAGCTGGAACTGGGCGACCCTACAGCGGGGAGCTGGAACTGGGCGACCCTACAGCGGGGAGCTGGAACTGGGCGACCCTACAGCGGGGAGCTGGAACTGGGCGACCCTACAGCGGGGAGCTGGAACTGGACGACCCTACAGCGGGGAGCTGGAACTGGACGACCCTACAGCGGGGAGCTGGAACTGGACGACCCTACAGCGGGGAGCTGGAACTGGGCGACCCTACAGCGGGGAGCTGGAACTGGACGACCCTACAGCGGGGAGCTGGAACTGGACGACCCTACAGCGGGGAGCTGGAACTGGGCGACCCTACAGCGGGGAGCTGGAACTGGGCGACCCTACAGCGGGGAGCTGGAACTGGGCGACCCTACAGCGGGGAGCTGGAACTGGGCGACCCTACTGCGGGGAGCTGGAACTGGGCGACCCTACAGCGGGGAGCTGGAACTGGACGACCCTACAGCGGGGAGCTGGAACTGGACGACCCTACAGCGGGGAGCTGGAACTGGGCGACCCTACAGCGGGGAGCTGGAACTGGACGACCCTACAGCGGGGAGCTGGAACTGGACGACCCTACAGCGGGGAGCTGGAACTGGCCGACCCTACAGCGGGGAGCTGGAACTGGGCGACCCTACAGCGGGGAGCTGGAACTGGGCGACCCTACAGCGGGGAGCTGGAACTGGACGACCCTACAGCGGGGAGCTGGAACTGGACGGCCCTACAGCGGGGAGCTGGAACTGGACGGCCCTACAGCGGGGAGCTGGAACTGGACGACCCTACAGCGGGGAGCTGGAACTGGACGACCCTACAGCGGGGAGCTGGAACTGGACGACCCTACAGCGGGGAGCTGGAACTGGGCGACCCTACAGCGGGGAGCTGGAACTGGGCGACCCTACAGCGGGGAGCTGGAACTGGGCGACCCTACAGCGGGGAGCTGGAACTGGACGACCCTACAGCGGGGAGCTGGAACTGGACGACCCTACAGCGGGGAGCTGGAACTGGACGACCCTACAGCGGGGAGCTGGAACTGGACGAACCTACAGCGGGGAGCTGGAACTGGGCGACCCTACAGCGGGGAGCTGGAACTGGGCGACCCTACAGCGGGGAGCTGGAACTGGGCGACCCTACAGCGGGGAGCTGGAACTGGACGACCCTACAGCGGGGAGCTGGAACTGGGCGACCCTACAGCGGGGAGCTGGAACTGGGCGACCCTACAGCGGGGAGCTGGAACTGGACGACCCTACAGCGGGGAGCTGGAACTGGGCGACCCTACAGCGGGGAGCTGGAACTGGGCGACCCTACAGCGGGGAGCTGGAACTGGACGACCCTACAGCGGGGAGCTGGAACTGGACGACCCTACAGCGGGGAGCTGGAACTGGACGACCCTACAGCGGGGAGCTGGAAACAGGTCAGCAGGAGACAGGAGTCAGGTGTCTGTGCTGAGGTAGTGTTTACAGTCCAACTGCTGACGAGCCCAGGCTTCATCGCGCAGTTCCCGGGCATCGCTGCTAGGTTTTGACGTGACAACGTCTAATAAATCGATGAACGCCGGCTGCACGCACGATAAAGTGTCCCGTAACGCACATTGTCCCGTTACACTGTGTCCCGTTACGCTCATTGTACACTTGCGCCGCATCTATCTCTCTTCCACTCGATTGGAACAACCATCGATTTGACTTTTTCGAGGCAAATTAAACTTGAAACACTCCCATTCGTTTCCTACTTTTCCTATCATCGTCCTATCCTTAACAGAATAACACAGATAGGAAGAAGTTAAATAGAAAACATGTATAAAAGTTATAGTTAAAATAATCTCTTCGTTAAAGTAATAAACATATTTGAATTAATGAGTGAAAATAAAAGTAAAATTATCAATTAAATTGTAGATTTAATTTCACTACTTCTTTGTATCTATACAAAATAGTGATTATTCAATAAAAATAATTCAATTTTATTCATAAAACTATGCAATTATTTCATCAATGTTTTGCTATGACGTCACGTTGAACTATCGTCCGTAAACCGACTTTACAGACAACCAATTTTTCTTATTTCATTTTCATTTTTTACGTTTTTACTAAATAAATAGGCACAATAAAATGGTAGGTGTAAAGAAGATTTTATTAAAAACAAAATCTTTTAAGATTGATTATTCTAACACGCCAAAGAAATCAACCAAGACCCACAATGCAAGTGGTGATAGCATGCTTATTAATTCACGTAAAACAAAATGGAAAAAAATATTAACGATAACATTACCGCCATAATTATAAAAGTTAGGTTTTCATTTTGTTTTGTAAAGGCTCAAACATAGCAAAAGTTCACGCGGGAACACCGCCTCCATGCCATACCGCAGGCACACTTGGCATACGAAGCTAACACACGGACAACATTTGCCGAACTTGAATTTTGAAGTTGCAAGCCAAAAGAGAATTTAGAATAAAACTCAGAGAAGCAAAAGTTAATATCTCGAGCATCGCCACGAAATGCCAATCGCAATTCACAAACTGTACTTGCGTGTGTCATGCCCCGCGGGGTAGCAGGTCTAGTCTCAGCGATGAGAGCCCGTGACGGACGATACAGCCCGAGGAAAAGGGAGGAGAGGAAGGAATTAGAATGAAGAAGGAAGAGGGAAGAAGAAGGAAGAAGAAGGAAGAAAGAACAAGGCCCCAACCGAGGGAACGCAAGCACACATACTTCGCGGAGGTGCAAGTGCGCCTGTGCTATGGAACAAAAGATGAAGTTAAAAAAGAAAAACAAACCTAAAAGGGGGCGAGCTGCACTGACGACAAAACAAAAGGGAAACACAAGAACGGAAGTCTTCAAAACATGCGGCGATTACTTCTCATTTAATGAGGTATCCAATGTTAAAAATGAAGAAAAATGGTAAATGTAAATTTATGCCATCGTTTTCACTTACGGTATCATTTATTATGATTGGAAATTACTAGAATAATTAAATAATTTAACTTAAAACCGATACCATTTTTTTATATTTGGGTACAATAGCTTCTTTATTTGAAATGTAAATGAAATTTATCATATGTCTTAGGTAAAATATTAGTTATTAGTATTTATTCTTACTATTAACTAAACAACATATTTACCTTTCTTATTTTTTGTCGGAGATGCCTATGTGGAAATTCATAACCATACATTTATAAAACTGAAGAGCCTACGCTACGTCGTTGCCTCGCCGCAGCTGGGAGGCCAGGCTCCTAGTGGTCGGCGCCATTGTACCCTGTACCCTGTACCCTGTACCCTGTACCCTGTACCCTGTACCCTGTACCCTGTACCCTGTGAACTTCAATAGACAAAGCAAGGAGTAATCACAACTTAAAAAATATGTTAAAAATATGGCATTATTTTAATTCAAATCGCATTTTAACTTTAACTTCAATTAGACTTATATTGTGCAGTGAAATATGTGCGTACCCCAACCAAAATAAATTCTTTTCAATTTGGTTCTAATTCGATTACTAGGAAAAAAAGGTTTTACATTCTTTCTATAGATGATTATTGTAGTGTACAGATTGTACTTTAAGCAAAGAAACATGTTATTATTTTTTATTTGTATATAATTGCTGTAATCACTTTTAATATAAAGCACATTCTATTGGTTTATTTATTTCATACTACATAGTTTTGATTTGTTACTTATGGTAAAAACAAATACTGTGAGCAAAATAATATTAAACAAAAAATGAACTCTATAATAGAACATGTCTGAGTTTGTTAGTAAAAAATATTCCACATTATATTCACGAATTAAAATAATTATTTATAGGAACTGCACACCTAGTAAATCGAAAACCGATTTGGTTTTATTTTATAAAGTATTTAAGAATGATGGGCATTATTGTTGTTCTTTTAATTAATTTTAATCCTTTGCCTCGAAAATAATAACAATTGCTTAAACTATTGTAATAAGTAAGTAATTAATCAAAAATTCAAAAAAAAACTTGGTAGCATTTTGAACATTAAGCATTAAATGAGCACAATTATTGTAGTGAATCTAGATTAAGTGACTAATTACTAGTACATGTTATTTTATAGTTGTATCAGAACAAACCTATGTAAAAATAAATAAGACCCCAATTCCATTGTTGGCCTATACTCATTATTTAAAACATCTCGAAATGAAAATAAACTTCAACCAAAGAAAGACCAGTGTGAAGCAGCCAAACAAAATTTCACAAATAAAAGGGAGGAAGATATTACATAATCACTCTACACTAATACTGCTCACTAAAGTTACAAGGAAAATTGCCACAGATATCGTCGACCACTCTGCTAATAACTTTTAACTAAACAACCAGGTGCAGCAGCTGACCCACGCATGCGCAGAGTGATGGCTAGACCTGCAGAAATAGGAGGACACACAAAGAAGAAACACAATCCGAGTAGTGAGAAAACAAGGAGGAAGGTAATGGGTCGTGATGGTGGCAGCGAAAGTAGAAGCACCATGTCGAACCACATATCAGATACATTTGTAGAATGAAATAAGAAAACAACAATAAATGCAAATCAAAACTCTTTTATTAGATAAGTTAATGTCTTTTTTTCGTCAAAAATTTTTTTAGACAACTGTACACTTAACGCAAAGAAACTCTTTTAAAATGTATATATCTGTATTTACTTTGAACATTATTTTTAAAAACATATACACACGTTTTAAATTGGTGTTTTGCCCTACAGTTATAACAACAAATACTTTCAGAATTTTCTTAAGAAAAGAAAATTTAATTACACTAAAGTTGACAGTAAAATGACTAACTGGAATATTAATAAAATGCTATTTAATTCAAATAATGGTCACACTTATTGTCTCTAGTTAAGATAACATAAATCATTGTAACATACGTTAATATAAAACATGAAACATTAGTCTTAATACATATAAAAAACCCAATTTAAAAATAAAGCAACATTCATAGCTCTAATAGAATTACAAGTCTGTTTCTTGTGTCAGTTAGTCTAAAGAACTAATGCAGTGGATCACACTGGTACTTGATCTGTAAACACTGGTCCACAGCAGTGGCCGTGCTGCTAGTCCAGCAGCACCCTGCACTTGGAGCCCCGCACCAGGTCGGCCACGGGCGCCGTCAGCACGCGGAAGTTGACCTCCGCGGGGTCGAAGGAGCCGGTCATGAGCCTCTGGAAGCGGCAGGATAGCGCCCACAGCACCTCCCGCCCAGACCTGTCCCGCACTATCTTCATGCCGCTCACGAACTGCAGCGCCTCGTCATCCCTCACGAGCTGCACCAGGTTGGAGCTGGTGTACGGCAGACGGGAGTTCCAGCAGTTCAGGGAGGTGTTGGCCAGCGGGCTGAAGAACAGCACTCCCCGCCTGCTCATGGCCGTGGCGGCAGTCTGCGAGGAGCGCTCGCCCGGAGACTGCGTGAACAGCCCCGCCGCAGCGCTGGTGTTGGCGGCGAACAGCGACTGGTTCCTGAGCAGCGAGGTGCGCACCCAGACCTCGCGGTAGCTGGCCAGGCTGTGGAAGTAGAGGGTGCGGTCGCCGCGCAAGACGGGGCCCAGGGCCAGGCCGAACAAGCCGTCCTGGAGCGTGAACGACTCGCCGGCGACGGTGAAGTGCGTGGCGGGCGGCGACGGCTGGAAGAAGCTGCTGCTGACGCGCCAGGAGCGACTCTGGGAGACGTCGTACACGACCAGGCCGTGCTGCGTCACGTCGGCGAGGTAGGCGACGGCACCGCGGCCCCGCTCCTCCACGGCGAGGTTGACCAGCAGCGAGTCGCTCCTGAGGTCCTCCCGGGGGACCTGGTAGCGGTGCAGCAGCCTGCTGGTGCGCAGGTCGAACACCAGCACCTGCGGCCGGCAGACCTGCCTCTGGCTCGCTAGCACGTCCACCGCGCCGCTGTCCGCCAGCCACAGTCGCCCCCTCGAGTCCACCTGCACACCCGGGAGCACTCGTCCACGTGGCAGCTGGCGAACACTGTGGGAGCAACTCAGAGACCACCTTCCACATGCAGCCAGTCCGGGTCTTACCCACTGAAAATATAACCTGAATGGCTCTTGTTCAGAATTTACAGTCATTGAAATATACATGAATTTCAATGTCTCACAGACTGTTTATGCCTTAAGAAACAATTCATAAATCATGACTGTATGTAAAATATATTATTTTATGTCACTCCGAAGGTAAACTGCATACAGTAACTTGGGCAGCCAGCAAGAATCGAATGACAGAATTTTCTGGTCCACCGTAGTCTTTACTTATGTTGTTTAGTAAACTGAAGAAAACAAGGATACACTGGCATTCCAGTCCCATTTCAATCTGTGACATTAATGTCTGTAAAAAAAGGATTGTCTTCCTAATACATCAGTCACAGAATGTGTTTCTACTTATGGAATCCAAAATAACTGGGTAACTCAGAAAAAATAATCCCACATGACCATAAGTTACAGATTCCCTCCGTCTTTGAACCAATTTGGTCGCTGTGCTGCCAACTAGTATTTTTGGCACAATTATAAATTTGATTTTTTTAAAAATTCTGTGTCCAGTCATTTTATTTTTTTCTGGAAGAACTTAAACTTTTTCTGTTTACTGTCCACTCCCGTTTAATCTTTGTCAGACCTGTCTCCCTAATCGTTCCCAGCATAAATATAATTTGCCAACCTTGCAACCCAGCAAGGGCTATCGTATTATCCCCGCTTTGGCGCACGTATGTCGCCTGTAATTCTTCTCCGAGCCGTGACAAGAACTACTATGCCCTGCAAGCTGACAGAGGAGGCTGTTTCTAAGACCTCGCCTGATGTAAGTACTCTATGGCATGATCTCGAGTCATTTTCACCAACGTTCAGACATGCCTCCGGGCTCAGTAGAGCCTCGTTCCCACTGTCTTCGCAGTTCACACCCCCCTCTCCAGTCTTTCGTGGGAACACTGCCCAGAGTACAGACCGGTCAATAACCCCTGCCTGTTTCGAGGCCACGGCTCCAGTCTCAGAAAGTACTGCCTATGCACTCTAGCGGCAGAGTTGCGAATTATTTCCCCTGGGTGTTTTATCGCCCGCTAAACGTCTGCCCCCTGGCATCTCCCGCAACAAACAGTACCCCGTAGTTCATTTCCAAGCCACCAGAGCACTGCACTAGTCCCCTCCATAATGCCAATGCTTTAGCAGTCGCCTCGTGTGAGTCGATCTCTCCTTGTGTTGGACCCCCCTCAGTAGGTCGCGCTGACATCGGCCAGTACCATCAACTTATAGATATCGAAGTCAGTATTTCTCGACAGGCCCCTCGGTAATCTTCGGGACCTTTTGTACCGGAAGCGAAAGCCTCCCCCTTTTCTTTTGATTGATGTCGTATTTTAATTAAGAGTCGCTGTCGTACCAAACTGACTTCGCACCGCGACTCCAGGCTGACCACACCGCATCGTCAACATCATGACTTCACTCCAGCTGTTGTTTAAAGATGTAATCAGCTAAGCAAGGGATGTGATCCCTACAACTCTAGTAATTAGCAATTAGTCAGTCTGTGTACCCCGTAGAAGTAGTCATGCTTCGTTAATCATACTTTATTATATTTTCTATTCTTTTGAATCATGAAGACGTCCGCGACAACTGCATGTTCACGAGCTCCGCACCCTGGCTGACGCTAGAAGCCATCTCCCTGTATGGTGAGTTTTTGACATCCTTTATTCCCCGAACATCATCGTGGTTAGAAGGCATTTTCTGCCTATTTTGCTAACTGTTTGTGAACCAGTTCTGAACATGTTTGTTTCGGATATGTTCACAGACAGGGTCCAAGGGTCAGATGCGGACCTAAGAACACTGCCTTCGAGTCCTTCCTCCAGCAAGCAGGACGACTTAAGGCGCCCTGACGGCTCGTTAGCAGCTCAACTTCGGCCAGCAATCGTCAAAACTCCAGTCCTTCAGTTTTTTTATATCACATATATCCCAATTGATGAAGACTGAGTACTGCCAGCCACACCCTGGAGCGTGCAGAGAGACAGAGGCTGACCTGGGTCCTGAAGACGGACGTGAGGGCGTTGCAGTCGCCCTGGCTGTTCCACGCCCAGTTGGGGTATGGCTCCAGCAGAGGACTGGCGGAGGCATTGGCCCTGGACAGCAGCGAGAGTGTGGCTGGAGTTCCAGGTCTCAGACGAGGCGTGGTCACGATCACCTTCTCTCTGGACCCTGCAACACAAACAACAGCACTGCAGGAGGAGACATCGGAGACTTCCGCTGTTGAAGTTTCACCAGTGTTGTCTGCGACTCGGACACTTCAATGAACGATGGACTCTCATTGGAATGTTCAACGCGCCAGAGCTGTTACTGTGTTGTTTCTTTCACCACAACTTCGTGTGCTCGCATTCATGAAAGAAGCACATGTCCATAAAATGAACAAGAACACTTTTTCGGTGTGACAAGTGTAATAAGCATTTTGGAATCCATGCTGCAGTAGGTCTCTGACATTGCCTCGGAGGACATATAAGTGTGACAAGTGCGATAAAGTATTTTCACATTACGACAATCCGGGTATTTAGCCTACAAGATGTGCACAGTAATACAAATAAGTGCTAGACGATTCAGGCATCGACATTTATTGCTTTGCTCGAGTAGATCGTAAACAAAAGAGCAGTATAATGGTTTGGAGAATAAGTACGACTTAGTGTTCTGGACTATCCACCACCATTACATTAGATAAAATGTTTTGAGAAATATAATCCTGAAGTGTCAGTTAATGCGTATGCGCTAAATGAGGATACTAAGGTGTGCCCGATTTGTGTAACTAAACAAGAAATGAATGATCATTTCGAGCTGTTGCTTGGGACAAATGAAAACAATGCTGCACACTACTGTTACATCAAAAACTTTTCCCGAATTGTGAGACCTCAGGTTAAAAAACATCAGCGCAATATTGATGTGTGTAAGTATATCGTTGATCAACCCCGTAAAACGGGTCCTACAGCTATACAGTGTTTTGAACTGCACAACATGAAATGTTAAACATAATTTGTTAAATAATTATAGTATTAATTCAATTATTTTTTCTTGTTGTAGACTTTACATAATACATATTTGTTTAAAAAATGTGTGTTTTATATCTTGAACCTAGCCATTTTTTTTATTAAATTGAGATTATATTGATTAAATTATTTTTAAATTGAAAAAACATTGAACCAAGTACAGCAATCGATTGAGTCAATCAATACATTAGTTGCTGATATGTTTGATTTTTTTTGGCATTTTTTTCGAATTTCTAGCTAAATAATTACAGTATTTTTATATGGCGACCAAGATGGCTATTAATATGGTGGATGTCAAGGTAATAAATCATACTGCACTCTAGTGGGTAAAAATAAAACTAACGTGATGGCAACATCCTCTACCTGACGAAAAAATGGCGTATCCAAGATGGTCGCCATGTAATATATGCCTTGGCATTAGTGGTGGGAGGTCAACCTGCCAGCTGCCACTACAAGAAGACGATTTTTTTTTTGTTTTCCCTCGCCAGGTTCGAATCGAAGACCTCACAATGTAAGTACGTTTTAATTATAATGTTAATAATTTATTTTTTAAATATTATTTTGGATTTTCTAGATGGCGTTCGTAATAAAAGTTGCAACAGTGACATAATTTTCAAAATGGCTGAATCATGTTTATAAATGTTAAAATTTATTCGATTACAAGATGGCGGAATGTTCTAGAAAACAAAATAAAGGAATCCAAGATGGTGTAATCCAAGATGACCACCGGGGTCGGGGTCAAGGTCAAGGATCAAGGTCAGAGGTCAAGTTAAGCTCCTTCAAAATGGCCGCGGGAACGTCACACTCCAAGATGGCGTGCGGCACCTCGGCACCTCAGCCTGAAGCCTGTGCCGGGAGCCCCGGTTGTAAACTACTAGCAGCAGTTGGTACAGAACTCGAGCCGGCGAACGGCGGGCTGCCAAACAATGCGCTCGGCCACTGCGCCACGCCACTGACTTGACAATAACTTATCAATAACATCCTGCAAACACAACTTTAACAACTTTATTTGAAGAGCTGTATCCCGCTTGGGAAGCCTTCATTCCACAGACGAGAGAGCCACACCCGATGTTCCCCGAAGTTCATGCTCGCTTTTTTTTTTTTTTTTTCCGTTCTATCTCATTGTACAAGCCGGTGTGGCATTAAATTTTGCGGTCGATTAGGATAGGTTAGCTACATTATAAATACTTTAAAACATTGTGGATGGTTGGTTATATTAGGAAAGTATAGCTACATTAAAAATACTGTAAAATCATTTTATGGTTGCTTAGCAAAAACTTTTTAATATGTACCTATCCAGGGCTAGGAAACCGTTTACATGATTTCACAGTATCTTTAATGTAGCTATCCTAACCAAATCAACCGTCCACAATGTTTTAAAGTATTTATAATGTAGCTAAGCTAACCTTTTACAATGAACCAAAAAAAAAACCGAATATGCACGATCGGTGGTTTGGCTCTCTCGTCTGTGAAGAGAAGGCTTCCCATCCCGCCTGCTGGGGCCCGCCCAGGCGACATGTGGGGGGCGCAGGGACCTGGTGCGTGCAGGCCTGACTGCGGGGCTCCGGCCTGAGACGCACCCAGGTGCCCCCCATAGCGACACTACTCGGCCGTCCACGAGAACACTACTGCAAGCTCAACTGCCGCAGGGGTTTTACAATGAATGCTACTCCCACCATAACAGACAGTTAAACTGCATTGGTGAAACTCGTATTAAAACTTTTAAACGACTTGATGTTAGCTTTTGGACATACGCCATTGCTAAGCACTTTTCCTGTAGAAGAAAACTAAAAAATACCCAAAAGACAAAAAACACAAACTAAGCAAAAAATTGCTGTTGTGAACAGGATATAAACACCACATATTTGTCTTTTGGGTATTTTTTTAGTTTTCTTCTACAGAAAAAGTGCTTAGCAATGGCGTATGTCCAAAAGCTTACATCAAGTCATGCACTCCCATTGCACAAATCTTTCAAAGATAAAACTTTTAAAGTTTACTGTCTTAAAACTTTCTAAAATATCAACTAGGAAGCCAACTATTGTGTGGTTTTTATTACGTAAAGTTGTAGTATTTTCGGAATAATTTGGAGAATGACTTTTAAGAATGATTATAAATAATAGTCTTATCTAATGTAAGGTAGTAAAAAAAATACTTACTAAATTCAAAAATTTATTATTAACTCAAAATTAATTTTAATAGTGATAATATTACTGTTTAAATCACGATTTTTTAAAAAAAGATATTTCTGTATTACCACATAAAATGCACTATAGCATCTGACATAATTTTTTTTTATATTTTAATGTTTCAAGTTATTTAACACATGTAAAGAGCGCTGCTTGTTAAGTATATATGCCTACGTAATAAATAAATTACGAAGGACAGTAGGTATCATGTAGACTATACAGCACAGATGCAAACCTCTAGTCCAAACGTCCACATCTACCATGAAGGCATTGCCCGGAATGTAACGTCCAGAGTTGATCATCGACTGTTTCATGGACTCGTTGGTGAACAGGAACTCTGGCGTGGTCCACTGGTACTTCACGTGCAGCTGCTTGCTGGCCAGGCCGCAGTGTAGCAGCACCGTCGCTAGCAGCGCCGCCGCCGCTGCCATGGCAACCAGAAACACACTTCAGTCTGTAAATAGAACATTCACAAATGTTTAATGTCAAGAGGAGAGCCCTACTCGCAGATTACAACAGTTAATTCTAATTGTTGTGTTCTATGTAAGATTTGTGAAAACATTTCGTAAAGGCTTTAACACCGTTGATATTATTATGAGAAATTTCATCACTTGGTCTCAAAATTTAAATTAAAATACTTTGTTAACTATCTTCTACATAAGAAGAAAAGAATATAATTAGAAATGCAGCACAGTTAGTTTCATATTTACAGGTGCTAAACATTATTATAATAAATAACCACCTATGCAACTAGAATGAAGGAAAATTGTATGAAAATGACGCGCAAGGCAAACAATAATTTGTATAACTTAACAAGAGCCAATACTTTTAAGTTTATAACGACCTGTAACTTCTACCCGACAGCCTGAAACCTCCAAGTATTTTTAAGCGGTTTCACTGCCAGTGTTACATATATTTACACTTCCTACAAACACACATAGTCCATACAAACACTCACACATACACCAGCGTAAGAATAGTGCCATTGAATATATATTCAACGGTAGCGCAGATGTAGGTAACTTTTCTATCAGATGTAGGTAACCTGGCTATCAGATGTAGGTAGCTTGGCCATCAGATGTAGGTAGCTTGGCCATCAGACGTAGGTAACTTGGCCATCAGATGTAGGTAACTCGGCCATCAGATGTAGGTAACTCGGCCATCAGATGTAGGTAACTCGGCCATCAGATGTAGGTAACGTGGCTATCAGATGTAGGCAACTCGGCCATCAGACGTAGGCAACTTGGCTATCAGATGTAGGTAACTTGGCCATCAGATGTAGGTAACTCGGCTATCAGATGTAGGTAACTTGGCCATCAGATGTAGGTAACTCGGCCATCAGATGTAGGCAACTCGGCCATCAGATGTAGGTAACTCGGCCATCAGATGTAGGTAACTTGGCCATCAGATGTAGGTAACTTGGCCATCAGACGAAGGTAACTTGGCCATCAGACGTAGGTAACTTAGCCATCAGACGTAGGCAACTCGGCCATCAGACGTAGGTAACTCGGCCATCAGATGTAGGTAACTCGGCCATCAGATGTAGGTAACTCGGCCATCAGATGTAGGTAACTCGGCCATCAGATGTAGGTAACTCGGCCATCAGATGTAGGTAACTCGGCCATCAGATGTAGGTAACTCGGCCATCAGATGTAGGTAACTCGGCCATCAGATGTAGGTAACTCGGCCATCAGATGTAGGTAACTTGGCCATCAGATGTAGGTAACTTGGCCATCAGATGTAGGTAACTCGGCCATCAGATGTAGACAACTTGGCTATCAGATGTAGGCTATTTGGCGATGTAGGCAACTTGGCTATCAGATGTAGGCAACTTGGCTATCAGATGTAGGCAACTTGGCTATCAGATGTAGGCAACTTGGCTATCAGATGTAGGCAACTTGGCTATCAGATGTAGGCAACTTGGCTATCAGATGTAGGCAACTTGGCTATCAGATGTAGGTAACTTGGCCATCAGATGTAGGTAACGTGGCTATCAGATGTAGGCAACTTGGCGATGTAGGCAACTTGGCTATCAGATGTAGGCAACTTGGCTATCAGATGTAGGCTACTTGGCTATCATATGTATGTAATTTGGCCATCAGATGTAGGTAACGTGGCTATCAGATGTAGGTAACGTGGCTATCAGATGTAGGTAACGTGGCTATCAGATGTAGGTAACGTGGCTATCAGATGTAGGTAACGTGGCTATCAGATGTAGGTAACGTGGCTATCAGATGTAGGTAACGTGGCTATCAGATGTAGGTAACGTGGCTATCAGATGTAGGTAACGTGGCTATCAGATGTAGGTAACGTGGCTATCAGATGTAGGTAACGTGGCTATCAGATGCAGGTAACGTGGCTATCAGATGTAGGTAACTCGACTGTTAGATGTAGTGGCTCGGAACAGACGAGCAGTAATGTACACTGCGAAGAACCAAGGACGGCCCCGTGCCTCGTAACTGCATACACCTTGTCGCTGACCATAGCTGTGTAGCCAGGACTGATCAAGTCCAGTGACAGAAACAATATTAGAGTGAACTCTCATGAGGAAGCGAAGAGAGACCGAAGAGTGTGGAATGTAACTTATGTAAAGTAATTGTGTAATTTTTTTTACCAAACACCGAGCCTTGACTATAGAGTTAGATCAATAGTTGTTGGCGGTAATGTTAAAGACAAGTTGTGTTGTGTTGTGTGGCGTTGTACTAGTATTTGTTTATTTTCTGTGCCCTCCACATCTGTGAGAACGAACAGCGGCTGTTGGGGAACTGTGTCCACGAATAACCTGGTGCATATATTATAACATTCTCGTGAAATAAATCGGTTAATGTCGGAGGCAACAGAGCAGTCTGCAAGAGTGCATGGATCAGTGTACGGTGAGTGTGTGTTGTGTGTAATGTACAGTAGACATTGCACATTTAATAAAGTACATTGCATTGCTTTGAAAGTGGCGTCGCTGCAGTGTTCTTCAAGATGAACAACGACAACACAACAGACTGCACGAGTGCGGTGTACGATGTACATAGTGTAGTCAGTAGTGTATGGTGCTGATACACAGCCGCATAGCTGAAGCGACTCTCATGTTGGCCGAAGACAAAACAACTTTATGTTCGAGTGCAGTGAAGAGAGTACATTGTGTTGTTGGTACTGTAGACTGCTGATGCTCACAGAACCGAAGCGTCCTCTACGATACTTCCTCTACGCTGTACACATAAACAAGTGAGGTGTTCATTTTACTGTGTGCGATGTGCGACGTACGTCGTACGTAGTGAACGATGCTGATACTCTCAGAACGGTGGACCTGAGGTGACTATCCGAATGGACGGGGACAACACAGCATTCTGATCGAGTGCAGTATTCGGTGTACTGTGTGAAGTGTACAGCGTACAAAATGTAGTTAGAAGTGCAAAATACTGATACGCATCGGTGGCTATAAGGCATATCTCAAAATGCAGTACAACACAGAAGTGTGCACAAACGCAAAATTTTGTTTGCTCAGTGCCGTATACGGTGTACAGTGTACTTTACGCAGTGTGCAGTGTACGTTGTACATTGTGTAGATGTTAGTTTGCATAAGGCTGGTTCAGAGAGACGGCGCTAAAGCCTGCCTCACAATAGACAGAGACAACACTTGTGAAGTGTAAGGTTGAGCTTTGGTGAGTGTTCAGAGTGCAATGTACCGTGTACAGTGTACGCTATGTAGTTATAGTGTACAGTGCTGGTACTGACAGAGCGGCGGGAGTGAGCGACCACTAGAGACAGCGGCGCAGGACTGCGAGGGTACAGTGCGGTGTGCAGTGCGCGGTGTGCAGTGCGCGGTGTACACTGTGCAGGTGGCAGTGTGCAGTGCTGGTACTGACAGAGCGGCGGGAGTTAGCGACCACTAGAGACAGCGGCGCAGGACTGCGAGGGTACAGTGCGGTGTGCAGTGCACGGTGTACACTGTGCAGGTGGCAGTGTGCAGTGCTGGTACTCACAGAGCGGCGGGAGTTAGCGACCACTAGAGACAGCGGCGCAGGACTGCGAGGGTACAGTGCGGTGTGCAGTGAACGGTGTACACTGTGAAGGTGGCAGTGTGCAGTGCTGGTACTGACAGAGCGGCGGGAGTTAGCGACCACTAGAGACAGCGGCACAGGACTGCGAGGGTACAGTGCGGTGTGCAGTGCACGGTGTACACTGTGCAGGTGGCAGTGTGCAGTGCTGCTACTGACAGAGCGGCGGGAGTGAGCGACCACTAGAGACAGCGGCGCAGGACTGCGAGGGTACAGTACGGTGTGCAGTGCAAGGTGTACACTGTGCAGGTGGCAGTGTGCAGTGCTGGTACTCACAGAGCGGCGGGAGTTAGCGACCACTAGAGACAGCGGCGCAGGACTGCGAGGGTACAGTGCGGTGTGCAGTGCACGGTGTACACTGTGCAAGTGGAAGTGTGCAGTGCTGGTACTGACAGAGCGGCGGGAGTGAGCGACCACTAGAGACAGCGGCGCAGGACTGCGAGGGTACAGTACGGTGTGCAGTGCACGGTGTACACTGTGCAGGTGGCAGTGTGCAGTGCTGGTACTCAAAGAGCGGCGGGAGTAAGCAACCACTAGAGACAGCGGCGCAGGACTGCGAGGGTACAGTGCGGTGTGCAGTGCACGGTGTACACTGTGCAGGTGGCAGTGTGCAGTGCTAGTACTCACAGAGCGGCGGGAGTGAGCGACCACTAGAGACAGCGGCGCAGAACTGAGAGGGTACAGTGCGGTGTGCAGGTGGCAGTGTGCAGTGCTGGTACTCACAGAGTGGCGGGAGTTAGCGACCACTAGAGACAGCGGCGCAGGACTGCGAGGGTACAGTGCGGTGTGCAGTGCACGGTGTACACTGTGCAGGTGGCAGTGTGCAGTGCTGGTACTCACAGAGCGACGGGAGTGAGCGACCACTAGAGACAGCGGCGCAGGACTGCGAGGGTACAGTGCGGTGTGCAGTGCACGGTGTACACTGTGCAGGTGGCAGTGTGCAGTGCTGGTACTCAGAGCGGCGGGAGTTAGCGACCACTAGAGACAGCGGCGCAGGACTGCGAGGGTACAGTACGGTGTGCAGTGCACGGTGTACACTGTGCAGGTGGCAGTGTGCAGTGCTGGTACTTACAGAGCGGCTGGAGTTAGCGACCACTAGAGACAGCGGCGCAGGACTGCGAGGGTACAGTGCGGTGTGCAGTGCACGGTGTACACTGTGCAGGTGGCTGTGTGCAGTGCTGGTACTCTCAGAGCGGCGGGAGTTAGCGACCACTAGAGACAGCGGCGCAGGACTGCGAGGGTACAGTACGGTGTGCAGTGCACGGTGTACACTGTGCAGGTGGCAGTGTGCAGTGCTGGTACTCACAGAGCGGCGGGAGTGAGCGACCACTAGAGACAGCGGCGCAGGACTGCGAAAGTACAGTACGGTGTGCAGTGCACGGTGTACACTGTGCAGGTGGCAGTGTGCAGTGCTGGTACTCACAGAGCGGCGGGAGTGAGCGACCACTAGAGACAGCGGCGCAGGACTGCGAGGGTACAGTGCGGTGTGCTGTGCACGGTGTACACTGTGCAGGTGGCAGTGTGCAGTGCTGGTACTGACAGAGCGGCGGGAGTGAGCGACCACTAGAGAAAGCGGCGCAGGACTGCGAGGGTACAGTACGGTGTGCAGTGCACGGTGTACACTGTGCAGGTGGCAGTGTGCAGTGCTGGTACTGACAGAGCGGCGGGAGTGAGCGACAACTAGAGAAAGCGGCGCAGGACTGCGAGGGTACAGTGCGGTGTGCAGGTGGCAGTGTGCAGTGCTGGTACTGACAGAGCGGCGGGAGTGAGCGACCACTAGAGACAGCGGCGCAGGACTGCGAGGGTACAGTGCGGT